>NC_133822.1:23785790-24100790 GCF_047830755.1 Zonotrichia albicollis
CTGGGAAGGGGGGCATGTCTTCAGGCAGGAATATTATCTGCAGGGTATGCCAGGAAGAAACTCAGAATTGAAAAGGAAAGATAAAAGGGCAAAATCTGAAGTATTTTCTGTGGAGATGACTGTGCTTGAATTTTCTGAGGTATGTGCTATTAGACTGCTACCAACAGCCTTTATCAAGTGATGTGAAAAGCTGTCATCTTTATCCATATTCCTGCAAGAGACTGATTGCTCAAACAATGCACAATTAAAAACAATTGTTTTGAAAATTAAAAAAAAATCTATTTTTTTTTTGTTCTCAACAAAGCATAATAATACATTTCACTTTTACATAAGTGCTTTCAGCTTGTGATCCCAAAATAATTTTGACTTCTACTGTCATCATTACAATACAGCAAAAAAAGGTGTGGTCCCTTTTCATCAGCACGAAGATGTTGTGTGAGCAAGGTTGTGGTCACAAAGAACAGTTGCAGGATTAGGAGTGGAATCCAAGATTCACAGAGCCATGAAAAAATAAGACCTTATCCCTCATCATCTGTGCGTTTAGTTTAAGTCAATCAAATCCCCCAGCCCTGTCTGCTGGCACAAATATGCCAGCTCAAGAGCAAGCACAGCTCACCTTGGAGACAGCCCTCAAAACAAGCACAACACATCCACCCTCCCTTGTGCACAAACTCTTGCTGAGAACTTCCCTAGCACAGGAGAGCCCAAACAGCTCCACTGTCACCTGCAGCAAAGAGAGGGACAGGACCACCTCTGGCCTCTCGACAAAGATGTCCTGTACCACACATCAAAAGGGAGACTGAGCTGAACTGGTGGCCCCAGCAATCCTGGTGAAGTTCTTTCTTGTACAGCACCATACTAAAGCAGTTTATTTAAACAGAAAACCAGACTGGCACCATGCAGAGCCATGCACTGGGCCCTGCAGAATGCCACCAGATTAAAACGGTGGCACTGTGAGGTCCCTTTTGTGGTGATGTACAGGACCAGAGATAGTACAAGGCAGCAAGGGATCAGGATCTATCCCCCCAGCCATTTTCCCTGAAGACAGATCTGCTTTCAGATGCTAAAAATCCTCTAAATTTTAAAGCTACCAAAAAAACCCAAAAGAACCAGAAGAGTCATGACAGCAACTTGCAGTGCTTTACATGTCCATCCTTTCACAACTACCAGAGCACATGGACACACTTGGGAAGCAAAAAGCTGATACCTTCAAAATGCAAAGCTTCTGTACATGAACTCACACAGTGAAAGACACCTCTGGTTGTGCTGACAGCTTTGACACTCTCCCAAATTGCTTCTGCAAATGCAATTGTTCATCTTCTGTCAAAACACAAGGAAATAAGTTTGCTCTTTGGTGGCAGTTTCTTAATGGGGAAGAGGAATTAGCATCAGCCTTCAATACAGAATGAAGGTCCACTTCATCATCACAGACAATTCCACCCAGGACCATGGGATCTAAGCAAACATCTGCTATCAACAGGAGGGAAAGGAGAGAAAGGAGGGAAAGCAGGGAACTATGTCAAATAAACATTATTTCAGGGGCCCCATGCACTATACTAGGATTATATCACTCCTGGTATTTCTACAGCAGACTGGACTATGATTCTGTTGTGGGAATAAAATAGAAAGTTTGGTGAGCTAAAAGAGAATCTAATATTTAGTATCCTAACCACCCGTCCAGATAACATCAATGTCAAGATTATTTTCATCTCAGGAATATTAAATTGGAAGGAATTTCAAGCATTAGATTCAGGCTTATGAAGGGTCAACATGTGACACTCCCTGTGTTAAAAACTTATAAATGTACACAGAAATCAGTGTTGTTAGAACTAGAGGAAATGAATTTTTTATTTTAGTAACTCTAATAACTCTCAACAACCATCCTTAAAATAATTCCAAAAATAGATATAAAGTTTTAAAAGGAAGTTTGCATTTAGAAATTAAGTTTTGTTCAATGTTTCTGTGGGGGGAAAAAGGAAAACGAACCCCTTTAATTTATAAAGTAATGTTTACAGGAGTTTCCACTAACATATGATGCTATTAAACTGCTTAATTTGCTTACCTGTTTATGAAGGTGGTTTGAGGGGGAGGAGGGTTTGTCTGTCTGGGGGGTTTTTTTTGTATTTCATTTTTTGGAGGTTTTTTCCTAAATAAGCTGCAGAATGCTGTCGTGTGGGCAGAAGCAGCACCTTTAGTTACTGGAAAGTTGCTGCCTGTCCATAAAGCCTTTGCATGAGCCAGCCATCAGAGGGAAGTACTTTGCTTAAAGAATGTGCAGAATCTGGCACTTGTCCTTGCTGAACTTCATCTGATTTGTGATTTCCCAGTCCCCTAATCTGTCAACATCTCTCTGCAGGGTCTCCCTGCTCTCCAGGGAAACAACAGCTCCTCCCAGTTTTGTATTGCTTGCAAACTTCCTCAGGATCCCTTCCAGTCCTGCATCCAAGTCATTAATGATTGTGTTGAAGAGCAAGGGGCTGAGGACAGAGCCCTGCAGAGCCCCACTGGTGACAGGTCCCCAGCCTGATGTCACCCCATTCACAGCCACCCCTGGTGCCTGACTCCTGAGCCATTGCTCTCCCACTGCAGGGTGTGTTTATCCAGCTGGTGCTCCCTCAGAGCATTCAGCCACCCAACAGGAGGAGGAACATGGCCCAGCCAGGCAGGTATTCCCCCAGGAAACAAAACAAACCCTTTCCCTCCATGCTGGAGACAATACCAGTGCTTCTTTCACTCCAAGGAGAAGTATCACAGGGGGAAGTGGATCCAGTATTAGCAAAACAGGTGGGGCCACCTGCCAGGGACACATGAACTGGGGCCAGAGGGAATTAAGCCATAGGGTGCAGCATGGGTATTGCCCCAGCAACATCTGCACTTACAGCCCTGGGTTGCTCAGTTTTAAGAGGCTATATTTTACACTTTCCTGCTAAGATTTTTTTTTTATTACCTCTATCCATTTCCCACAGTTATAGAACACTTTACATTGTAAAATGCCAGCATAGCAAGTGACATCAACTCCTTCCAGAAAGTGCCCCTGATGTTTTTTACTCCACATATACAGTCTCTGAATATCATAGTAATAAGTGCTTTGTAAAGGGCAATAAATAGAATCTACAGATTTTGACACCTGCTAGTGTAACAGGCACTTTTCAAAGATGAGGAACATCAAAATGTTCAGCAAATTGCCAGTGTCTGAAAATCTAATTCCCTAAAACAGAACCTGATGTAAAAAAGGCATATACTTTTGAGAGCTATTATCACTCACAAATCCCTTCTTTTGACCAAGGCAAAGATACTGAGCTAATGGATCTTTTATAAAATACACTTTCACTAAAAGGTTTTCTTGTGACAATTTCAAAGCCATTACAGGTACAAAGTCCCTTACAGAAATTACTAGTCTAGACTGAAAGACTCAATTCTTAAACTGAATCATTATTTAATTTTTAAGCATCACTCTCTCTTTATTTGTGCATCAACAAAAACAAAATTAAATGCTTTATGAAATATTCAAAGGCTTGTAAAATCATACAAGGAAGACATTTTGACTTTAGCAGTGGTTAACATTGCTAAGTGACAACAAAGTATTTATTCATCCATAAAACATGGATAACATCTTGGGACAAACAAGCAGTGATATTTTCTCAGGCATCAGTCACAAAGCACAACACTAATCTAACTTGGAACTAAGTATTGATATACTAGATGCAGCAAAGCATCACCCACAAATTTTGCAGCTCTTATAACTGCTTTCATCCTTATTCTGTGAGGCATCAGTTTCAGAAACAGGACCAAAATTAAGGAATATTTAAAGCTGGCCTGTGTGTAGGAAAATTCATCCCCGGGGTGCCAAGTGATCCTGAAATGACAGTTGAAACAAACAACTTGCACTCCTCATTGCAGAGGGAAAACAAAACCAATGACAAAAAAGCATCTATATGTTCAGCCCTTTAGTGCAGCACCTGCTGACCCATGATGTTATCAATGAAATCTCAGTAACCAGCCCTCAGACCTGCACATCACCAAGACACCTCCTGACATGTCCACCAGCTATGGTTGCATAGCTGCCTTCAGACTCAGGTGGAAACTGATAAACTCATTTTTATAATTTTCATTCCAGATAGGAAGAAAAGTGACTTCCTTTGAAAAAATCAAGGGTGTGAAACTGGAGAACAAATACAATCTGGTTCAATTCAAACCCCAGGAAATAAATAACTAAGGAGATCATAAACTGCATTCTACCCATGGAATAAACACATCCTTATTAGGAGGAAAAGGTATCTTTCATCAGAGCTCAGAACCCTGAAGGTGACGTGTAAAGGGACAACAGCCTCAGATTTGAATTCTGTTTTTTATTGTTTCATAAAATATGATTTTTTTAATGCATTTACATTTTGCAAGGTCTTTTCCTGCTAATTTCTTACATATGAAGTCTGGTTATTTTCTGGAAGATATTATAATGACTTGAGAAAGTGTGAAAGGTTATGCATCATAAGTCTAAAGCCAGGGAAACTCTAAGAATCATTAGTAAATGGGATTGCAATCAGGCCATTAAAAAGTTTGGGGAATTAGGCAGTTGTAGCTAGGATGTGTGAGTTCAGCTGTGTGAAGAAAGCTGATTGCTTAATTTTCTTACTTTCTAAAATAAGAATTTGAAGGAGAGTACCCATTTTTAAAGATTCTGCATCTTCAGTTGTATAAATCAGTTATAACCTGCTGCTGGCCCACCAGATCATGAACTTCATCCCAGGATCACAGGCAGAACTACGGACATGCGCCAGTGTCCTTCAAGAAGATCAGCAGTTTTATTTCTCATCTTTTCAGAACTGCTTTGAACTATCACAGGCAAGCTTGAACATTTTATTGACACAGGCAAGCTTGAACATTTTATTGACAGTAGACCCAAAAGGTTTGTAGGACAGTCAAATAGCAGCACTGAACAGGAAGGACACAGTATTGTCAACATCAAGACATGCCAAAACACTAATACCACCCAAAATAAGAGATACATTTTCTGATGCAAAACTTGACTAGGTAGTAAAAAAGTAGTATCTATGCTGCAACATAGGATTTAGGCAATCACTACTTCCCAAAATCTTTATAATTGCTTCTTCATGAATGCCTGCATTTTGTCTGCAAGGCAGGAAGCACTTTCTCAAGCCTTAAACTAATTGAAAGAAGATTTTTGGTTTGGATCTGTCTGGCTTACCTAGGATTACAACCTTGGGCATTTGCAAGGTACAAGTCTAAATAAACTATATCTTTTCTGAACTGCAGTTTGCTAATGACCTTGCTTTCCCCACCAGAGACTTTACACACAGCTCAGCATTTAGTAGAGGAAGCAAGTCCATGAGTACAAGTCTCTAACAATCACATCTCTGTGATGAACCACAGACAGGCAGCACAGAATAGAAAGAATGATGTTGACATCTACAATAGGACAGAGCTTCTTCAAGGCTTTTTGGCTTTGTAGGCAAAATGTACATTGAGCAGAAACCAAGAAAGTTTGGGGCTGGGGAGTGAGAGGTAGTGGATAACAGAGGGGTGAAGAGGGCTGGGAATGAGATGAAAGCTCTTTGGATATGGTGAAACAAAGAGCCAAGAGAGAAGAAAAGAGTTTTAAGAAATACCTTTATTTGTATACATTCTGCTCTTCCCCTTGGCCCTCCCCCTATCCCCATGCTCTGGTACACAGCCCTTGTTTTAGTTTAACCTGAGATCCCAAACCTTCTGCTTCCAGCCCACTTCCACCACAACATTTCCTCCTCCAACCTCTTCCCCCCAACAAATCCCTTTTCACTCTCTCCTGCTAGAAAGGGCTTGAGAGGAGCAAAGGGCAGGGCTGCCCATGGGAGGAGGAAGGACAGGGCTGGCAATCACTCCTCTCTTTCCTGCAGGGCAGAGAAAGGGCAGGATCAGGAGGGGCAGAGAGCCTTCAGAGAGCTGGGATTCTGCTCCCCTCATGCCAGGAGTGGAGCAGGAACAGAGGTGAGGGCTGTGATTTTTTGCTATTATGAGACACAAGAGAGCAGTTGTCACCCCAGCTCCCATTGTCCTTTGCCTGGCTTCCCAAACAGCCTGCCTGCACCAGCACAGCTCTGCTTCCGTGGTGGCCTCCTAGGGCAAAGGTCAGCTGGAGCAGGCTGCCAGGAAGGGGACCAGCCTGGTGACAGAGGGCTAGATGATGTCACTGGAATAAAGTATGGCCAGGCAGAGCAAGGAGGAGCTCCTAAAAGGCATTGCAAAGCAGAGACAGGGGAAGGATGGAAGAATTCCTCACCACTTCTCAATAAAATCAGGCCAGCTGCCATCTCAGCCAGCCTGTCCTCTCCCTGGGTCACCTCTGGACAGCCTGGTGCACTATGGATTCACAACACTCTGGCTTTGAGGGAAATGCTGCTTCTGCAAAGCATCCCATGGTGCTGGGTGGGCCTAATGCCAAGCAGAGGTTGTCAGGTAAATTCCAACCACTGGGCTCAAGAAGTAACATATCCTGGAAGAATGCCAAACCATCTCCACCATGGCGACTACAGAGCACAGGAGATAAATGGACAGCATACTGAAACAGAATAAATCCAACAAGCTGCAGCTGGATTACAAGGAACCCACTGGAAAACAGCTATTTACAGCTCTGATTGAGCCTGGCCAAACAGTGTTGTGAAGCAAACCCTGCCTGATAAAAAGATATGTAAACAGAGCTTGCTGTGAGGAATGAAAAGGCAAGAAAGAGTAGAAAGAAGATAGGTAACTTTTCCAGCAGTTTTTCCAAGTTTGTGTGTGTAGAGAGAAAATATCCAGTGCTATATTCCAGAACTGGGGGCTAGGGATCAACCGCCATCTTATCACAGAGTAGCTGGCTCCAGCCATGCTGGCACATCAGCTTTTAACTGCTCCTTCCAGCTCTACAATTGGTTTGTTTTATGAGATTGTGTGAAATGTCTAAACTATATGGGACTCGATTTCCTTAGCCCCAAAATACAGCAGTTGTTTCTCTTCACTGGGACTTGGAATTTCTGTCCCTCTGTAGCCTGCTCCCCCAGCTTTACCCCATGAGCACATGTGGCAGACTAAGCCCTAACTGCTACCCTCCGGTGAAGGTTCAGACTTCTGTTCATGCTGCTATTGCCAAAATAGGAGGAGAGGGTGGAAAAAATGAGAGAAAACAGATGCTCTCAAGGTGATCCAGTCTGGGAGATGCTCCCACTGCTCACAGCCATTGGGTGACCATCTTCAAGAAGGGAGAACATAAGTAGTGGAAGAGAAGGAAACCAAAAATGAAGAGAAGACTTAAAACAGGTATTGAAAGACAAAAGAACCATAAGGAAATGAGAAGATGAAACACAGGATAAGGAAAAAACCAAAAATTTTAAAAAGGAACAGAGAAGGGGGAGTTAGCTTCTGAATTGAAGGTATGAGTATGGCCATCCCACTTCATGTCAGTGCATTTACCATGAGCATCTGTGAAATATATGCAGGTCATTTTTAATATGGATGGTATTCCCCTTGAAGCGACACCTCTCTTGAAGGACTGAGCACAAGACAAAAAGGATTCACAGTTTCAGCACTAGTTCTCTGGATGCCCCTGAGCTAATCACATAACTTTTGTACCTTAACCTTTGCATTCCTTGCAAGAAATGGAGAAAATTTTGCTATCTCCAGAAGGGATTACTGAACCCAAATTCAACTTTTTGTTTCCCAGGAATCTGGAGGCCAGTTCTTGGCTTCAAACTTGTTTCAGAATAGCAAAAATGAATTGACCTGTACTAAAAAATCAAGGGACCTACTTCACCCAGACTTAATGCAGTCATACCATTAGATGGCCTGAAAATTAAAGAGATTAGCCCTAGGTAGTGGTAACAGATGGCATGGCAGAGCACACACATGGCAGAACAGCAAGGCACCACTTGGTCATCTCCCTGCTCTGCTGTTAAACCTGTGGTGCTTCAAAGTTGTGTTCAGCAATGGGCACTGGCCCCAGTTTGCTCCACTGGCAAAGTCATCTTTGCCTGGGAATAGGACAAACACTGAAGCCTTGTACTTGTCATGCAAAATAACACATCTCAAAAGCCACCCTGGGACTCCTTGTTATGGTTCCTGCTAAAGGGACTATAAAGTGAAATCAATTAATACCAGAAGCAGCAAAGAAACTCAAAGAGACAAGGAGCAATTAAAAATGCCTGTCAGAAAGGGGCAGAGAAGGAAAAAACAACTTAAGCCATCATTAAAGGGTTGCAAGAACACAAAGAAAGGAACACAAATCCCCTTCAAAAAGGAACTGCAGACAATTTTCCAAAACATCTCTTGAGAAGACATGGTCTGTAAGTTGTGGGGCAGCCCTGGAACCAACAGTGCTGGAGGAAGGGAGCACCCCCTCTCTAGCCAGGATGGCATGGGGCCCAGCAGTACAAGAAACAAATATTCAAAGCAATTTTTGCCACTTCTCAATTTCCCTCTGCAAACCCTCCCCTCTTCTCTACCTGTACCCCAGCATAATAACAGAGCACAAGAAGCCCTGCCAGGGGCAGATTCATTCCCAGCTTTCAGAACAAGCAGGATGACAGGTTTTGAATGGAAAGCAGCAGTGCTGTGGCTGTGGGGTCCACAGGCAGTCCCTAGGAGTGAGGTGCACCGATTTTCCCTTCAGAAGAGGTTTTGCGCGTTGCCTGCAGCAGAGCAAGTGCACTGCCATCTCGTGGTGCTTTGGAACGACTGACTCCAGGTAAAAAGCCAGGATAACCAAAAAATGGGGCTCATCACACTGTACGAGCAGTCACACCCGTGAGTAAAACGCTAATGTGGGGGAAGAGTAACACAATCCCTGCCTTTCCCATAAGCAGTACCTCGAGGGTCCAGGAACAATTGGTTTCAAAAAGATCTTATTTCTCCCCATCAGACAATTCACTAGACATGCACCCAAGCAAATACAGCTTCCATTTCACACAGAGATCCCACAGAGACCAGGACAAACCACACAAATTTGAGTGAAAATACCTGACAACATAGGGCAGGCAGGCTGTGTTTACCCCAGGTAGCAAGTGATGCTCTTCTCATTGCCCACCCACTATAAAACCTTATGCTGCAGTGTGGCACAGCATTAAAGGCATCTCTAATCAGTTCTGATTAAAGCCCAGCATCACATGCACAATCCAAAGCCCTGCAACTGCACACATACTGTGGAGAAGCCTTTTTCTTTTTTTTAAGGCAGCACTTTCCTCATCTGAGATTGTGAAGATTCAGGGAGCTAATATAAACCAGCAGCAAATAGGGAACAAAGACCTTGTGTATAAATAGCTCATCAGTACACAGAAAGACAGCTATGCAAAAGCAAAAGGAAGCAGACTTGTACATCCCATTAAATTTCATCCAGCAAAAGTAGTTTTAGGATACAGTGGTGGTTCCAAAGATTTTACAGAACTACTTTTCCTCCTCAAGATCAACAGTGGATGAATGGGTGCACATATGCTTTGCTTATGCTCTGTTATTTTAAGCTACAGGAATGGTACTAAATCCCAAATTAACATGGCTTAGAGGCTCCATTTCCCCTCCATACAGAAACCTGAATTCTGACTCCCAATTAGCAAATGGAGCTAACTGCTGCCCCTAAGGTGCTGTGAAAACACACCTGCCTGCTCAGCACCAGCCCTTCTAGCCTCTGCCCTCCTGTGGGCCAGCAGACCTCCCTACCAGAGAGTAAAGGTAACATTAACTGCAGCTCTGTGGTCAGTAAATATCAAAAGCCAAGTTTCAAAGGCAGGTAAGGTTTCTTTGGTTTGCTGTGACTTGGCTATTAATTCTCCACAAAACAAAACAAAGCAAAACAAAAAGACAAACTCTGTCCCTACATTTCCTCCTTTTCCTGCATATGCCTAAATTATCTTTCCTAGGTAGATGCTACTTTCCACCCCTGCCCCATGCTCAGCCCAAGCATGGCTCCAAGCAAGCTTTAGGGATAGGAAGAGTGACCCCACTTGACTCTACAAAAGGCTGTAGAGATGCATTGGTTGTCTCTTCACCCCTTCATAAACATTCTTCACTCTTAACTTTCTCATTAATGTATAGATATATTTGTTGTTTCAATGTCAAATATCCACATGCCACTAAAACAATCAGTCAGAAAAGCTATGAAACTCAGGTTTGAAAAATCTCAAAAATACAATAAACATGAGATACCAGGCAGAACAGGTGTATACTTAAAAAGGAAAATCCTAAACTAACATTTTAAAGGACCTTCTAAAGAAGCTGTAAAGTTTTTGTCCCTTTTATAAAAGGGGGAGAGACAAGAGAAAGAGCAAGAATCTGAAAATGAATGGAGGAATGCAATTGACCAAATTCCCCCAGTGCATGCAGGAACTCACCTGCACAATCATACACGCTGTGTGAGGGATCTCCACGTGATCTCGAGCTTACCAGATGGAAAATCCTATACCAGCTCTCACCTACAATAGACTTCCAGAGTAAGGATTCCCTACATTTGTGGGAATTCTGCTGGGAAGAGATGCAAAGCCTCATGTACCTCAAGGGCAAACAATCAGCAATAGGATAGAAAAAAAATCCATACTGCCTCTGAGCCTCAACAGGCCTGCAGCCAGAGGAGGGAGAAGAGGGAGCTGTAATGACTTTTATTACAGTTATTCTCCTCCTTACTCAAAGCTATAAAAAGAAAGCCAAAGGGAGGATGAGGATGGTGGCAAAGATTGCCAAAGCTTACAGCAGTCTTAGAAGGTGCCTAAATCAGGCTCAGGGCTCTAACACCTCTCAACAATAGCTTAAAAATCTATAGAGTTAAATAAGGTACAGAATATAGAGGAAATCCTCTTCTGGATGTGTCCTAGATTGCCAAGCAAGTTGTATTCTATCTGCCATCTGTATGGCAGTTGTTTTCTGTTAAGTGGGCAGTTTTCTTTATCTCTTCCACAGCCAATCCTCCCATCTGGGAGACATCTGCTGATAACAGGCTATTGAATGTCACTGCATGACTGATAAGAACTATAACATCCCATTCTGAGATGCTCTGCCCAGAGGGAGGAGCCCAGCATTGCTAACTGGATATAATCTGAGATCCTGGGACACCAGAACAGCATTTCCACTGGATTTCCCAGAGGAGCAGCTGCCTCTTCCACTGGATCTTCAGAGGAAGACTCCACCCTTCTACAGGATCCCTGCTCCAGCAGAACCACACCTGACACCAGGAGGACTGCAGCCACGACTCCAACTGGACTGCAACCAACACCCTCACCCATAGGGTGTCAGGTTGTGTTCTGACTCTGTCAGTGTTGTTTTAGTTTACTGCACTAAACAACCTTTTTATTTTCTTCCCTAATAAAGAACTGTTATTCCTGCTCCCATATTTTTGCCTGTGAGCCCTTAATTTCAAATTTATAACAATTTGGAGGGAGGGGGTTTACATTTTCCATTTCAGGGGAGGCTCCTGCCTTCCTTAGCAGACACGTGTCTTTCCAAACTGAGACAGGATGCATAATCTGATCTTTTATTACATATTGTCCCTGCACTTACATTTGCATACACATGTGCCAAATTAACAAATACATATACATGTACACAAAGGTTTAATAGAGACACATATACAAAATGCTGACATTATTTCAAAGCTTTAGTGAGATACACTGTAGACAGCAAGAATGCCATGAAGTTAAATCAAGTATAGATTGTTTCAATATCGCTCACCAGACAATATGACTCCCAACAGAAAACAGGCAGTATGGAATATCTACATATTTTGCCAGGAGTTCATCCTAAGAACAACTCAGATTTATGGACCAAGTCTCCTAGTGACCTTCAAGACACAGATTAGCCACTAACAGCCCAGATGTGCAAGATCTACAGGATGGAGTTCCTGTTCTGCAACCTTCAACAGCCTCTTGCTCGAGGCACAGAGGAAAGACATGATGCTGGAGTGAGGGCAATGCCTTGCCCCAAAAGGCTCTGTGGCTTTGCCCCTTGTGAAGGTTGGAGGGTACGGACTGGAGAACACCTCAAGTAAACATGTCCCTTCAAATGTAATAGTCAAAAAGGAAACTGTGGAACAGACATAGCTTCAAGGAGAAGATTAAAAATTTGTCTGATTTTTTTTTTGTGTCCTACTGGCTCATAGGCATGAAAGTAAATGTCTTGGTTTGGGGGGAGTAAGTGGCTGTAATCCTTTACTGAAAGTGGTTCCATTATGTGGGCTCAACATTTCATTTAATTTAAAACTGTCACATTCAGGTACAGGTATTTGTGCCTTTTGCCTTGTTCATTTGATTAGATGTCCATGTGAAAAACTGTGTGCAGGGGTGACAAAACAACACCAATTCAGAGACCCACATGTAGGAGCAGCCATGCCTTGACACAGCAAAGTCACTTCCCCTTCCATTGCACATCACATGGGTGTGGGCCTCTCCAATAACCTGGGCTGGGAAACTGAGTCAGAAAACAATAAGGAGTTTCCCCCCCCCCCCCCTTGCTGTGTGTCCTTATTAAGGGGAATCTGCTCCCTGATCCAGGTGACTGTGCAGGCACCCAAGGTTTGGTGTGGCAGCAGTGAGGAGCTGGCAGAGAGGAAGGAGAAGAGGCAGGAAACAGCACACTACAGACAGAAAGATGCACATCACAGGACTTGAAGTGACAACATCACGGACTCACAGTGCTCCATATGAAGTAGACTTCATAGCCCACTTCCAAAACTTTATACTATCATATATTCTCTATGTGCTCCACGATAAAAAAAGGTCTTTTTAGAACAATACAAAGAACTTTCAAAAGTGCTGCTAGGACTGTATTACTCCTTTTTTTTTCAGCACAAGCACCAGGTGCTTTAGTTACAACCACCCCAACCACAGAGGGCTCAGAGGGAGCTGTTAAAACTGGGGAGGGGAAAGAAAATAAAAAAGGGAACATAAAAATAGCTCTCATGTCTAAAAATATCTTAAGTCTTATCTCAGACCTTCTGAAAGCTGTAGGAGTTTTCCCCATAGGAAAAAGAGGGTGACTTCCCACACACAACTCCTATCTCAAGCTTTGCATGGCTGCAAGTGACCTTTCACCACATCCTATAATTTTCTCCAAAGGATAAAGCACAAAGTGATGACTATTCTAGGCCATGTTAACAACTTGACACAAAAATAAAAATAAGATCATGGTAGGAAAGAAAGGATTACTCTGCCAAGCTGATTATTTTTTATTTAGTGTCCGTATTTAATTTTTTTAAGATGCTGGAACACCCTCAGAAAAAATAAATTACTGAACAGAAGCCAGCTGACACACGTATTTAATTGGTATCACATGACTTCTCAGTTTAATATCACCTCTACATCTGTGAGGGGACATTCATGTGCATCTAATCTACAACTGCTGCCAAGAAACACTGAAAGAGTAATTTTCTCTGTTTATGTAGGTCCTATGTTGTGTTATCTTTTCCAGCTCCAAAACAAGCAGAGGGAGCATCTGCTAACTGAAAAAAAAAATCCAAACCAATTCCCAGGGCAGAGGAGACATTATCCAACATTGTGCAGGTGTTTCAAATAAGGTATTAAAGCCAGGTTAATTTTACACCTATTGCAAACACAGAATTATGGAAAAACATTTTCCATGCCAGTCATATAATGTGTCTCCATCCCACATATACTTCATGGCATAATGACAAAGGATGGGAATGTTATTTATATCCCTCAAGAAACTTGACAAATATCAGAAAATATTAAAAAAAAACAAAATGCAAAGTGAAATCTTACTTTTCATGCCAAAAATCTGGCTCCACTTATTAGCTCTTTCACAGTCATTTATACAGGTGTTTCAAAGTTCACTTTACATTCAAAAGCCAGAATTTCACTAGGGCCACAATGCTGCTCTTTAGAGCTTTTCTCTCCAGCTGTCCAGCCATAAACCAAAATCCAGCCTTGAGTGTTGCATTTTTACCACCACTGTGTATTACATTCATCTGGGTAAGAAATCAGACTGAAGAACATGGTAGCAGTTTGCCACTGGGATTAAACTGATTCTTATTTTTGTTCTTTCAAGACAGTGTTACTTGTGGGGAAAAATAAATAAACCAGCGCTGCTTTGAACTGTTAATAAACACAGCTCTACTTCCCTGTTCTTCCAAAGCCTTAAATGCCAATGTAATTCCTTCCAGTCTGGTTTCTATTATGTCCCTACATGAGTATAACTACCTGTCTGTTTCTCAGACTTTTTCAAGGACCTGTGCCAGTAGAAGAGCAATGAGAACTTGGACGGATAAAGGCAGATTTTTGTTAGACCAACTGATAGAAACACCGAGATGCAGTCAGACACACAAGGAAGACACGTGACCTCTTCCTAGAAACATCATCTCTTCTTGCAAGAGTTGATGGAATTCTATCCTGAAACCAGCATGCCTAAAATAACAGTGTCAAGAGTACTTGGGTGCTGTTCATAGATTATAGGCAGATCACACTCACACAGGACTGCCTATGGTTAAGCACTTGCTTCTGCCTTCATATTCACAGCTAGATTTTTTTTTCCAGCTTCCCTTCAGGGAAGCTTTCAATGAAATGGCAGATCCTGCAGCAAAACATGAAAGCAGCAAAATTTGGATCTCTTCTTGGAGAACCACTGGAAGCCTTCACAGAGGATGCTTCCCACTGCCATGCTTCATGTGCTGCCTCTCCCTGATGGACTGTGTTTCCCATGGGTCACACCTGGGGATCATACCTGGGCTCTCTCTGCTGCAATGCACTGAACAACTGCAGCTTTCTGCCAAGTCCTGGCAGGCTTTGACACCAAAGAGCTCCCCCTGCACGCAGGACAAGGCTCATCCCACCATCCACCAATTTCATAAGTACAGCTGCAACTTCAACTTGAAGTTAGTGCAGTCCTGGAAACTACAGAATATTGAAGCTCTTCAGTTTTTTAGTTCCCTCAGCAGAATAAAAGTGCATTATCACCAAATACTGTTTCTATTTAACAATATCAGAACAGACTTTTAAAATTATATTTTTACAAGTCTGCCACTATGAAAAGATATTAAGCTAATTTAGAACAAATTGTTTAGATACTTAGATATTTCATTATTTAAAGCAAATTTAGCTCTCCAGCTCCAGTTCTGACCAACATCCTAGAAAGCTGTGCTTATGTGCCTGACAGCAGAATTCAGTCCCTACTATTTAGAAGCTGGCCTAGATCAAAACACAGGGTTAAGATACAGGGTTTGAACCTAAGGCATGCTCATAGAGACAGATTTTTTCTTTGGTAATAACTCAAATGTCAGAAAATTAAACTGAGCCAACTTCATAAATATTTAATATTATTTAGTGCTAGAAATTTATGTCTTATCACCTAGCTCTACTCAGAAAATAACTACAGTTTATGGACTTTCCCATATATATTCACTCAGCAGACTGGAATTCTGCTTCAGGTTGAACTTCTTTTCATTCTACTCATCCTTCCCCAGTTATGTTCATCTACACCTCTGCATTATTTACAGGACCTTCATTTACATAGTATTTAAGTACCTTATAATAACATCAATCAGAGAAGCAGCATTTATCCTGATTCTCCAGAAAACAGCTGAAGTGCTGCAGTTACATGGATTGCACACGGCCACATCAGCAAGCATCAGTGATGAAATCTGGAACTTAAGGCTAAAATCAAGCCTGCACACTGCCTCTCCCTCCAGCTCATTTCTAGGAAGGTAATTCTTTTTTATGATGCCAGTTCCCTGGTATCCTGATTGTCAGCAAGGTATGTTATCAGCATGGTTTAAAACGAGTGGATCTGATAGCAACAATATCTGTCCAGCTTATCAAGTGGTAGTGACTGACACCCATTACCTCAGGGATGAACATAAGCTAAAGTTCCTCATCCTTGAAAATTAAATACAATCATGGAACCAGCAGCTGGACCCTATAGCCAACATCATATTTCTACTACACCACTATCTCCATTCAAAGGTCAAAGCCTACCCAACTGAAAAAGAACGAACAGGGCCCCACTTTCAGAATGCCCAGATTGCTGCACTCGTTTGCTGGAGTGAGGGCAGAGAAATGAAGGAGTCAGACTGATTTCCCAGTGCTAAACCAGTGGATTGGCTGAGGAATCAACCCCTTCTAATCCACTTCATAAGGAACAGGCCAGGGGCACAAAGAGATGCACTAGAAGTAGCTTCTGGGGTGAAAATAACCCCAGAGCAGCTCCTAGGACTACTCTAACTCCTGCCAGGCTATCAAATAATTTTCCCTGCTATTTCCTGGTTGGAGCTTGTGTGCTGCTCTCTTCCAATTCACCAGTGACTTTGGTAGGAGTGAAGCTGGTTGCTGGCACTGCACTGCCTACTTTCAGCAGTGGCAAACACAAGGACCACAGATGGTTGTGACAGCTCCAACAGGGGTGTGGCAGAGCTTGGTACCTCTTGCAGAGTGTTAATGAGCGTGACATGGAATGGGGCTGCACCACAGCAAAACAAAATTTTGTCCAAAGAAATCCCCCAAGGTCCACAGGTGCTAGTGCTGAAGGAAGTAGCTCAGAGGCATGAACCCAATCCCTTATGCTGCCAGATGTTCCCTAAACAGGGATGCAATAATATGCAGCATGTAGGTTTTTGGGGTTTTTTAACAAATAGAAACAATTAATCAAGCAACCCTCTCCTAGGTGCTTCCTGTGTGTAATTCCAGAGCTTGCTGTGCTGCCCTTTTTGAGGGGATAAGGTCCCCTCTAAACACTGCAAGATACTAGCAGGGAGGTGATGGGCATGCTAGCACCTCAGCTGGGAAAGAGGAGAACCAGCAGAGAAGCAGAGACTGCTCCAGCACACAGCATGGCAGGACAGAGGACCATCTCTTTTCAGAAATCATATTCATTTCCTTACCCCTTTTTAAGCAGAGACTTGCATGAAGCAGGGTAATTGCTGTTTTACACCACTTTCAGTACTGTCAGATACAAAAGAGATAATAAATGCATTTTCTTCCACTCCTCTTTATTCCCTGACTCACTCTTCCTTGCTGTCTCCTGCACTTTGACACTCCATCCTTTGCAACCAATTTTCACTCCCTTCACTGATTATTTTTAGCTTGTGCTACTGAATCTGTCCTTCCTTCTCTTTTTTGCACTGTCCTTTCCCCTCTATCTCACTCTACATAGTCACTGGCTCCTTTTCTGTCCTTTGTCATCCTTCCCTCCTCTTATCTCTGCTTTACCCCTACGCTGCACAGAAGTTCAAGTTTTTTCTTCTCTCACACTTCTGGCCCTTCCAGGAGACACTTTTCCAAAAGAAGGATGTATGTACTTACCTGAGCAAGTGAAGAAAACAACCTAGGACCCTTTTGGAGGCGCACCTCTTGGGCAGGAGTCACCTCTTCTCAGTCAATAATGTGCTGAACACTGCAGTGACCCAGATGTGGGAGACACTTAAAGGCCTGCCACTCTCCCATGTTTCATGTACATCTCTAATACTGTAAGACATCAGCTAATCCACCTGACTAGAAATCAGGGTCTTTACAGTGTTCTGGTAAACCTCTCCTTTGAAGCAAAAAGCAAGAATTCCATTTCTCTTCCAGAACATTTCTTGCTTTGCATTATTAATAACATTTGGCATGCTCTAGCCCTTAGGTAACTAATCCTTACAACCACTTCTCGCCTCCAGCCTGTCAGGTAGGGAAGTGTTATCATTTCAATTTTAGCATTACAGACAGCCAGGAATAGCAACTGAGCTGGTAAAAAACCACTGGAAAAGGAAAGTCAGAGCCAGGGAAGAAGCCAGAAACACCTATTTCCCAAAATCATTATTGCATCCTACTCTCTGGGGAAGAAGGTGGCACTAATAGCATCTTATTAGCATATGTGTAGGAAAGCTCAGTGGGAGGTATGGTTTGCTTTACTCCCCTGGGGAAAGGCAAGAAGGTGACCTAGAAGAGGGATTTAAAGGCTCTGACAGGCCTGATATATGGCAATCTAGAAACAGCCTAATTGGAGAAGAAGGCTTAAGGGTAAATCCATGCCAGGGATAGGGAGAAGCTGAAACTCACCATTAAACTCAGAAATAGAAATGGAGCGTCACGCAGAGGGGGTGGAGGCAGCAGGGCCAGACCTGCTCAGCTCCCGGTTTGGGAGCTCCTCAGGGCTGGCACAGCCCCTCAGGGAGGCGCTTCTGCTGCCCCAGGAGCAGGGTGAGGGCTTCTCACTGCGCGGTACCTCATGGCATGAACAGAACTTGTGTTGCTCAGGGGATCCTGCACCGTACCCCACCATACAATAAACACATCATTCTGGATTCAGGAGAGTGCTGTATTATCCTGACCAGCTCAGAACAAAACTCCAGAAAAAGGTACAAAAATAAATCGGAAACAAAATCTGTGCAGCCCCTGTCAGCTCTTCAGAGCACCTGCGTGTTTATACATGTGATTACAGCTTGCTGGAAAGGATGTAAAAAAATTTATGTTTTAGAGAGGGCAGCCTTTTAACTCAACATGACTCAAATGATAAAAAAATTCTGTTGAAACATCTTTTTAAATAGATAATTAGATTTTTGACAAAAAGATGTGGAAAGCATTCTCTTTCCTTGAGGAAAAAAAAGGTTTTGTTGGAAAAAAAATTGCTGAAGACTTTTCAGCATCTATCTGAAGTTTGGGAGGTTTTGAGAATCTGTAATTATAAAAGAGCAAGACACAAAAGAGTTTTGCCTGAACACTATAAATTATTGCTGGGAGATGCCAACAAGCTCTTTTTTTTTTTTTTGGTCAGGACTTTTTGTGAAAAAACATTCTCCAATCACTCTTATTATTCATAGCTGGAGCAGTCATAACTTGATTCATTTAAACAAGCAGCTCCAGTTCATGCTTTCTCTCGTACATGATGTTATACTACCCACTTGTTTTATTCATGCAAACAAGTTCTGTTCTACTACACTAACACAAAAATGAATAAACTGAATTCTGCCTTGCACATCAAAGCAACTATGACCTAATCTACTTCTGATAACTTTCCTTCATATTTTCCTGCAAAAAGCAACTACCTTGTATTTCAGAACAAAGGTTTGATTTAAAGGATTTTGCAAACCAATTGTATTTCAAGTAAATTCAATAGGAGAACCTAAGCAGGTAGAGAACACTGCTGCTCTTTCCACAGATACTTTACAGATTCTCTCTTTACAGCTCTTTCATCCCCTGTCTCACTGCTAATAACCTGTGTGGCACTGAGGAACAAAACCCTGGTATCAGATTTTTTATGAATAATAAAGGTTTGTTTAAAAAAGGTAATCTTAGATGTGCATTTCACACAAAATCAGTTTAAATATGGAATTTAGAATGATGGGGCAGGAGAATTTTTCTATTGAAGTATTTATTAATAATTGTTTTCTTCTCCTTGCTAATGTAGTGCTTCTGGAAATTGCCAGATTGCAAGCTCTAGAGGCACAAGTCCTATTTATTCATGAAATAGGTCAAAAATAGTCATTGAAGCAAACACTTTCCCACACACATATCTCAGCCAAGAATGCACTGGAGTTTGTGCAGATTCAGTGGTGCCAGCTTTCTGTGCTCAGCTGCTAGCAAAGATTTGCTCTGCTTAATTGTGCTATAACATCTCCCTCCCGTGAGCTATAGTTGCATGTCAAATCTTTAAAGAGCCACCACATTGTAAAGGCTTTTCATTAATTTTTGACCTGATTTACCTTGGGACTCAACTCCCCCTATGAATATAGAAGTAGCAGCCTTCCATCCTTCACAAATTCCAAAGCTGCCAGCAGTTTCTGAGTTGCTGGGGTTTTTTGTACAAAAGAGGTGTACATAGAAAAAAGAAGATATCCTACTGCTCTTTCTGGTGCATACGCCTTTATAAAGCAGAAGAAATAGTATGGTCATGTAGGAACCCAAGTTTCTCTGTAAGAATTCTTAAGCATTAGTAGCATCCTCTGTTGCAGTTGACATCAAAGACAGCCTTCATTAGAAGATATTCACTTCCATTAGTCCTCAGACTGAAACTACCACCCTGCTCATGCAGCATTCCACACTTACCTGCTCTTTTATATACATATATTGACATTCAGTAACTATAAACTTAGCTTGGCTGTGAAATCACAGCAAGAAACATTGAAACTTGAATGCAGTTCTGTGTTTAAAAAATCCTATCTGAAGAGAAATATTCACAATAAAGAAATTAATAGGGAAGTGATAGCACACCAGAAACTAGCACCCTCCTTCAAAGATTATGTGTGTCAAAGCTGGAGGCACCTTCTCTACAAAGACTGTGTCAGTAACAAACACCCTCCCCTGTACCATGATGAAAATCCAAGGCCTTTCTGCCTTCTGGCTTGGACCTCAGCAAGCTGGCAGGGATTACAGAGTGGCACAAGTCCACACTGTGCTGCTCTCCTCCCCTCCTTGTGAGCTGTGAGTTTTTGAAGAGTGGTGAAAAGCCAGAAAGATCTCTCATGTCATAAAGGCCCAGAAACAGTTTACAATGAATAGGCTTGAATGAGGCACATAATTTCATGGTTTAAAGTAATTCTGAGAACATGCCTTTTTCAACAGCACTAACCAGAGCACCTGCCTAAAACTTTCAGACAGATGAAATGCTTTCTAGTTTCACACAAGTAAAAAGATGGATGGTGCCCTTCATGACATGACACTTTTATTCCTTAAGTAGTTCCTCCAGTACTGCTGACTCATAATTTAAAAGCCTCAAAAAGTGCAGCCATTCCAGGATCCTGCACCCAAGTACTCATGAGCCAAATCCAATATGCATGGCATAGGCATGGCCTTGCCTGTTTCCACCAGCCAAACTGTATTTTATGAGATTTTAAAAACAACAAGAAGGGAAAATAAATCTGCTTTTCATTAAACATCTTTAATACACCCCCATATGGTAGGTGCCTCATCCCTGCCACTCAGGTGGTGCAGTTTTATTACCAGTTTCCCAGCTTGCTAAAAAACACTACATAAAATCACTACTCCCTCCTGAAATCTGCTGTTGAGAGGGCTAAAGGTGCAACATTATATAAAAATTCAGCTCAAGCCTTCTCTTTACATTTCAAGAAAAAGCACAGGAACCCTCTTCAGAATCCCTTGCTGGGGTTTATCTCAAGCAAAGTTATCCCAAGCATGCTCCCTCTCTCTACTAAAACTCTTCCCCTTTCACAAGCCAGTAGAGTCCAGATAACCTCTCCCAGCAGTGTAAACACTTGCAAAAAGTACAGGATGATGATGAAAAACATTGCCAAGAAACTGTTGTTGTGTAGTTTAGTGTGGGTGAAAATTTGCTATACTGAAGTCCCCAGCTGATTTACGCAGCAGAAAGAGCTCTTGGGGCAGCAGCTTGCAAGCACAGTTAAAATGAAGAAGAACTCATCTCAGCTGTGACCAGGAGGGAGCTCACTTGCCAGACTGAGACCAGCACAGTCTCCTGATTGATTCAGCTCTTGGCCTCTCTTCTCAGACTGCTGCAAGGTGCCAACTGCATAGGTAGCTGTGTGAAACAGTTGTGAAGCTCACAGAAAGAGCAGCCAGAGTGCCCTTCTCTCCACACTGAGGCACTTGCTCTTCCTGTCTGAGCACAAGGTAGAACTCAGGTGTGTTCTCACCAAGAGCATTTCTATGTCAACCTTAAAACACCCATTATGGGCACTACAGCTTGAGCAGGCATGGAGAAATTGTGCAATGTCTCAACCCATGCAATGCAAGTTACAGTTATCACCCAGCTCTCAGAATATCCACTTCCATTGAGTTCTCAAGTTCATGGTGCAGAAAACAGTGTTTATAATTAGCATTTATAACAACCAAATGTTTATAATCACCTCTTGCAAACATGGCAGTTACAGGCAACATGGTTTTGCCCTCAATCCCATTTATATATACAAGTCTTTGTGCTATGGATATAAGGGAGACAATGCACAAGGGTCACTGCAAAGAGACAAGTTCTATTCAGGAATGAAAACACAAGGCTGTAGTCCTGGGAGCAGGGGAAGCATTTGTTACTGACACTTCAGCTTGGGCCATCACACCACATGGAAGGAAAATGTTGGTGCCTTTGAGTTCTTGCCTGAAGCAACAGAACAACAGCAGTGCAGTCCTGTGATGAGCAGAGCCCTGAGGACCAAACATCAAGAATGCTCTTGGTCTTTGCTCTCATTCCACAAACTAAAGGGGATTTAGGACTCATGAGAATCTGCTACAGTAGAAGTGCAAGAAGAGAGGCAGCCTCATTGTGCATGGAATAGTTTAGGTAAACTCAGTGGGAAAACCAATCCCCTCCACTGGAAGACGGGACATGAATTGTGAGGAGAAAAACCCAAGTTAAAATTCTTAGATATCAGCATGGTTCTGCTCTCACTGCCCTGTGATAAAACATATGAAAATACTTGTAGGATGAAAAGGGAGTACTGAAGAATTTCAAAAAAGAGAAGTTCTCCTGCAGAATATTTATGGCATAGGAAAAGGTAGACAACTGCAACATAAGAAGATTACTGGGAACTGGAGAAGAGTTTATCCAGACATTTTAAGGCTCTTGTCACTGTGAGAGCGGCAACATCAGTCTGTGCCCAGAACCCCTAAAATTGTAGCTAAAAATTTCTGCCTGAATAGACCAGAAATGCCTCAGCCAGACTGTTTTTAAGAACACTCAACCCCCACACACACTTCCAAAATTGAACTGATATGTGGGGATAAGGAGCTATGCTTCTAATTTTATCTCCAGCCACTTAACTAATTCCAAATAAAACACCTTTGATATTTTGTGCAAGCAGTCTGTTTAAATCAAGTGTCCTGAAAAAACTCCTGACTACAAGATTAATCCCTTGGGTGCTCCCTGGCTATGAGTTGTTGGTTTTTATGCTTATGCATTCTTCATGGAATGTTAATATAAAACAAGATCTGTCTTCGTTTACCAAAGGGTTAACAAAAATGCCAATAATTAAATTAGCAGCAATCAGCTAAGGAGCTCCTCAGTGCCAAGTCTGGTACACATCAATTCCTTTTCTCCTCCAGGATAATGGATCAGGCAAGAAAACTTCCAATTCCCCCTGCAGGGCTGTGGCAGGCACAAATGTGTTTGTACACTGCCCCATCTCTCTCCTTCCATCCGTAGCTTGACTCCAGCTCCTTGTGCCACATATGACATTACATAACATGGGACAACTCCCTTTCTGATTTTCCTGCTTTCCCCAGGGCTGAATCTGGCCTAATAGGACAACAGCAATAAATGGTTAGAAAGCGAGACACTAGGTGTTTTGAAAGATCGAAATGCATACTTGTCCCAAAAAATTAGAAGTTACATGTGAGGCCAGGAGAGCACCTAGAATAGCTTTCAAAATCCTCCCAAGCTCTCTGACAAACACACTCTTTCCAGAATTCCAAAAAGGTGAAACTGCTGGGACAGGCTCTCTCCAATGATCACTGTTCTTTCTAACCAACAAGAGCATCCCTCCCCTCTCCATAAGTTAAAACACAGGTTAAGACCCTTGAGGTGGCAACAACCACAAAGAGCGGCCACAGAAACTTCTCCTGCACTCTTCAGATGATGGATAATCAGTCTTGTTCTGATTCTTGCTAAAGGCATGTCATAAATTGGGAAGCAGAGCTTCCAAGAGAGTCACATCCATGCTGAAGAGACATCTCTGGCAGGAACAGAGCACAGCACTTAGTGAGTAACAGCACCAAGATGTTCTTGGTCAACAGTTAAGGGAATTGTGCTCCATCCTAAGCAATCACACAGCCAGTCAAACACATCAGCTTATTTAGGCCAGAGCAGGATGCAGTCCCAGAGGAGAGGGCAGCTGCTTCTGTCCCTGAAGAAGAAGAAAACACGTGGGGTTTTTTCCAACCAGAGATTCATGGCTCACTGCTGCTGAGGGCTTCCCAAAGACATACTGCATCAGCACATTCACCCATCAGTTTGGTTCTGCTACAGCCCAAAATAGTCTGGTTTATTTGTGAGCAGCCACAGCTGGAACCAGGGGTACTTGCAAAGCTTGTGACATTATGTCATAATCGTGGCAGTAAAAAGCATCCATAATGATTATGAAAATAATTTAGGCTTGTGATGCACATTTATAAAGCACAGTACATCCTATTTGTTTTGCACTAGGGACTGTATGTTTGTTACTGAAAATATGAAGGTGAAAAATTCTTAGTTGAATTCAGCATTTGCAAGGTAATTTAAATTTTACATCAGATCTTCATACTACAGGGATTTTGAAATTTGCAAGAATCAACATCAATAATCAATACTGGTTGACAACATCCACCTTGCCATATACTTAAAGCATGTTGAGAAAGTGAAGCCTTAAATTTGTCCCTGAGGGAGTGTGAGGTGACACATGACATAGTAACAGCAAACAAACTCAATCTTTCTCATCAATATTTTTAATGTAAACTGAAAAATACAAGCTTTTTTCAATATTAAGTGCATCAAAACAGTAATGCAAGCACATAATGAGTAAATTATCTGTGCATTACTATTAATAAATAAATTCTATGCACTGTTAATAAATATGCTAATAGCATTCAGCTCATAATGCTGATATTCCTCAGATAGTAGGATGTGTGACAGCTGTGTCTGAATTTTATTCTGTGATTCAGCTAGAATAATAACTAACTAGTTATTTTCTTCTCTTGTGTAAGAAGAATGTAACAAAAGATATCCCTGTGATAAAACTTGCACAAGGTTAAGGAAATGACATCAAAAGATCACAAAAGTAATTCCATAATGCAGATAGACCCCTCATTGCTAGGTTTTGCAGCAAGCACATTTCAAAAGCTCTCTACAGTTAACACACCTCTAAAACTGAGGTTCATGAGCGCAGACAAGTTTTCCTAACTAAGAAATAACTTGAATGAAATTGAAATTCAAACCCTGGCTTGCTGTGCCACCCGCTCTGTTGTGACACTGCAGTACTGGAGTTTCTGCAGCTCTAAAGATAGAGTTGTGCAGTCAGAGTCTGAGAGCTGCCAAAGCAGCTCAGGAAGCACCTGAGCAGCCCCAGGCAGGAGTGAGGCCAGAGCAACTGCTGCCCACAGGATCCTGAGCCTGACAGCAAGGGATGGGGCTGGCACTCCATTGTGTGCAACATAGCAAGAGACGTTTTTGAACGAGATCTAATCAAATTGTTGAAGAACAAACCTGCCACAGGAGCTCAGCTGTTAAAAAAAAAAACAAAAATAAAGTCCAATTCTGCTGATTTTGGCTGGGATTGAGTTAATTTTCTCCATAGTAGCTATTATGGTGCTTGGTTTTGGATTTGTGCTGGAACCAGCATTGGTGACACAAGGATGTTTTAGTGACTGCAGTGCTTAAACAGCTCCTTTTTTATTCCTCACTACCCCTCACCAGTGAGTGGGCTGAGGGTGCACAGGAAGCTGGGAGGGAACACAGACAGGACAGCTGACCCCAAGTGACCAAATGGGTCCTGTTCCCTCCCAGAGACATCAGGGGCTCATGATGGGCAAATGCATTTACCATCTCCTGAAAAATGCCCCAGCCCACATGCTGCAGGTGCTATCAGCAAGGTGCAGTCTGCCCTTCTGCAGCAGAAATGGACTTGGAGAGAGGACAGGAGGGAAACAGAGCACAGAGGAGTGTACAGACATGTTTCATCCACATAATATTAGTTCAAAAGAAATGCCATGTTACTATTTCTAGCTGCAGATTGCTGACCCTGTCTCCCTTCTTTCAGTTGAAAAACACCCTTATCTGATGGATAAATACCCAATACTCAACTAACAGTAGGGTGATAAAGCCAATGAAAGCACAGGAACAGGGCTGTCAGGAAGTAGCATGGGAATTCAATAACCATATAGTTTTTTATAGGAAGCATCCACAATGACTTTTTAAGGATTTCAGAGTCTGGCTGCTGTGACTTCTGCATGGTAACTTCTAAATCCTATTAAGGAGTTAAAGGGGAATTTGTTTGTTTCTTTAATTGCTATGGATTAGAAGTCAATAATAGAAAAAAACAAACTGAGTACTCTTTCATGCTAGAGCTTGGAGAAAAGACAACAGATGAATATGATTTCTTTGTAAATGTGTAAATTTGAAAATACAGCTCATTGGAAGTATATGCTATTTTGTGTAATTACAATCCTCAATCTTCTTACGAAAGACAAGCTGTTTTTCCTATGTTTGCTCTACAGGGAGTTCTGAATATAAGCAGTCATCTTTTTCTAAAAATTCTGGATTATCCCAGATTTCTCTAGCATGCTCTCAAAGAAATCAAACTCAAGAATAACATTTTTGCACACTGCTGTGACTTGATGATGACACTGTCAAACATTTTGCTGGGCACATAAAACATCCATGCAAACTCAAACTAGTAAAGTCTACCATGCCTGAATAAACAAGCCTTTGCCTGCAGTACAATCATGTTCCATTTGTAGCTAAACTGGAGTTTTCTGTTACTCAGTTTGAAATAGACCTCTGCTAGTAATTGTGGTGTTCTGAAAGAGGCTGTTTCAGGACTGAAAATAGGGAAAGAGAACAAAATTCTATTGTATGGCCCTCTAGGAAGTACTAAGAGTGCTGGCTAAGAGCTGACCCCAGGCAGGCTGCTACCTGGAGTAGCAGTCACATCCTCCAGCAGCGGCTGCTGCCACCAAGTGTTGCTCCCAGTCTCCCCAGAAGCCCCACTATGGGCAACCACAGCACTGCAGATGCTTAGAATCATAGAAAAGTTGGGGCTGGAGGGCTGGAACCATCTTGGAAGGCCACTGAATCCAATCCCTCTCTGTCATATTTGTGGGGTTCCCTGACAAAGGGAGGAAAAAATGATGAATCTGACTCCATGTTCTTAGAAGGTTAATTTATTATTTTATTATATTAGAATATATTAAAGAATACTAAATTAAACTATACTAAAGAATAGAGAAAGGATACAGACAGAAGGTAAAAGATAATAATGAAAATTCTTGACTCCTTCCAGAGTCCCAACACAGCCAGACCATGATTGGTCATTAAGTCAAAAACAATTCACATGAAACCAATGAAACAACCACTTGTTGGTAAAATGTCCAAACATTCTAAAGCAGCAAAACACAGGAGAAGCAAATCAGATAATTACTGTCTTCATTTTTCTCTGAGGCTTCTCATCTTCCCAGGAGAAAAATCCTGGGCAGAGATTTTTCAGAAAATATGACCTTGACACCCTTCCACTACATCAGGTTGCTCAGAGCCCTGTCCAATCCAGCCTTGAAAGTTTCCAGGGATAAGGCATCACCACATATCTGGCCAAATCTGTGCCAGTGTTTTACCATCCTACGTGTAAAAATCTTCCTTACATCTGTATCTAGTATAAATTGACACTCTTGTAGTTTAAAACTGTTATCCCTTGTGCCACCACAACAGGACCTGCTAAAAGGTTGTCCCCTTCTTTGTAAGCCCCTTTAAGTACTGAAAGGCTGCAATAAGGTCTCTCCAAAGCCTTCTCCTCTCCAGGCTGAGCAACCCCAGCTATCTCAGCCTGTATTCACAGATAAGGTGTTCCATGTCTTCAATCATCTTTGTGGCCCTCTGGACCCATTCCAGTAGGTCCTTCCCGTGCTGAGGAACCTGGAGCTGGATGTATTATTTCAGGCTCTCCCCAGATCCCTCTATGAGACATTCTAGCAAGCAAATACAGAAGAGTCTGTGTGCTTCTCATTGAACGTTGTCTGCCCAGCTCCAGCTGGTAGTTTAAATGGTTTGTACCATGAATTATGCTGAGCTCTTTGCCCATTCAGCTCACTGAGAAGTCGTCTTTGCCACCTCTCATCGCCCTCAGATCAAGGAATGTCAATTGTTTCTCTGTTTACAGTCCGCAAAGGCAAGGAAATGAATCCTCAGCCTGACATACCATTGTTTAAATAACTAAAAATTCTCTCATGTAGAGGTACCTGGCACCAGCCTCATTGCTACCAAAAAAACCCAAATCAGTCCAAAAAAATCAGCTGGGAAGTGATCCCATAGGCACACAGAGGAAGAACAGGGATATACATATCTCAATAATTTAAAGTTAGAAAGAATAAAATATTAAAGCATTTGGGAAGGATTGGGGGGAGGATAAAAGCAGGAAAGGAGAAGAAAAAATTCAAAATATTTTTTGAAAGGTGGAAGGGAAAGGGAATTCTAACTAATGAATGACCCACTCTCCCAGACTGATAGTCAGGCTCATGACCATTATTTCAAATAGCATTCCTGAAGGACTCAAGGTTTTGCAATGCATTTTACAGATGCAGCTGTAATTATGACTACTCATCTCAAGGCAAACTTAGCATTCAGGAGGTGCTTTGACTTATGCTGCCATTTGCCGCAAGCCTCCCAAAGCTAGTTCCACCACAGGGATTGCCCAGAAAGTTTGCACCCATCATGCTTTGTGCTGGTTCATCTGCTCTAAGAACAAAATACAGAATTTTCAATATTCACTTGTAGCTTTCAGGGTCATTTAGGATCCCAAGTAGCTCAATTGCTTTTAGAAAACAACACAGTATGGTAATTTATTTCAGAATTATAGTTCTCTTGCTTTTGGAACACTAATATTCACTGTATGTGTGGAGGAAGCTTTCCACACATAGCAACAAATACCCAGTATATATCCAGTACTATGGTGCAGTTTTGCAGACAGCCTTTTCTCCATGAGTTGGTTCCCAGCCAAAATTCTTTCCTGCACTGAGAAAGCACCATCTTCACTAGAAATCCCTAACTAGCACAGAAATAACAAATATAGCCAAATCTGCCAAATCTTTGCTGGTTAACTGTCTGTACTGGGAGGTAATGCTGCACACAACCACAGCCAGATTATGACAACCTTACTCAGGTTTGTCTCCTGTTCTCCTTAACCTCTCCTGTTAATATTGAAAAGTCTCCTGAGGAATGCTGAGCACTTCCCACTGGCCATTTCAAGCGTACTAAATGTCAGATACCTTAAAAACAGGTACACCGATTAATTACTTAAAAAAGCATGGGCTTTTTCAGAGGGAAATTATCTCATTGATGCCACAGCTATGCTCAAACAGAACTGCTTTCTATCAAAGATGAGAGGCACAGCTTTCTCTCTTTGCTTTTTAATGGCTGCCTAAAGGTCATCTTCTCTACAGCTACTAATTCTGCATGTGCAACAGAGGGTATAAAATATGTTTGTGAGGTTTTGGTCTCTTCTTTGTAAATATAGCCTGGAATTCTAGTACATGCTCTAGCTCTTGGTGCTGAAGAGCTCAAGGACATGGGGAAAAGAGCATCCTGCTCTCTTCCCACTTCAGGGCCCAGGGCTCACCAAAATGTAATGACTTAGAAATGGATGGAAAGTAATGCCACTGCCACAGACAAAAGGATTTACAAAAGAATTAATAAATGACTATCACTTCTCTTGCCTCAGGACTTTTCTGGGTAAATTATTACTCTTTAAAGCAGTGCACTGTGAGTAAGCTGCCTGACTCCCATTAACATTAGTAGCAGTGGCATAGCATAAGCTTTATATGCCAGTTCTGAGGATTAATCACAAAGTTGTATCTGTAGGGCACTCGCTTTGAACTCAGCAAATCTGCAACAGAACAACTTTCCTCTGTCAGACTCTTCTTTGAAGAAAAATCACAAGGAAGTGGGTGGGCTGCCGGCTAAGCCACTTCTTAACCCACCAGTGCTTCCCCCATAACTCCAACAAAACACTATAGCAACAAGTGAGAGCATTAAATAGCTCTCTTGCTGCATTTCCAGTAATGTTAGCCAAGGTATGGGAGCAAGCAGGGATAATTTTTTTGAGCAGGAAGAAAAAAAAAGGATAAAAGAAATCACATAGAATTAATGCAGTAAATGCACCATCAAGATAAGACTGGGTTTTTTTAATACAGGATGAAAGCTGGAACACTTGAGAATAATTTCCATGTATGGATTTGGCAATCTAAAAATAGCACCTCATTTAACACAGCAAAAAAGACTGTAACTGACCCTAAAATAGATGGTGATGAATACATTCAACATCAAATTTTGTCTATTTTCTCTTCCCTTCTATGCTTGCTGGCACCTTTTCCACAGCCCACCCCTTGTAATTTCCCTAAAGAGGGAGGAAAGGCAATCATCTCTAAGCAGCCTCAGAGCAGCTTTAGCAGAGCAGGACAGCCACGATGGAGAAGGCTTCACAGGAGAGCGGCTCTGTCAGCTCGGGTCTTGTTATTGTTTGCCTGAGGTGCTGGGATTTTGTCTCACTTCACGCTACAGTGACAAATATCCACCTCTTTCAGTTTCCACGTGATGATGCTCCAGAAGCTTTCAGACCTCCCCTTTCTGCAGCTCTGTTTTCCTCTGAGCAGCAGTACATGTCCCTCACACAGGCTTTTGGTTTGGTGAAACCCCCAAAATGACCCACACAGAGGCACCATCAGTGGAAAAGAAGAGTACAGGGATGCAGCCAGCCCTCCAATTTCAGCATTCTCACCCCAGGGGCTGGACAAATGTCCAAGGCCCCTCCACACCACTGTAGTTGCACTTTCAGCCCACGGCTTGGGTTTCAGCTCACAGAAAGCCAACATCACTGACTCTATGCTAACTCCATTTCTCCCTCCTCAAAACTGAACAAGACCTCCTCCACAAAGCTTTTGCTCTCCAGTACAATCTACTGGCACAACAAGTTCTTGGGACCACCTCTGTCAAGCCCAATTACAACACATTTGCATCAGGGGCCAAAGTGCTTCTAGACAGCTCTAAGATAAGAAGCATATAAATGCATCACACAGACTCTCTGCCACCAAACCAGCAGCTGGCCAAAGCTGAGAACCTCAAGAACAGGGCCAAGAGTAGAACTCATACCTTACTTACCAATGCTGAACTCCTCCAGCAAAGCCTGGCACTGAAGCAAGACACATTCTGACCTGAGGACAGCTCTGGGAGCCAAACTGCATGGCTGCAGCTGCCATTTTGGGAATGGCAGGGGATTACTGCAGGAGGAGGCTTGAGACAGCAGCCAAGCTGTCTAAAGTCAGGTGAGAGCTCTGCACCAACGAGGGATGAGCTCTTGCTAGAGCAACAGTTTATACACAGTGATTAAGCCCAGTGGCATGGCAGTAACTGGGAAACATGCCCAGTGATTGCCTGCAGTACACCTGGGCTTAGCTGGTGCTCTCTCAGGTCTCTTGCTATCATGAGCAGTACATCATTTCAGCCTTTCCCCAGACACACCTCCAAATAAAGAGAAAACTCACTGCAGGAGGCAATGTTCTATTCCTTCTGCCCATTCATTCACACCAGAGGCCCAACAGAGCAGCCATGTCCACAAGCATCTCAACATCTCACTTACTTTTACTGATGAGGCCAGCATTGTAGGAGGGGAAACAAAACCACAGCAAATTCAGGACAACTGAAATATCAGTTTTCTGCTCCTTCATAAAAAAACTCCCACAAGGCTTCAACTGTCAACTTTGACATTTGCTAGCAGCAGTACTTCAAACTATTTACTATCCTGTGCCATTTGTTGCATATCCACCCCTGACATTCACCTTCAGGTGGGTATAGGATGGATATATACAGCAGTGTCTACAAAAAGTTTTTGTAATTTGGTGCTCTAAGTAGTCAGAACAACTACCAACACAATTAATTTCTTCACCATTCTGTGTACTGACACTTGAAAAATTCTTCACCAAAATCTGTTTTGATACTTGAATGCAAGAGTGGGCAAGATTTTCCTTACACAGCACTCAGTCAGGAAACAAGTGCAGTGAATCTCACTCACAGCTGGCCCACACTGCCCCCAAACCATATCTGTAAGACTTGTTGGGGTAAAAGCACTGCTGTGACAACGTCTCATATGGTTGACTGAATGTTCTAATGACACCTAAATGAACTCATCATCCCACTTCCCAGGAAGTCAGGGAACCAGATGTGGTCTATTACTGGACAGCCACATGTGATGTGGTACCAATGAACCCCATGGATGTTGACTAACACCAAGTATAGCCCCATCTTCAATCACCTGCAGCTCTGCCCTGGATGCTGTGGCCTCAGACATACACATGCCCAAAACTCAATGGCATTGCAGTGTCACAGAGCAGTCAATAATAAAATAAACCTAGCCCAAGCCAAACAGTTTGAAGTTTCCACATTTACCTCTTGTGTAATCCTCAGGTCTGTACAAACCCCATACCCTTGGATGGGTAAGCATAAATAAAGTGCAGGCAAGAGCTCACTTCTATGAGCCTTGGTACTTTGGTTTTGGGAGCTGCCTGCTAGCTAGCAGGTGTTTAAAAAAAGTAAAAACAAAGTAAAAACACACTTTTTATACACTTTTAAGAGCTGGCTTTGTTTTGTCATTCAGTTGAAATTAAGAGATTGATCTCTATTGATCTGCAGAAAGGCTCCATCTTTCCATGGCTTATCAGAGTTGCGCCAAGAGCTTGACACACACACACAAAGACAAAGAGAAGTAAATTTCCAAAAGTAATGAGTGAGCAATAGCAAATTCATGCCAGTCTCATTCACCATCAGACTTTGCCGCAAAAGGAAAGCAACAGAGGCAACAGCTTCTGGTTATTGTCTCAGCACTGCCAACAATGTCAAGAATTTGTTTGATTCTCACATAAATCTAATGCATCCACATCACTGAATAATAAACAGAGGAGAAAAGTTCTCTCTATCCACAGAAGAGCATCTAGGCATCACATTTTTATTTCCCCCAGCAGCTTTTCCATTATGTTCTGTTTTCTCTTTTAGCTTCTCCCCAGGTGTTTACACACATCACCTTAGCTCCCTTGTTCATATTCTTAAAGGCACCACTAAAAGCTCATCCAACTGCATCCTCAGCTCTTGGAAAAACAAACCAAAAAACACACAGGGCCTCCCAGGCATACAAAGAGCTTCTGTCTGCGCTCTCCACTCCCCCAAGGCTGTAAGATTGCTGCTCCTACACCAGAAAATGTTTTCTCTACTCATGCCTACAGCACAGGAATAAGAGACTTGGAAAGCAGCAGTATCCTTCCAACTGCCAACCATACCACGAAACAGCCACCACCAGATGTTCTTCCCTTTCTATCAACATCAAAATGAAGGCAACTGTTGAAGCAGATGGCTTCCTGTCCCAAACCTGCTCCCCTCAATCCCACCAAAATGAGATTGCTGTGTGGACCAGAGCACTGTGCAGATAACTTGGGGCCACATGACCATCCTAGCTAGCCATGTCCTCCCTGACTGATGTTCCCTCTGCCAACTTCATAGACTGGTGTTCAATTCCTAGAGGCCATCACTGCCTGGGGATTGGCTCTCCATGGTCCCTCTCAGATAAACCATCTTCTGAAGACTGCACCAGCAGGTTTAGGAGCCTCCTAGACCTTCCTACGTGGTCTTAGCCCTACAACAATACTTAGTATTCCTTCTCTAAGCACTGCTTTGGTACAGTAACAGATCAATTCACCTGCTCTATGAGGAAAGGACAGCAAAACACTCTTCACAAATCCAACAAGCCAGTGACAAATGGCCTCTCTTCTCTGGCTTGTAAAATACTGAAGCTCGCCCAGTTGTGATAAAAAACCACAAATATCCTTACCCTGCACTTGTCATCTGACTGGCAAAAAGTGGGAATTCATTTACCTCTGGAACTCTGCTCTTACTTGCATAGAGGATTGGTTCCCATTGAAAGCCAATGCCAGAACTGTTAATCAGGAATTCCTGTGAACTAGCAGCCAAAGAGATACATCAAATGATCTAATCCATCCATGCATCACACAGATTTTCAAAGTGCTCCTGCCTGTGCAACCCTTTGTCTTGTCAAAAAGCTTCACCTAGCAGAGCTGTCAATTCAGCTTTTCAGAGCACCACTGATTCCTCCAGGAAAACTGGGCAGACAGTCTGAAATACTAATCCTATTGCTATACCAAGGGGGGTTTTCTTGCATTTCTCTGCCTGGTTTCTTGTTACAAAAGCCTTTCATTCTCAATTACTTCCACATGAAATATCTGGTCCTCTGTGGAAGGGATGACACCGTGGACTTTACTACTTCATCAGCTGAAGTCAGGACAGAGGAACGTCCTGCTGGTGCCTCAGCAAATGGTTGTCAGAGCCAAGGCTTATCTACAGAATAAAAATCCTGGTTTAATATAAAGACCTAAACATCAATGAAAAATCAGCAGAACTAATCGACACATAGGTCCTGGTACACTGGGTTTCATGAAGGATGAAGATGTTCCTGAAACAAGCCTCAGACCAGTTCAGCCTAGGTTTATGTGAAATAAATCACAGGTAACTCTAATGCACCTTCTGGCAGCAGATGGTTCACAGCCAGTAATCATGGTCAGGACTATCCTTGTCAATTAATCATTTCCTGACCCATGCCATTTTGGGAAGAGGAGCAGAGCTGGCTGTGCCAAATCTGAACAGGCTAAAGAGGATTTGTCACCCATAACAGGTTCTGCCCAGGCCATATCAGAAAGGCCATTTTTGCATCATATGCCTACAGTTATCTTTTCAGCATGCATTGCTTTCAGATTTTGTGACTCTGTAATAGGACTGATAATTATTATTTCTCAAAATGCACTAATTTGATTATTTTTCAAGTTAAATTATGGTTAAGATTACTTGCAGGTAAAACCAAGTACCAGTAAGTTATTTGTGCTGTTTCAGTTGTCATAAAATCAGCAAGAACACTGGTGTAGAGAGCAACATATGCACAGCAGAAAATTCCCAGCACCTACACATACTGTAAGGGACAACCTTTGATCTTTGCTCCTCACCCTCATATCTCTAAGGACCTGGGTTTTAACAGGTTCTGAGGAACCCCCATTTTGTTATATCTAATCTGCTAGGAATTCTTGAAGGTAGTTTTGCTATTTTTCTAGGCAAAAATGTATACATTCGTTTGGATTCTGGTTTTGGCCAGTGAGCTTTCATTTGAATTTTTTTTTTTTTTACTATCTTTAGGAAAACCATTATTGATATTTGGTTTTGCAAGACTTTTCTAGGAGATAGGCTGCATAATCCCTGGCACTACAGGACACAGCATTGTCTAGCACTTACAGCAGTGGGAGTCCAAAGACCTGAGTTCTGTTTCTGGCTCTCCCACTCACTCTCCACATGACATTTAGCAAGTCAATTCACTTCTCTAACTCCTTCTGTGAAATGGGTGTGCTTAGATTGTATTCCTCCTTTGGCACCCAGTTTAAATTCAAAGGATACTGAGTGAAAACCATTTCCTGAGTGTTTCAAGATGCTAGGATGGAAAGTGCACTATACACCAGCAGTAGCAGCATTAACAGAAAAGTTCAATTGTGGGATCTGTCCATTTTCATCGAAATGCCAAACAGTCATTTTCCTTTCCACACTCTTGAGTATTTGGTACTCAGATGCTGATTTCACACAATTTTCATCTAAGAATATCTGTTCTTGTTTCAGTAGAATTATTATATAGTATGAATATAAGCCAAACTAAACTCTTAGTCCTCAGCCTACAGCTCCCTTCTGATTAGGATCTTTCTCTATATGGATTCATGCCTCTACTGAATTCCTCAGTGGAAGAAGCAGGATTGAAGACTTGCCTTGGCAGTTTAACACTTTTCTTCCCTTGGCAACACCATCAGGCTTGAGAGCAAGTTATAAGGAATGACATTACATCATGCTCAAATACATGATTATCACATGCTGCAAAATGGATTCTACAAGGAAGACTGATTTAGTGTGTGTCTGTGATGATGAGTAAAGAGCAGCTGGTACTAAACTAGTGCATTGCTGAAGATTGTATCAGATTAAGCCAGTAATTCAGCTACCTCCCTGTCCTCTCCCATAAAATTTTAATAAACCCAATCTTATGGGAGGAAAGAAAAGTAAGGGACCCTACTGAATTATTTATAACCTTAGTTATGTATGGCAAAGAAGCCCCTCTTAGGTGGGGAACTGATATTCTTCCATTGATTTTCTGCTGAGAACATCTAGGTGAGAATCAAGTTTTGGGGGATAAAACCCCACAAAAAACACAAGGATGCAAAGGGCAAGCCAGAAAAGACAAAGCTGATGAAGGCAGAGGTGAGGGAGAGTTTGTATTTATGAAAGAGATATTGATCAATTGCACATACCAGTGGCAGACAGACTCAAATTAGCTGTCATAATTCCAGTGATGCAGAGGGACATGCAGGCTCAAGCTCCATTAAGTATAACCTACATCCAGAGCAGCCAGATGAGATTTGCCAGACTGAACTCTGAATTCCCACAGGAGATACCTGCAGTTGATTTATATTCCTGATTTCTTATTCCCCCACCAACTGTGCAATCAGTTCCTGGAGGTGGGTAGGGAATAATTGAACAGCTAAACTGTGATTCACCCAGCCAATTAAGGAGTCTTGGGATGGGCCCCTAGACAAATCCTTCAGCTTCATCTGGTCTTCATGGACCAGAACTGCATTTGGCTCTGACAACAGGGCCAAAATCACAATGACCCAGTTAACACTAGCAATCTGAGGAAGTAAAGCTGCATTATGGTGTCTGCACGTTAATATTGACATTTTTTGTTTTTTCAAAGCAGGAAGATATCCTGACTGTACATGAGGTTTGGGTTTATTCTGTAATTCAATGTCCAAAGAGCATTACTGCAAAACAGTAATTAAAATGGCAACCACTGCCTAGTAGCTATTGACATATAAAACCCACCTTCATGTTTCAGCCTGCAACGTGTGTCAGGTCAAGGCCAGGTTGTTTGATTCAATGTCTCTTGCCCTCTCTCTCATGCTGGCTGCTACGATGTTTCCTTGTGGATGGCGCATGCCTTTGTGAACAAATCACACTAAACTCATTTCCAAAATGTTCCACTTATGTCTATCTTCTTGCACTGAAGTAAGGAAGCACTTAACTCCTCATTAATAACTCTGTATGTGGCATATAATCACCTTGGAATATTTAACTGCTGGGATTTCATCTCACTAACATTGTGGGGTGGGGCATCAGACTGGGGTATAAACAAACTGGGACATAAATCATCATAAACCAGGCATTAAATTGGTATATAAATCAAAAATTATATAAAGATGGATGGATGAAACCCATTAGAGCCTCCTGTTTGTTCTTTTCTCTTCTCTCACCCTAAGAATGCACAAGACATCATTCTTGATTAGCCAAGAGACAGAAGAACACCCATCTCTCCCCCTCTGTGTCTCTCAAGAGGGAGAGAAGGGAAACAGAAAGCTCTGTATGCATATTAATAAAGCTATATTTTGACTGGCTGAATGACTAGAAATTATTAGCAATGGTATGTTTTACCTGTCAACATCTCCACACTGCAACAGGCAAAAAGTGTCTAATACTTCTTTGCAAAAAATTACTAGTGAGACTGGAGGGGGTTTGCTCTCAATTTTCCTGCACTCAGAACAGTTCTGTAAATACCTTAAGACTCTCTTCAACAATGAAGATAAAAATGTCTTTTTTCTTGTATAACAGCTAAAGACAATGTGAAACATCACCTAAGCCTCAGTGCATCCAAGTGCCTGCACTTACAAATATAAGACATAAAACAAAACCAAAAAACCCAAACCCCATCAACATGAAGGTTACCAAGCCAAGCATGCCAAAGGCAGGAAATACAGGACTGGGACCCTTTTAAAGCGTCAGTGTGAAAGGTGAGAAGACAAGAAACTCTTCAGCAAAGAGCAATCAGAGCAGAGATCAGTCAGGTGGCCACACCTCCTCCTCCCTCACACAAGCACTCTGCTCTTCACTTACTCAAACTCCTTGGTGCTAAGTCAGTCCAAGAAATTTCTTAAGACATGGTTCCTAGCTGTGTTTTCCTCATTTACACCAACTCAGTGTGGGTTGGGTGGCCATTTGAAGTTTGATTATAGTGTGGAGCTTTTATAGTTACTCTGAAAATCAATGGGAGCTGTGCTCTGGAAATATGTAAAACTCAAGCTTTCTTTATATCCAACTGGACACTCAAAAAACCTAAACCAGTTATCTTTGATTGTCAGACCTAAAATGAAAATTATAGCCAACCATGAATGGTTATTAGATATTAATATATTTGTATTTACACTACCTTCTTCAATTTAATTACTAGAAACTTGACAAAATCCACCAAGTGGCTAACTCCATCATAGGATCAGGAGTTGTGTAATCTGCAATTCAAACGGCCAACAACCATAAATTCAGCAATGAAAAATAAACCAAACAAAAGCATCATTGAATGGAAACAGAATATCACAAATGCATGGAACAAGGCAAGAATATGTGATTACAGCTATTAAAGACTCAATAATGAGCGTGCTTAGAGGAGATAAATTAAGGCCAAGTATGCAGCCCAAACTGGGTCATCTTCTAACTTAACATGCTTGTATTTTCAACCTTAAAAATGCTCATTTGATTTCAAGGGAACTTTAGGCAAACAACAAACTGCAAACCCAGAAATTCTAGTGTGGGGTTTCTTACTGATTCAGAAAAGTGGTAAGAGGGTCCTCAGCAGATATCCTGATTCACCTGTGAGCACCATCATGTGAGCTGGGCAAGAACCTGCTGGCTGAGGGAGCAGGATGAGACCTCCCCTCTGCCAGTAAGATCTCTGACTTGTGCACTCTGAACAGGGCTTTGGAGTGGATCCTATACTTTCCTGTTTGTTCCCCACTTCACTCCAACACAAACAACGGAGTTTGACCATTTTTGCACCTTCTTTCCAAAATTTTTCCAATCCACCACTCCAACCTTTTTCCCAATTGCAATGCTTAGTAATCCCTCATATTACCTCTTCCAACTCTCCAGAATAGTTTTGCCCCTTTCCTTGTCCTCATTTTCTCCCTTCCCAAATCTTGTCTATATTTGCTATTCAGGACTGAAGGATCTACTGACCTCCTCCCTTACTCCACCCCTGCTCTTCTGCCGCTAAGAAGCAAATAAAAAATAGTATGCAGTTGGGAAAGTTATTCATCAGTGTAGGTATTAAGGTCACAGGCATATTAGCAGATCCTAAGATGAAACCTAGCAGAAGGCAATAAAATCCCTTACAGATTTCAAAATAGGTCTTAGACTTCAATGCCAAAAAAAAAATTATCTTAGCTGGAAATAGCAGGATATGAAGAAAACCCTACAGCAGAGAAAGAGGGGGAAATGAGAAGGTCTGTCACTACCACCTGGCCACTAGCTGTGGGAACAATGAATGCAATGAAGATCCAACAACAGGAGACCTCCAGGCATGTGAGCACCTGCTGCCTGACTAACCTCTGGGATGGCTGCCCCGTCTGTTGTGATAAGCAATGCACTAAGGAGTGACATCATCCCAAATGGCACTGACCAGCAGGATGGGGCCATAATTCAGGGTGTACTTCCATCTGGGGGCCCAGGTAGCTAATTAAAAATGAAAAAGGATTTCCTTGTAGAGGCACGTATGGGAGAGAATGAAAGAAAGAAGCAAAAGTGGGATGTTGCCTTTTTACTTCAAACACTCTTTCCAGTAGTATCCATGAAAAAAAACAAAAGTAAAAATTTTCTGGGGTCAGCTCTTACTAAAAATGCAACAATTAACTATTTCTTGTTGCTTATAATAGCAGATGGGGCCGAGTCCATAAACCTGCTGGTGTTACCAAGGCATTGTCAAGCTGTCAACTGAGCTTCTGTGCAAATTTCAACTTCATGTTCCATGGAATGAGAAGGCTTGGGAAGTCTGTAGAAATTAGAAGTCTGGACATTTTCCTGAGTGTTAATTGTTGCTGGATATTTTTCCAGTAGTTTTACTGATTATAAGGAAGTATTTGAGTGCTTTGTAGGCTCTTGCAAAATTCAGAGCATTAACGCCAATAAAATCCACTCAACTTTCAGCATAGATGCTGTATGAATTAAAATATTACCACTCTGTACATCCTGTAGAAATTATTCATTTCCTCCAATACTTGCTCTTTGCAGAATGTACCAGGCTATTACTTTTGACTTTAGAATTCATTTTTTATGCAAATGGCTTTTAGACCACCACAAACACAGGACTGCTGCAGTTCCAGAGTGCAGATGAATGATATCATTTCAATACAAAGCATTATGATTGTTGTTCTGACAATGCAGCTCTCCTCACTGGTATTTTAGATTCAGAGCCCATGTCTTGTGATCCTGCAGTAGAAACATGGGGGTAGAAGACAGGTAAAGGAGATCCCACAGTGCCAGGCAAGAAGTATTTTCAAAAGGCCCAGGAAATTCTGAACACTTAGGAAGCATCAGCTACCTGTTTATGATCTGGTTCACTCTAAAGCAGTCTGGTGACACAGTTTCTAAGCTGTGCTGTAAAAAATCAGTTTCCATAGCAATTCCAGCCACTTCCTGCCCAGATGCAGCACTCTTCACATTCCTGGACACAAAACACAGCTGCTATGCAAGACAGGCTGAAGAGGCAATGGCAAGCTGGAGAAGAGACAGACAACTTCCCTCTTTTGCGGCAGTGTTACATCCAAAGTAGAAAATCAGGTTTGAGACATAGGGAGGAAGGAAAAATAAAAGGCTTCTAGACCCAACTATCTACCTCACACAATAGGCTCTGTGAATCAGCAAAACAAGAGCTTTTGGAGACAATGAAGAATTTTTTTATCTCTCTTCTGATATAGAGACTTTCATGCACTATAACACAAGCCACTGGGAGCTCTGCCAAAGGCTCCGAGAGCCATGCAGCAATTGTCCCATTTTCAGCTACCAAGGCAGGAAAAAGGGAAGAGGGAGTTATTGCACTTGTTCTCTAAGAGAAAAACAAATATCACTCTTCAAGAACACACATCAGCAACTTGCTTATTTGCAGCACTTTAAAGCCACAGTAGTTTCTACATCTGCCTCGGAGAGAAGATGGCTCTTGTACAAGAAACAGTTAATTCTCAGAGTGTAGCATAAGATGAATATAGAGCCTGGGTTGCCTATAGCCTACTAAAAAAATAGAACAAAACAAACACACCCACACAAAGCCAAACAAGGATGAAAGCAAAATGACCTTACTACAGTCCTTCTGGTGGTAAAAAAAAAAAAAACAAACCTAAACAAACACACCACACAGCATCAACCCAACACATATTTGTTGTTCTCCAAAGAGTAACACAGACTGAACACTCCCTGGGCTTTTAGCGCCTTATCCCTCAGTGGCTTTAAAGAACAGTTTTGTTGGCTCCTAGAAGATGCTAAACTGAATATAGTAAATCTCCTTGTTGCTTTGGAGGTACTGCCATTTTCATTACAAACACAGCCTTTCCACTGCTTTACCATAATATAACAGAAATGGTTTCCTGAAGATCTGGGGACAAGAAAAAGAAGAATTAACATCAGCATAGCCTCCCTTTTATTGTCAGCTTCCTTAACACACAAGCATCCAGTTGAAATGCTTATTCTATCACCTCATGTCCTGGATCGCCAAGCAAATTGTATTCTGTTTGCCATCTGTATGGCAGTTGTCTTCTGTTTAGTGGGCAGTTTTTCCTTGTCTCTTCCACAACCACTCCTCCCTCGGGGCAGGGGGCATCTGCTGGTAACAGGCCATTGAATGTCACTGCATGACTGATAAGAACTACAGCATCCCACTGGGAGATGCTCTGCCCAGAGGGAGCAGCCAAGCATTCCTAGCTGGATATAATCTGGAGATTCTGGAACACCAGCACAGCTTCTCCAATGGACGTTCTCAGAGGAGCAGCTGCCTCTTCCACTGGATCTTCAGAAGAAGACTCCACCCTTCTACAGGATCCCTGCTCCAACAGAACCACACCTGACACCAGGAGGACTGCAGCCACAATTCCAATTGGACTGCTACCAACATCCTCACCCATAGGTCAGGTCGCATTCTGATTCTACAGGGTTGTTTTGGTCTACTGCAGTGTTTATTTTTTCCTTTTATTTTCTTCCCTAATAAAGAACTGTTATTTCTGCTCCCAAATTTTTGCCTGAGAGCCCCTTAATTTCAAATTTATAACAATTTGGAAGGAGAGGCTTTACATTTTTCCATTTCAGGGGAGGCTCCTGCCTTCCTTAGTAGACACCTGTCTTTGCAAATTAAGACACCTGAAAACCCTTCTCAATTCCTGCACCACATTCTACAGCTCAAACCCCTGCCATGAGCACATTGCCATGTTTTGTGAACTCATATGTAGCATAATGAAAGTAAACCCACAGGAACAGCATAAAACATACGGAACAATGTGTAAATAAATATAGACCTGCTCACATTTTTTTGGCTTTCTACTGCAATAATACACTTCAACTTCTGAGAGCATCAATGATGCTGGTCTTGTTTTTCAGAAAACACAACTATGGATCAGGTTTTGCACTCAAGACCAGGTCCAAAGTGTGACAAGGTAAATGCCTAATAGTGACTCAGTCGTATCACTACATCAGCATCTTCCAGAAAGACAGTTACTCGTGCTCAAAGTTGTCAGACATAGCTTTCCTCTGGTTCTCTCTTGCCCTCTCAGCTCATATAGAGACTTGTTTTGTCTAATTAGATCAACATTTATCTCCTGACAGGCAAGAGCTGACAATACTACAATCATCTTTCCCTCTATCCCTATTTAACCAGAGATAGTTGAGAGGAAATGATTGCAGCAAAGACAAGTCCTATTTCCCCAGCTCATACTGCCATAGGCAATCAATTTGGAGCAAAGGTTCCATCTTGAAAATGTCAAACAGAATGAAAAAAAGATAAAATCAAAACTGGTAAAGTCAGCTCCAACCATTCCTCTAGGACCAGCTGCTCTCAGGTTCTTGCAGCATAGCTAACAGCACAGCTAGAGTAGAAGAGGATTATCTGCTTTGTGTGCTCAATGGTGCCATGGGGTCCTCAGCCTCAAATTAATTGTCCCAGCACCCATTCCTGCCATTCAAGAGAAACTGCTGGAGCATCAGTCCTGCCGACCAAAAAATGCAATTTGCAGTCCATGGTGGAAGCCCTCTCTCCTCTAATCCCCAGCCCATTGAACATGCAAAACAATGGCTTTCTTTCACAGGAACCATAGTTGGCTGTCCATACACAAGCAGAAGAAAATACATGACTCAAATACAAATACAGCAAATGCTCACAGTGGCTTCAGCCGGGAAGAGGCATTTTTGTTTACTAGGGTGACCAAATCTTCTGCTTTCACTTTTCCAGTTCCTCTGAAGTTCTCCAAGATGTCATTTTGCCCCTGTGTTTCTTCAGGAAATACTTTTTTCCCCCCCCTATCTCATGCTACAGATCTGAAAAATAATCCATGGCAAGAAAAAGAAGATAGCTAGGCCTGGGCCCTGCCTCTTCTGTTGTTTGTCACAACACTCACTGATATGAACAGGAAAATATTCAGAAGAAAATAATGGCCAGGTTGATTTGGAAATATCAGACTGATCAGTGTTGAGATAAAGTAGCTGTGTCCTGGAGGAAACTAGTCCAGAGGCATAGAGCAGGATCAGCTGCTAAGACAGGGGCTAAAATCACAAGGACTTTCTGAAGAGACTTATCCTACTTGGTCTATTGCAATGCAAAGGGAGAAAAATCCCCTCAACCAAACCACAATTTAAAAGATTGGTATTGGCCTTGTCTTTTAAAACAGGTTACTGTTTGTACACAGGAAATAGTCATATAGATTCAGTTCATTTTTAAATGTAGTGATCTCCAGAACCACCAGTGGGATTACCCTTTATAACAAAGCACTCTGTTGCACCAACTGCTCAGGAGAAGAGAGCTTCAGCAAAGTATTTCTCTACTCTTCTGCCTTCAGATATCAGTTCTATCTACATCTCTCTACACTTATCTGAGTCCTGAAACTGGCAAGAAAATTTGGGTCAGAAATAGGAGGTACACTCAATGTACCCTTTACAGGGAAGAGACAAGCAGCCTCACCCTGAGAGTGCTTCAGACCACACCAGAAACATAAATATGTGAGCAGTGTCTAGATTGCACCTTTGGAGACTGACAAATGCCCTACCAACCCTCAAAGCTTGGGAACTTGCTGATCCTACCAAAGGGTGCACACAGCCTTAGATGACCAAGTGTATAACCCTTTCTTTGAGCCATTGCTGAGATAAAGATGAATTTTAGAAAATAATTTTTGAACAGTGAGATTCCCAGCAAATAGTTGCAGATAAGTCATTGTTACTCAACACATACACAAAGCAAAACCACACATACACAAAGCATAAACCAAAGCCCCTTGCTACTGCCCTATGAGCCCAAACAGAAGATGTCTTGTGTGGTGGGTGCACTTTTTTTTTGCCCATAGAAGAGCACTTTTACGTTTTATGTCAACATGAAACTAACACCAGCAGAGAAGACAGGTGGTAGGAGAAAACCTGAAGTAAACTGAACCTTCTGATCTTCTGATTTCAGGGACAAATTACCATAACACAGTACTTTGCAAGACCAGCCTCTTACAACCTGCAGAGAGGCATAAGTTCAATTATTCCTTTGTTGTCATATCACAATAAAAATAGGTATTTATCCACATGGACACATTTAAAAAAAAACCAACAGGCATTTAGCAAGACTCTCTAGAATGTTCTTAACTCTTAACCAGAGTGTACTAGGAAGGCCTACAAGCATCACTGAATCTCACCCACGCAGGGAAAAAAAATTATAGCATTGCACCTTCTCCTCTGAGCTTAAAAGGACCCTCTCAAGGCAAGAACGACACAGGGGAAGAGTGAAACATACTGAAAGCCATAGGAACACCACAGGTCTGGCACAGCTCTCAAACTGACAGTGTAGAAGCTCACTATCACCTTTCAAAGTTCTCAGTCAGAACCAGTATTGCCTCAACCACTGCCACCTTCAAGGAGATTTAACTGCTTCCACCAAAACAGAGCTGCTCAGGATATTCATCAGTCCCCACAACTATGTAGTAACAAGAACAGTAGTTTCCTTCCTTGTGAAATTCTACCTCATGCATTTTATCAGTGAAAACCCTTTTCCATCTCCAAGATGAGAGAGAGACAAGATTTAAGGTCAGCCAATACATCCCAAGGCAATTCCATCCCTGTCAGATCTTGTCACTTCAGCAAGCATTACAAGTTGGTGACCACTGGCTACAGTTATCACTGAGGGCTAAGCTCCTTCCTTGTGCCTTAAAGGGTGCAGCAATTCTCTTTCAAGATCTTCAAAGGAGAGTGATGCCACACTCACACAGGAGCTGCTGGCAGTGGGAAACATTCTATAATAAAAGCCAGCAATGAATTCTCCTGGAAGCAGGAAACTCAGCAGCAATGGCATGAGAATGTGCTCACGTACAGAGCATTCCACTGAATTAAAAAATAGGGCATTGATTTTGTTATTCATTTTTGTATTTAACTCAGTATTAATCTCTGCATACAAATGCCTTTTCCCCACTGCTGCATTCTCATGCCTCAGCAGAATTTCCAGTCAGCAGCAGAAACAGAGATGTAGGTCCCAAGAACAAATCGATCCGTCTGCTACACAACAAACTGGATGTGAGATGAGGGCTCTGAGCAAGCTGCCACTCAAAGCCTCTGCTCTCATTTACCAGGGAGCCTGCACACGAGGAGAAGGTGAAGAACGGCAGCAACACTTACGCAAGGCGTGCCACTCATCCTGGCGGATTGTCTTGGTGATGTTGTACGTAAGGTTCTTGGGGATGGTGGCTGAGGAGTAGTGGTACTTGATGTACGAGCACCGCTCAATTGCTCCTGAAAGGCAAAATGCAGAAAATGTGGTTAAACAAATGTAACATGTCCTGCCAGCTACAGGCCAGAGGGGTTTGACAACCAAAAGCAAAGCCTAGGAGCAAAGCAATCCCTACCATCCCTGCCCACTATGACAACCAGCACACTCTCCAGCCCATGACATGTAAGCTCAGATCCAAACTTATGGGAAGTTTATCTTTCACACATTCTGGGGAGCTTCCAGACTGGAGTAGCTGCCAGTGCCGGCTTTCACCATGAGGTATCCGTGTGGCAAATTCTTCCCTGAGCTGTGAGCTAGCAACTGCCATGCAGTTAATGTATAGAAGCTACAAACTCATGTCTTAGCTTTCTGTGCTATCATGGTCACGACTCAATGCCCATACCTCAGGAATACACAAAGCAAACACCTTTGATCCTCCCTTAAATAAAAAGCAACACAGAAAAATTATACATATAGGTAGTGAACAATTTCCTAACCCTTTCCACCCTTCAGCAGGGGGACACGTTACACTGTCCCTTGAAGGCACTTAGACACTCTTACAGCAGGTTCAGAGATGGAATTCATTGGCATCTCTGAACAGTGAGGCTCAGATAGCAATATCAGTGGTTGAAATGGGCAATTTTTTTTCCCCTCTATTTTCTGGATTTCACCTATGCTCCATAGAAAAAAACACCATGTGCTGCTTCTGATGTCTTCTGGTCACATCATTAGATCTCGTTTTACAAATACTTTCCTTTCTGTACAATAATTGCCCCTCCAGGATCTGATCTCCTGGCATCTCTCGGCATAGTTAGTATCCTTAGAAGAAAGAGTCTGGTGTAGTCTGATGCTTTCCATGAATTATTGCCTAGGCAAATTTCACATCTGATCAGACACCTGTAACTGTGTAACTGTTCTTGTATTGATGAAAGTCAGTCAGGTTTCCTACATTGCTTTTGCCAGCATTCTCTGCTAACACTGGCTTATTAGACCCTCTCACTGAGCTGTCAGAATCAAAGCTCATGGAAGTCATTTTCCCACTAACATTATGTTATTTTGGCTCAGGCCTTTGATACCTAAATAGGTATCCTTAATGCGGTTGGCCACGCTGTTTGTTACTAGCTACCACTAGTCAGAGAAGCAGCTATGCTGGAAATGCTTTTACGTATTAAAAATACATTAAGACAAGCACTCAATAGAATAAATTAAATGAAGCAATGAATTATATAAATAATAGAGAGCGCTATAGACAAGGAGGCAGGTAGAGGACTCTTACTGCTAGCCTGAACTGAAAAGGCAGACCCATTAGCCTTATATCAACAGTTCCACAGGGTAAAAAATGCTTTTAAACCACTGCAAACACAGGTTTCTACTAAGGGTTGTAAGATACTATTTGGCATGAACTTAGATTATAGACCATGAATTCACAGCATGAAGAAAACCTGTGAAACAAGTTATTAATTACATCACAGCCTACCAGCATCTTCCAGAGTTAGTGCAGTATAAACATTTGAGGTCCTCATTGTTTGCTTCTTGTGAGTATTCTTCACATTCTGCCTTTGACAGCAATTAGATTAGACAAAGCCAAATATTATAGGGGGAAAAGGCAAAATATTTACATATGTATCCGCCTGCCCTGACAGCGTGATGGGCTTCTGTGTGAGTCTGCACCATCTGGGCACCAAATGTACGCCCAGAATTAAAGTTTCAAACTAAGAATAGTATTTAAATAAAAAGACAGCTAGTGTGCAAAGAGCTTTAAAAAAATCCCCAAATCACAACCTTGCCTTCTTATAGGTTTTCCTATTCCCTTTTGCTAGGTTGCTTTTATAGATTAGAAGTATCAGCAAGAAAATAACAAATGCTTATTTGTCAGAAATTAATCTTTAAGTTATCAGATACCTGCCCAAACAAGAGATTTATACAGAATAGTAGAAAGAGACAGCCAAGATACAAAATAAAAGCTTCCAGAAGGAAGGGAGAACAACTCCTGTTCTATTTGCAGCTTTTCTGGAACCAAAAAGGCAAATTTCTGGTAAGTTCCATCAGATTTCTAATTCTGCAAAGACTTCTGGTGGTAATGCAGCAAGCTGCTCAATATCACTTTTATCACCAAAGTCTAAAGCAGAAAGAGATTATTGGCTGAATTCAGGTCATCACTTGACCATATCCATAATTTGGGGCTTATACTTCCTTCCCCATGGCTCTAATGAGACTTCAACACACAAAAACAGCTTTAGGACCACTATCAACCAGGGTGGGCAAACAGGACATGGGACAGCATTTTGCATGGCAGATCAGAGGGCACTGAAGCGCTGCCAGCTCCGCCAGGGAGCAATGGTGTCCACCCAGCAGAAGAAGGCAGCACCTTAGTGAGAAACTCAAGGTTTTCATGGTCCAAAATGACAATGCTTGTGATTGCTTGGCATTTAAACATGAACCATTTATTTAAACCCACTCTCACAAGTGCAGGACAATGACTCTTCTGAGTCAATGCAACTTCACCAGCATATATCAAACTAGAAGTGACAATCAGCTTTTGAACTTAGGAAAAAGGCCTTCAATTGCCTGGATCTGGAAATAAAAATTAGGAGAAGGGCAAGTTTATAAGCAGTGATGATTTTATACTTCTGATGTTTTCCTAGTTGCTCCACACAGAAGAGAACAATGTTCAAGCATCAAGAGCAGCAAGAATCAGAATTACTGCTCTGCTGGAAAGCCTTCTCAGAAAAATGCTACAAAATCTTTACCTTCAGAAGAATTACTAGCTATGCTCAATCCAGTCTCTGGAATAGGAAGAAAAGCAAGCTTTCCCCTCCATACCCTCAATAGGGTAACTGCAATTAATTTATGGAGCATTTTCAGCCTCCAGAACAAACTTAGACCAAATGCAACTGCAGCTTTGCTCTGCACTTTGCTCCAATAATTGGGAACAGTATTTATAGAGCAAAGCAGTGAGTGGGGTTTTTTTTAGCTAGGAGCCACCAAAGCAAGAGTTATAGATGTCCACAAGAAACACAAAAACCACCACAAAGCTCCTCCAGAGACAGAAGCAGTATATCCTATATTTCTCTGACCAAAGGGAAATGCTTGCTGAAAATCCTAAAGAAAAGTAGCTGACATTTTCCAATAGAGTGCTAAGAAAAGGATCAGTAGAAGGACGCAACTAAAACCATGCAGAGCAAACCTCTGCCATGCCATCATCACAAGCACAGATGCTCAGGGGATTCAGCAGCTGTTAACTGTGGCTGGCAACCCCCTGTTCCTGCAATGGTCAGATGACAAACTGGAGATAAGGAAACTCGAGATAGCTTCATCCTGAGCAGCTAAGTATTCACAGCATCAAACATGCACCTCCTCTTATTGACTCACTTAGCTGCTCAGCTTCCTTCTCCTATCTGCTTATCATTGCTCCCTACTATCACCTTAGCCCATAATAGTTCCTCTTCTCTCCATTATGAGAAAAACTTTTAACCCAGGCCACTGGAGAAATACCACCTGAAAACACTGATGTTTTTCTATTCGGTTTTGAGAACTTTACCAACTAACATCCTGATGGATGTTAGCTCAGCTACCACTGCATTACTGGAGTTGTAAACACCATCCCAGTAGAGGCCTCAAACTGTTTTGTAATGCAGGGAATGACTGAGCCATTATCCCACTCTAAGCAGAAGAAGGTTGAGATCAATTAAGATCCTAGTCTGATGTCCAGGCTGCATTTGTCTGGTAGGTCAACACAAAATTTTTCAGAACTTTTAGACCAGTATTTCTTCACCACTGTGCCCCCACCACTCCCTTAAGTATGATATTTAAACTCTTTCAAACTGCTCCAAGCAGCAGTTTTTACCATGGTTAATTTAAAAAAATAGAACGGAAATTCAAAATGCCACCAAGGTATTGGTTATTTCTGTTGTAAATGGTGGATCTCAGAAGCACCCAGAGGCATTTGCCCTGGTCAATTTGACTTCTGCAAAGGTGGTTGCTGAGTTTCATGAATTTACAGTGTCAGTGTGATCATGGTTTAGTATTATGCATAATACAGACCAAGCCATCTGAGAGCTGGTAACAGAAAGCAGTCCTTGACATGGCCTTTCATCAAACTGGTAACCTGTGAGAGCAGTTGGGTGACAGCAATATCACTTCAGATTAAGGCCAAGATGGCACAGATTTACTTGCATGCGTTATCTGAGTATTCCTCTCCTGAGGACTAGAATATTTCTCACTTCCCCCCACCTCAGCTCTCAGGGCTGCAGATTGTGGGGCCATCCTTAAAGGTTCAAGTACAGATTAACCCAATGCCAACGTGAATAAGTTACCTTCAGTAGCTAGAGGACTTCCAGGTGGAGATAAAAATTTCTCCCACACTAAGATTCTCTGCAGCAGTCCCTGGGTTAGAGCAATCAGGAAACTGAGATGCAGGGAGCCAGCAGCTCACTCACTCTCTCTGGATGAGCTATGGTATAGCCATTCCAGACTGCACAAATTAGGACTGAGAGTCACCTTTCATTCTGCAACATGCAGAGATCTGAACCAGGGGGTACCCATTCTTCTCTTATAGTATGCATAATTGTTTCTAAGAAGGATCCAGCTGTAAAATTAGTATTTGTTTTACTACATTTCCTGTCAAAGCTTTTGATATTATGAGCTTCCCTGAAAAGACTGGTGTGAATATTCTGAGCCTTTGCTACCCCCAGGCAGCTTTTCCTTCTCCTGTGTTGCAGATACCCCTGGATGAACTGTTTTGAAGCAAAAAATTCCACAAAATGCACCCTTTGTTCTAGTTCTAATTTCACAAATCTATTTGAGAATTACTACACAAACATTTCCTAGCAAAAGAAATCTTAGCCTCTGGCTTGCAAACTGCACTCACTACATATATTTGCTCTTAACTTTGAGAAACTGCATTCAGTATGAGAGATTGCCTTAATTCCATGGTTTGGTTACTGGTCCCTCATTGGGTGACTATCTCCATAACAAACAAAGAGATGTAGATTGGCCATTTAGCCTCTAAGTGTTTCACATTATCTTCAGAAAATCTGTAGAGCAGAGGAAGCTCACAGTGGGTTGTTTTTCTTAGCATAACACTTCAGTTAGGTTTCCAGAGGCTACAATCATAATTAGGACCAAAATTTGATAACAAAAAGCAATTCCATGTGGCATATGTATCTACTATTTTGTTAAAAATCTTCTCTCACCTGGAAAAGTTCATTATTTACTTGTGTCAACATTTTTTCATCCTTCAAATTAGCACTGGCAATTCAAGCTGGTGCCATTTCAGAATTATCACCCTGAGATGTAAGCACTGCCCTCAGTTACTTTAATCATGTCTTATGAGTCATCAAAACTCATCTGGAGGTACCTTAATATAGGCAAGACTTGCAGCTTTAGAATGAATTAACTGGTCAAATTAAACCTTGGAGGAGGATAGAAGGAGAAATTAAGTTCTACTTTGACCAGCTGCTATGACATACTCGCAATCAGAGTCTGCAATCAGATTGCAATCATGCAATCAGATATGCTGACTAGTTAATGAACTCCAGATGACTTTTTAAATGAAATCAGATACTTATTAAAAAATATTGCAACACCTTTAACAGGATTATTTTATTACTTCTGGAGTAATACTAACCATCAAAGTACTGGTTACATAGTTTTTCCAGATCTATAAATAGATTCATATCAAATATGTAGGAACACCATTTTTCTACATTAACTGCAGAATTACGTGTGTTAGAAGTGTTCTCTAGATGTCAACCAGCCCAATGCCCTGCTCAAAAGAGGGGCAACTTCAAAGTTAAAATCAGATCCAAAGATAGTTCATGTTGCTCAGGGCCTTGTCCAATCAAGTTTTGAATACCTCCAAGAATGGAGATGCACATCCTTGAGCACCTATTCCAATGTCTGAATGCCTGTTGAGTTTGTGAGGGGTCCCAAGGACGAGGTGAGAGATGAGGAATCTGAGAAGGCTGAGGTTCTCAGAAGGCTGATTTATTATTTTATGATATTATATTAAAGAATGCCATACTAAAACTATACTAAGGAAAGATAAAGGATACAGACAGAAGGCTTAACAAGAATGAATAACGAAAAACTCTTGACTGACTCCTCAGGGTCCGACAGCTGATGGTGATTGGTCATTAAACAAAAACAATTCACACTAAACCAATCCAACATTGACCAGTTGGTAAACAATCTCCAGACCATATTCCAAAGCAGCAAAACAGAGAGAAGCAATCAGATAATTGTTTTTATTCTTTTCTGAGGCTTCTCTGCTTCCCAGCAGAAGAAATCCTGGCAAAGGGATTTTTCCAGGATAGTGACAAATACCCCTTTTACCTAATCAGAAATTCCCTTGGTGTCACATTAATATTTCAAATAATAGAATACCTCAGAGTAAAGGGCTAAAAATCTAGGAAGAACATGCAAGAATCACCACCTTAATCAACATGTTTGGTGAATATTCATTAACTTATATGCATAAATAGAAGCCAATGTTCTAATTAATGAAGCTCAACATAGATTTTTCAGTTGCAGCATGGGCCAAACTATAAGAACAAGAGATGTTTCTTCCTAACTGGCTCTGGCATCATCCTGCACTGAGGTTCAGCTTGATCGGCCAGTAGGACTTCTGTTGCTACTTGCCCTAGATAAAGTGAAACAACTCCTGGTGCTCATTGCTGCTTGCTGTGAGCTGCCAAGGAACTGGGCTGATGCCTCCCCTTCAGCTGATGAACTGGGGTTTGTGTCTGTTGGTTTAAAGACTCACTTGCCAGCTCCTAGCTGCCTTCTCCTGCATGTGGGTAGAGGTGCACAGTCAGGTTCTGCTCACCTCCTGGATATCTGAGTAAATCAAAGAGGGATCTGATGCAGTGCCCTTTCCCATTTGCAGACAGACGCAAGGGTCACACATTGGGAGAGACAATGAACGTGCCTATGGGAACAAGTGACATGGATCAGGAGAGCACTTCTGGAAATGACCACCTGATCATGTCTAGTTACCGTGCTTTGGTTCAGAACACAATGTGCTGTGAGATGATGCCCATTAGATTCCTCACAAATAAAGTTAAATCAGAAGATGTGCTAATGGAAATGCAACTAACGGTACAGGAGCAGGGCCAGTTTGAAGTAACATCCCCTCCTTGAAAACACAAGGTGAACATTAAGTCCTAAGCACAAATTGTTTCTTTTAAATTCAACCCTGTCATATCACACAAGGGAAAAAAACCAGCCAAAGCTTCAGGTCACCAGAGAAGTTCCATAGAGCCGCAAAACTGTATTAATTCGTAACTTAATGTGATGCCTTAAAAGAATAACTTTAAAACTGTATTTCAATTGAAATTCTGAAAAACCCTGAAAATTTTACATTTTTCTAAATTTCATCCTTTTTTTTCAACTGAAACCACCAGCAGCATTAAATTTTCACAAGTCATTCTGTCCCCTTGCATGCTTTTCACTTCAGAAACAATTATCCACATGAAAATAAACAATTTCCTAACTGTACTTAAGTGTAACTATAAAAGTACTTACAAGAACATTACACACCTATAGATTCACTTCTCTGGGGTAAAATGCAGAAAGTCTGTGGCCTGTTAGGCTGCCAGTGACTATTAAGTGGATATTACAATATACAATCTTATTTCAACTTGCTTTTTATATGTAGATGGCTTTACTGACCACCAAAAAATGCAATGAACACAGAACTTCAGGAAAACATACTCAAGGTAGCAGCATCCTCTGTTTTACCTGAAGGAGAAGCTTGCCTGTATCCACTGAGTAGAGAGCAACTGAAAGGATGAGACATAAAATAAATATTTTGTCCACAAAATGGCTCAGACCCAGAAAATGCATTAACAGAATGAACAGCTTAAAGATTTTCACTAGGAAAGAGAGCAAACATTTTTCCAGAGTGAGAAGCAGAACTGCGATGCTCTTTTTTCCTTCCATTTTTCTTCTACAGCTCATCTCCCTTCACTTGCAAATAAAGACTCTCTCAGAGCCTCCAGCTTAGTCAAACTTGTTAGGCAATGCTCAGCTGGTAAAGCAGTCTTGTAAAAATTTAGCAAGGGGGGATGGTTGAAAGGATCCACCATACTGTACTATCCATACAGAAATGGGGTAATAAATAACATTGTGCCATTCCCATTCTTACCAGGTCATCTGGCAAGCTCTGCCAGCACCCTTTCAGTACTGACCCACTAGATCTCTTTCTATAACATCTCTTGATGTTATAGAAAACATCAGATCCAGTGCACACATGAAAAGGAAGCCATCCCTGAAGATAATGAATCTCCAGACACACAACAGCTTTGTTGTGCGTGGGCTTTATGTGACCAGATTCCACAGAGCAACTTCCACAGATTTCAGACAGTTACACCTCCATTTCAATTACTGATTCCACACCAAAATGTCTAAATTTTCTTTTCAACCACTGTGTGAGCAAAGACAGAGGTGCAGAAGACATGTGCACACATATTGAGCAGACAGCAACATTTTCAGAGTAGAGAAAAAATAAAGTGCTCAAGCAGCTTTTGCCAGGCCTGTTCCTCACATGGTCTCTGGATAGCCCAGCAAATAGCAGCTTGCTTAAAGCCACCAGCTGGCAGAAGATAAATATTCCACCCATGATAAGAAAAGAATCCAAGTATGAGACCAAAAGCTGAATTTGCATTGGAAAGTGATGAGCTCACACTTTCTCTCCAGGGACCAAGGAAAGGGGGCTGGCAAGGAAGCAGGAGCAAGAAGAGGGTTATGAAACACTTTTTTACTTCAGCTATTAATAACAGTCTCCAAGCCACAGGGCACTTGAGAGGAGGAAGGCATCTCCTTGCTTCTATTAATCTTTTTGTCCACCTATTTGCTTTGGGCTGGCCACAGGGGAGAGGGAAGCAGAGCACAAATGAAAAGTTAAGGAGGTTAAAAGGACTGAAAAATATTTGCTCCCACATGTTTGGAGGCAGAAATTAAATGATCAATAAAAAGTCAGTGAGACAGCAATTACCAGTAAAAACTCACTGATGACCCAATAGCTCATGGAACAAAGCAATATCTCAGCACTGCTGTCAAGCCAAAGAAAAAGCACAGCAAAAGCTATTCCATGGACAGGGTTCTTTATATCAATGTACACCCTATGATTCTCATAGTAAGATGCTCCCATGGAGCTTGGTGTTTCATCAACCAGCTTCAAAACCCATTTCAAATGGATGTCTAAGAAGGAGGGTCCCAGATGGCCAAGAAGAAAATAAGGGTGGATCCACTGATACCACTCATCCTGCTGAGTATCTGTGATCACATGCAGTGAAGTCTGAGGTGCCTATCTCTGCCTTGGAAAGCTCTTTTACATGCTGCTTTGCAATGCAAATGTGGCTTTCTAGACACATTCAGTCCCCTCCTTAAAGTGAGAGGAACAGAAGCTCTTCTCTGTATCCCCTGTTAGTTTACAGCAAGCACCACAAATAGCTGAGCTGGAGAAAGCATTTAACTTCCTTGTAGCACTTCAACCTCATGTTTAAGCAGCAGAAATCACAACATGACAGAATCATTGAGATGCTTGCATGCAACATTGAGGAAATAAGGCTGAGACCTAACCCAGACAAATCTCCCAGAAGAACCCACTTACAGGAGGTCTTGGGCTTGCATAGAGCAGTCTCTTGCAAAAAAAAAAAAAACAAAAAACTGAAAATAAGGATTTATACAAGCCATGCAACATCTTTATGATATCATTTTCATGTAGGTTTTGTCCTGCAACTAAGTGTGGGGGTGGCAGACAGAGTTTCACAAGCTTTACTGGAACATAATAAGTTGTGATGAAGAGAAATGAGAAAGAAGCACAAAGTTTGTGGCAAGAATCATATGGTAGAGATTTATAGAACTAAACTAAGGAAACAATTTTTTCCCTTTTGGTAAAAAGGCATTTTGCTTATAAGTTGAAATTAAGATGTATTTTTCCTACTATGTTATATATAAAGGTGATTTGGCTTGCTTTAAATTTGGGAAAGGTGCCCCCCTTAGCATAGATCCCATTTTGCACATTTTAAATTAAAGGTAACTAGGAGAAACCACAGCATTTGAAATTATCTCAGTTGCAAAAGCAGAAATACCAGCAGAAAACTAGCCTATCAAAGAAATAAGTGGGGAAGAAATCCAACATCAGCTTTGCAACTAGGCTGGGCTTTTTCCCCTATGAGTAGACTACAGCATGGATAGACCAGAAAGACACGCTGCTATTCCCATAAACTTCTTTCTACATCCTGTGCTGATGAAACAGACTACCTCCATCCATCAAGGACTCCATCCATCAAGAACTCTGTTGAGACTTTAAAACTATGCAAACAGAAGACTTTCAACCTATTCTCTCTTTGGTAGAAAGATACTATTTTAACTACATCCTTATACTCTAGATTCTCTAAGATTAATTTTTTTTTATGCTGTCCCTATTCTAGTTATTTCAAGAAAAAGAATAGGGTACTGTGATTGTAATAAAGATATTTTCAAGACATCAGTTCATACATAAAGTCTTTCAGAGACAAAGATCCCCTGCAGTTATTAAATGTAAGTGCAGAGCAAAGCTAACAGATGAGATCATCCCTAAGTGAACAGAGTTTCTCCTGGCAAGTCCGTAATTTCTCTTGCCTCAAACTCTACCAACTGAATAACTACTTGGATCATATAGTCTGATGACAAAAGCCACAAAAAACTACCTTGAAATAAACATTGAGGATTTTTTTCCTGGTGAGTAGAGACCATTAAATTATACAGGCATTTATATAATGTCTTTCTGAAGTGAGGAACAGCTTCATGTTTGGCCATGCTCTTTCCCTGTGCAGTCATTTCCCAGACAGTCCTTGCTCAAATTATTAACTTGTGAGCTGCCATGACTAAATTGCAAAGATACTTCATCTTCCTTTGTAAAGGAGTACACATTCAGAGGGACAAAAGACTGCACAGCTCACTGCCCTTCCCTCACAAGGCTGTTTGCTGCACTACTGTAACTGGACTTCCTATTGTACATGAGGGCTTCAATCAAATAAAGGCCTTGAGAAATTAAACATTATGTAGATATTTTAAAAGGTGTCCTTGAGTAGTCAAACAAACTGAAAGACAACTAGAAGGAAAAGGAAGATAAAGATGGTGATAAGAAGATCAGACAACTGTACTGTGAAATCCAATATGAGCAAAAGCACAATTTGGTCATTCTAAAGCCTACAAACCACAGATATTGTTAATCTCTCCACAGCTGTCTGAAATCATAAGTGGTTTCTCCTGCCAGAAGGAAATTATTCTTGAAGAAGTATTTGAAATAGAAAAAGTTGGTGGATGTGATCAAAAAATATTTTTCCAGTTGACTGGTCTGTGCCCTTACTTATCCAGTAATGAGTTTTCCAATACCATCATATGCCCTTGTGTACAGAAGGCTTGGGCATTGAGCACCTCTCCACAAACACTACAGTAATTCATTTCTGGTGCATCAAGGTCTTGCTGCACTCAAAAGTACTTCAGCCAACAACTTTGGGCTAGAATCTCAGCATCGCTGCAGATGCTCTGTACCAACCAGCAACACATTTCACAGCAGATAAAAACACTGGAAGGATAAATGCCCTTGAAACAGGATGGAGGGAACCAGAAACTGAGAAGGGACCAAGTTCTCTCCAGTCCCAGCCTTCCCTTTGCTTATTCCCAGTACCCATCTGGAAGGGTCAGAGTATGCCAATAGCTCCAGCTATGGGAAAGTTAGCAGTGAGATGACCTGTTGCCAGCATGATCTTGAATGAGGAATTAAGTTATTCTAGTCAAGTCTCAAAGGTAATTATTATCCAAGCACTTGAGCTCAGATTCATTGTATTTCTCTTAAGACATGCATATGATGTACTTTAATGAAGAAATTAAAAATGGCAGAAGCCAGCCCAACTTACGGAACAGGGCAGCAGAACAGAGTAGGGAAAACCCCTATAGATCTAAAAGCATCTATTATTTTTTCCCCACACCAAATAAAGTTAGATTGTTATAAATTCATGTGACCCTAGCTTAGACCCAGAGCTGGTGTATATTTAAATGTATTAAGGTGTGGGATGAGAATTTCTCATCCCATCTACTGCTGGGTCAGCACATATTTGAATTTCCTTTGGGAGGGTATTGTGACATGATGTTCCCTTACCTATAACATCCTCTTGTCTTCCAATAAATGTCATCTACCACTTCTTGCACCTTCCCATCTGAAATGTCAAATCAAATCAGAGGCTTACAGTGTGAAGGTCTCCTACTCACTGCAATGTAAGATGTTCTGACCAGGACAAGCTGGACTAAATATTTCTGCTGCCTGTCAAGAAAGTTGTATAGAAGGAAAGACATGATTCAAAGTTCACTGAGCAGCATTATATAATAGAACTCCATGGATGGCAGCAATAAGCATTGTCTGAAAGGTGAGCACTGCACATCTGAACATCTTTGTCACCACCCAATGCATCCCATCATCCCTGTGCCTGAAAGGGCAGCAGAACCCCACTGGTGTTTATAGCCTGAAGTGTATTTCAGCCCTTTATAACTCAAGAACCTGCTTTATGATCCTCATCCTGGCAGAGGAGGAGGCAACCATATCCCAGAAGATCCCTCAGCATACATGGGACCAAAGAAGAGCTCTCTTCCAAGCACCACTTGGAAGGCCTTTAACACCACACTGGTGAAATTCAGATGCAGAGGGAAGGGGTTATGTAAACAGGCATTTATTCAGACACTGCCAGCTCAGGATTTACTTTTTTACTCTATATTCCTCATCTGAACTTTAATAACGGCTTGTGTCTCAGTAGCCTCTGATAACATCCAATAGGACAAATTCAGTGTACACTGAATTCACTGTACAATTGCAGTGAACAGAATCTGTGCCCTGAAAGACTTTTGCTGATCCTGTTTAGCATTTCCACTGCTCATATAGATAATTTTGTATATATGTAAAGATAAGACTTGAACTGCAAGGCTTGATTAAAAAAATTAAAAACTCCATTATTCAGCATCCTATGTGCTTCTGGATACCTTTTGTCTGTACAATTAATTCTAAATCCAGGTGTTATTATATGTGTTATATTCCATGAATGCTTCACTTCCCATTTTAGTTACTACTCTAAAACTACCTTGCACAGTCTATTTCTCTACAATATCTGAAACTATTTAATAAAAGACAGTATGGCTGCCCAGCATTAATTTATGTACTAGTCTTCCCAAAAGAGCACAAGGCTTCAGTTCATTGAGTATAGGATGAGGTGAAGGAGATCCAGGATGATTCTAAACATGCCTCCACTGGATCATAAGCCACACTTAAGAAAAGGATGGAGACGGCATGCCAACCTGACAGAAAACATATTAATTGGAAAACATTCAAACCTTTAAGAAAATATGCCATTAGCTTATTATTCTTACCTCCTAGGGTTCTGCTATATCAGGTTTAATTACAGCAATTGTGACAAAAATCATAATAAAGAGATATAGCTGCAAGCTGATCTTGCCCAGAGATTCCACCCACCAGGGTAAGATGAAATGCAGCACCAGGAAGGCACTGCAGTACAAGCTCAGCAAGTTGTACGTGAAAATCAGTTTCATCAAAAATATTTCTAAGTACAGCCTAACTTAAAGAGAACAAGATATTAAGGTGGCATGCACAAGGCTGAGATTCAGGAGGCACTCCCAGGACCAGGAGACTTAGGAAGGAGAAGCAAAATGCCCATCTCATACTGCAGTAGAAATACAGTAAGGGTGCACAAGTGCCAGACTCACTGGCAGCACAGTCAATACCCCAAACACGACACCCAAGTCTGACACTGGACATTACTGGAATCAGCTAAAGATGACGCTTGTGTCCTCAGGCAACTGACCAGCCTGATCATGCCTAGGGAAAAGAATATCCAAGTTTAGATGGTTAACAGAAGGGGTTACAGAGTTTTTGCTTGTAGCTACACAAGTGGGCAACAGGCATAAAGCAAAGGGAAAAGGAGCTAGCAGCACAGAGCTCTAAAAGGAGTGAGAAATAAAATATCCCAAAAAAAATAGTCCCATTTCTGAAATTGATACCATTATCATAAATGTTTGTATAACACATTTGCAAATGCAGTAGATTTTACACTTTAAGGATTAAACAGCTTTTCTGAATGTAGCCACAGCAGATGCAGGATATATGGAGAACCATTCTTAGCACATGGACACAGTTCAAGTAAAATACTCCAATCCTGGAATATCAGTAAGTGAACAGCTTTCAAATGTGCAGGAATGCAACTTCATCCACACAAAAGAAGCCTTTGCCAGGAGCACACACAAAGACAAAATTGGATCTTGACACTTCATAACAGACTAAAGAAAAGCTACTTGGGAAGTACAGAATCACAGAATAGGTTGGGTTGGAAAGGACCCTAAAGGGCACTCAATTCTAACCCCCTTGCCACAGGCAGGGACACCTTTCACTAGGATCAAGTTGCTCAAAGCCACATCCAATCTGTCTTCAAACTCATCTAGTTCCAGAGCTTGAATATTTCCCTGAGATTTAAGAAGCATCTTTCCAGAATGAGAGCAAGTGGTCTAGAATTGTAGAGAAGGGCAGAAAACAAATTTCCAGCTATTATTTCCCCATTCCAGCAAAAATCTTTCCTACTGGAAAATAACCAAGTTATCCTAAGAAATTAAAAACACCAATATTCATCTGTTACTCTATAGACTTTCAACTATGGAATAAAAGATGTTACTATGAAATTGCATGACAATAACTTACTTTAAAGACAAATATTAAGTATTCTTGACATATAGACCATGATATTTAAGAGCGCTTAGGTTGTCTTTAAAAGGAGGGAGCAAAAGAAAATACCTTGTTTCTCTGTTTATATTTCCTACAGACTTGGTGGCATTTATTGCAATCCAGCAGTGCTGGGACAATGACTAGGAACTTCAGTCTTGGACTGGGTTCCCCTGAGTCCAGGCACTGTGTGACTGTGGAACTAATAGTGTTCCAGACCCAATTTATTCACCATTTGATGAAAAATTCTAGTGCTTCTGCAATATCACACCCAATATCACAGTACAAGCTGATTTTGTACTAGGGTAGAAAGATTTACTTGAAAAAAAAAAAAAAAACCTAGCTAAATATACTACTAATATTCAAAATCCAAGAAAAGAAATAAAGTGGAATGATCTAATGATGCTCAAACTGTACACCTCACCCACAAAGTTGTTACTTAAGACCAAGCCTGCAATTTTATTATTCATATTATACCAGGGCAAAAAAACAGAGTCTGAAATAGTCCTAGTCGTTTAAAAGAGTCAAAATCTTGTATACTCTAAAAGGAAGTAAAAACATGTATACTCTTGAGGTCCCTCAAGGAAGTAGGACATAGTAATGTAAGCTGCACACTGCCTCTGTGGCAACCTTTAAGCCTCAACTCATGCTCCTCTGATTTTGCCTAATTAGGATAATTTAAGCCTGAGGCTTTGATCATTCTGGAGCCTGATGCCATGCCATGAAGTACAAAAACAGTAAAGAGGCTTACTTCAAACAGTTGCACATGACCCGTGGCAATAATACAGCTCTTGAATTGCTTCAGCACTGGACAGCTCTGCAGCTTCTCCAAATATGCTGACCTGGACATGAAGCTGAGCATGATTTCCCCTCAGCCATTCCTCCTAATCCTATAAAGTGAATCTGAGAAATACAATGTGCACAGTAGTTGAAGGATGCCAGTCTCACTTCTAACAGGAGAAAAGCAGACTCACATCACCACAGATATTCCTACTAGGATAATATTTATGAGGAGATTTTAAAATAATATTTCAGCTAGGCCAGATATAGTCAGTTACTTATCTCTGCCTGGAGGATGCTGGTGCCTGCTGGATCCTCAACCCAGAGTTAGAAAGGACAGGGATAATCACTCAAATGTCTTGTTGGAAATGGGTACCATCATACCTGCAGCACAGTGCATGCCTGCAGCTGTGCTGCATCAGGGATGCAGTCAGGCATTATGAACTGTATTGCTCTGCCATATCACTAAAAAGCATGATGGAAGGTTCTGACAGTATCTCTCATTAGGCTTAGGGCTATGCTGCTCCCATCAGACAGAAGAAAAGTGGAAGCAGTGTCCTGCCAGAGTCCATAACGTGTCTTGGCAAGCGGGCCCAGACTCCTATGTCATGAATTACCTGGTTGGAAGAACTGCAGCTTGTTTCAATATTAAAAAAATATCCCTTTCATTGGTTTAACCTTTGGTCCCTTAACCCTGAATTTCACCTCTCTGAACTACAAACAACAATCACAACTCATGAATATTTGGGGAGGGACAGTAGCTTCACCCTATTCCAGAAAAGGAAGAGTGAACTGCACTATTTAGCATGAACCCACACCAGATGATAATGAAATGAATTAGCAATAAAAATTCATTTCATGTATAAAAACCTTTTAAAAGAGAAATAAGCCAAGCTCCGAATTACCATTAAAATTAACTTCCATTGATGCTCTGCCAGTGCTGCTGAACTAATGTTCTTTGTAGAAGCCAAGTGGATTGATGATTGAGTGGTATCAATTAACATGAACTGTTGTGCTAGTTTCTTCAGCTGGAGATCAAAGCATTTTGTTTAGGAGAAAAGAAAAATGCAGCACCACTAAGGTTTTCCTCTTCTGCATTACTCTCCATTTCCAATATCTAGTCTCTGGCGCAACTAGCATTCCCTCCCAAGCATAACTTTGTATTTAAGTAACCATCAACCATAAAGTCAAAATAAAAATTCCATCTTCTGGGAATTAAAGCTCTAAATAGAATAGTTCACAGACCATAGGCAACTGAAGGTTGTATTGCATAGCTAGCACACAACTGAGTATGGCTGAGTGCTGTTCAGGTGACTGGACGCAGCTTGTGCTAGTTTCTCTCCCTGTGGCTCCCTGGCAAGAAGACAAATCTCTCTTCAAGGTGGCTGCCTGTTTTTTCGTACAGGCAGCACTACTGAGTCTCTCAGCCCTCTTCCTTGTCAAATATCAATTTGAGACTGTGATGCTTATATTTTTGTCAGCTTATAAACCACCCAGTTTTGTCAATCCATGCCAGTGAGTTGCAGCTGGAGGCATCTAAGTAGTAAGAAAGTTGTGACAACAGAGAAAGAGCATCAAAAAGGGGAGAAATTACATAGTGAAAGAATTCTGACTGCCCCAGAAACTCACACATATTTTGTCAGGTCACTCAAAACACTCCCAATCAGCAGTCTAGACTGGAGCAAATGTCTGGGGAACAGTTTAAAGAACAAAATATTTTGGCTTTTGTGATTCGTGCCCAGTCATCATCTGAGTGTTTTGCCTTTGACCCAGGCAGGGTAGGAGAGGTACACGGGCTCTGTCTCAAGGCTTGGCCTCACCAGAGTTTCTCTGTACCTACTGCAAGTCCCATTGTGATAACCAAATTCAACTAAGTGGTCTACCTGGATTTCAAAGCAGGCAAATTCACTACAACACACTCCAAATGTGGAATGCTAGCAAACACACCTGTGAAAGCGACAGGAAGCAGTCATGAGATTTGTTAATATTAACATCTCTATTAGCAACAAGAGTTGTGCCTGAAAGGAATGGACAATTTAAGACCTAAAGTACATCCACTGCTTCTCTTTGCTCTTTAGGGGCAAGGATCTACTCCAGCAGCTGTAGCCAAACATGACTTCACTTGGCTCTAGCACGCTGCCCCTGCTAAATCCCAAAATACCCTGTGGAGGGAAACAAACAACAGCAGGTATGGAAAACAGTTAAGGAACTGACAAAGGCCACATTCCTTCTCAATTGTGAGATGAGGTGGAAATCAGTGAAAAAAACTCCATGCTGATGGCAAGAGCTGCAATCAAGACTCGCATCAATAGAGCAAGATTATCAGCTGTGAGAAGACAGAGATTGAGACTGAAGCCAAACCTAAAAAGAACCTCAAAGGTGCAGTCCCATATTTTGGAGTCACCCAAAAAAAGGGCCTAAATTTTACTTCTTCATAGGTATCTTAAGGTGTTTGGGGCTGGAATTATACCTAGCAGTTGCTTGCAATAGCAGAAGACTACACTGATTCAGCAGCTCTTCCTCATCCTGCACAGAGGTGTCAGGAGAAGGCAGTAAAAATTATCTGTATTTCATAGATGTGAACAGGGAAAAAACACAAGAGCAATTAAATATTTTAATTCTCCTCTCTAAGTTCTGCCACTATGACCTCACTACATTACTTGAAGTACTCTCTACTCAGCTAACATTTTTATTAAGAATAAACCACCTCTGGCCTCCATTCCACTCTAACCACCATTACCCACCCATAAGACTCGCTCAGCACAGCCACTGAAAGTGCTCTGAACAGCATCAGAGCTATGCTGCCTTGTGCAGACGACCAGCAGGGAATACTTTAATTAGTGTTTTCTTCTGAAGCGTAAAAAGATATTCTGAAATTACTTTGCCTGGTAACAAACTGCATCTTTCACACTATTGGAGAACCAAAACTGATTCCTTCTTCATGTAATTTCCTTAGTTTAATTTTTTTGTTGTTTTGTTTTACAGATTTCCTTCTATCATGATGACAGCTACAAAAAAATATTGCAAAAGCAATGGAGAATTGAATGTTGATATTAAAGGAAATTAGGTTTTCACTTGCCTTGCTGAAATAAGTTATTCAAGATGGGTGGGAACAACCCCAGCAGAAAAAGAAAACCTACAAACTACTTTATTTCTCCAAATTTCCTTTGCCTCCTTCACAGGGTGACTTGGTTCATTGGCTCTGAACTCAGAGTGAAGCAGAGGTCACTTCTCCCTCTCAAAGCAGGCACGGCTCACACACAGCAGCACCAGAAGCCTTTACATGGGTCAGGTTCTGGAGCCACTGCCCTGCCAGGCTGGCATCCAGTCACCAGCAATTACAGAGACAATTAAATACACATTTTCCTGCTATGCAATGAAGTGCATTTCAATAACATTCTTGTGTACTTATTAAAATGTTTTCCACTGGAAGATCTCCAGAATGATAAATATTCATTAATCACCACAAAACTACACGAAAACTACATCGAATAGGTGATCACAGCCAGAGTTAAAGGCCATTCTATATTAAGTCAAACTTCATGCTGCTCTGTTGACATACAGCCAACTTGCTGTGAGCCAGTCCAGCCCCAGAATTACCTTTCTTGCAAGAAAACACTTTGGCCAACAGCCCCCCTGCATTTGTCAATCATCCCAAAAGCTTTGGCTGAGAGAAGCAAGCGCCGATCCAGGCATCCATGAACTGATAATCCTCAACTACCTTAGCAGCTGAGCCAGATCACAGGACCAAGGTCAGGACAAGTGACCTTCAGCACCTCTAAGGAAAGCTCATGGGCCAGGGGGAAGAAGGAAGGGCACAGCCAGATCCCACACTTTCCCACAGGCCATGGGATCACCAATGTACAGCTCAGCTAGTTGAGTCACCCACACCTCAGGAAAGGATGACAGAAACCTTTGCCATGGCAGCAGTCGGCTCTCCCTGCCCACACCTGACACAAAAGGTTCTTAGTGAACAGCCCAGAGGACAAGACTTGGCTGGAGTTAACAGAACCCCAGAACACACACTCAAGGGGTAGTCCATATAGAAATAAGGGTTTTGACATGATTTTTGCAATAAAGGTAAAATTGTTCCTGAAAAATCATCCTAGCAGAGAATCCAGTACACTGTGTTGCAAGCAAACCACTTGATACTAATATAGCTTATTTTGTTCCAGAACAGGAACAAGCAATTCTATTGGGAAAGCTGGAGTTGAAATAAAAAAATTCAGACAGCAACATTTTTTACAATTAGAGAAATTTCTAACACATCACTAGGCTGTTTGAATTTTATTACCCATGTAGAAGAAAAGACTTGAAACACAGTTTACAGAGAATTTGTACTGCAGAGTACTGCTGTGTCTGATGCTCAATAAGAATACAGAAGTTCAGATACTTTCATTTGTATACATGAGTATTTGTACATATGCATGTTTTAATTAAGCCTTATTAATGTACTTAGTCTATTTTCTCTCTATAATTATACAGTTATGCAGAAAAACATTCAAAAGCCTAGATGACTCAGGAGTTTGACAGCAAGATATGAACTGCCAAATTTAGTCAACAGTACAAATTCAGCAACCCAGCTTAAGTCACTAATCTGGAGCAGACAGTCATTTAAATACAACTCTGACAAGTTTTATCCTTTTTTCTTTGTTAATTGTCTGCTAAAAGGCTGCAAATAAAATCTGAAATTTATTCATTATTCAGAATGATTCATAAATGTCTACCCTGACAAACCCTCAGCCTACAAATATCTTAAGCTATGGCTGTCACAACTAAGTAAACAATTTGCAATTCATGGTGTAACTTATGTAATGAATTTCTTCACCTTATGTAACCAGCTTGAACAGTTTAAAGAGCTGACAAACACAACATACATTTTTAATTGCACACTCCCAGTTAACAGTTGGGTTGTTAGAGGAATCACCCTCGCAGGAAACATACAGTGCCATGTGATTTAGGTCACAAATATCAAATCTTCTGCTTGAGACCATGCTTTGAAACTCACTTTGTCTGCCCACACCAAAAGAAGAAGGCAATTTCAAGCTATAAATGCTTTTCCACTTATGCTGTTGTAGTAGTAGTAGTACCAAAAAAGCTTCCAATTTAGGCATGATTTTTTTTTTTTTAAATTTCAGAAAATGACAATTTATTCGATCTTCTCCAGTATTACAAGATTTGGAAAATGGACATTTACCAGGAAGCTACTGCATTCTTCCTGAAATCATCAAGTGTGCCCACAAGCTCTGCATCAAGGGTTGGGGTCACACTAACACAGGCCTTGTGCTCTTCTGCTCTCTTCCCAATGCTGCACTTCACTCCAGGAGTTAAAATTTAAATATATGAAACTACACTGCAGAAGATTGCTTAAAGCAGTTCCTCAAAAAAAAATTAAAAGCTTCAGGCAGCCTGAGTTTACCATTTGTCTCAGAATCCAATTCCACAGTTTATCACCATACTCAATTGTCATGTACTGAACTAAAATTTTACATTTCAGTTCATTATTAACCATTTTTTCCTGTATGAATCTCCAAATTGTGCTTTTACTAGAGCCACAGAGAGTGTGATGATCAGATCTTTCCCCCCTATTTTTTGTGCCAAGGTAAAAGCCATATTTCAATACTATTAATAGGGCTCTTAGAACCCTTTAAATTGTGTGTAAAGCCAGGAGAAGGAAGGTGACTTTAATGGGGCTACTACTGAACATGAATAAAGCTCTGAAGTCTGGCCCTACTGATTTAGCTTTGAAAAAAAAAAAATTAACTACTAAGCCAATCATCCCAGTGTCCCAGTTTTCAGTGTACTTTGATTTCCCCCAGTATTACTCAGATAGAAAAGTGAAATATTTCTGTGCTGCCAGGCAATAGCTATCAACAGTTCTGGAGAACTCTGATGCTTTGCCCCACTTACAACAGATTTTAAAATCATGCCAGTTTAATATCAGTTCTCACACAGATTACAACTCCTATTTTTCACTACAAGGAACTAGACACGACTCTGCCCAACAGCAACAAGAATTTTACAAGACCCCAGGCATGAAACAGCAAGGCCCCCCTACATGAGGGCATTGGCACCACATCTATGAAATACTCCTTGACAATAAGGCAGTGGGGAATTGGATCCCAGGACAGTAGCCTTAAACTTAAAAAAAAAAAAAAACAACACTTTTCATAACCAAATAATCAAAGTACTCCATGTTGTTTGGGGTTATTTTTATTTCTGCCAACTTCCACTACTGTACTTTTAAATAAATATTACTAAAAATTGATTATTATTATTTTATTATATTACTAAAAATTTATTATTACAAAAAATAATAAAAATCTCAATATAAAAATTAGAAAACAATTTCATTATAACAACTTGAAATATTTTAAAGATGTCACTGAAATTTAAGGAAAGAAAGGCTCATTTTTTTTGGTCTATCTTGAACTACCAAAAAAACACTATCTAAAAAGTCTGGTACTACCTTTGCACAACTATGTTCTCATTTTTCAGACAGCTCTCACCCCTGGGACTCCGTCTGTCCTCAAGATTTTCCTTTACCAGTGGTAACATGTTCCTGTTGACTTGCCCTGGAGGTAGAAACAGTCCTGTGTACTCCCCCATCAACACACACACACACACACACACACTTGTATTTCTTTCCTTCCTGCCCATGTTCCACTGCTATTTCAGTCTATTCTTCTGTCTAGACAAATTTTACAACTGGGCTTTCCTAATAAAAATACCCCTGTGCAATCTGCCATCACTGTGCCTGTGCCACTTAAGATGAATGTAAACACACAAAATAAAGCTGAAAAGGCACATGGGCCTCGTATCTGTTGGATGTACAGGAGTCACACAGATATGAAATCCAAAAGCAGTTATTGCAGTTCTTCAGAGGATTTATTAGACTCTTTTCTGAAGAAAACCCCCACAGTATAGATGGTGTTCCCAACAACCCCCACTCTAACAGTATATCCCAGGCAAATTATCTTTTTAGACAAGACTACAGCACTTACCAAGAGTAGCATCAAATTCTGCATTATGAGCCAATTGCAGAGCAGTAACCTTTTGTATTTTACCAACATTTCCCAAAGTATTTTGTCTGTTAAGACTCAGCTCCAATAATATAGCAATTAAACTCACGGAAGACAGCTGAAAACCTACCCTGAATATCTAGGCATTGATCAATAACCAGAATAAAATTAAAATTAGGCCAATATTTGTCAATCACATGTGCTTCATAAATCTTCAGGTTCTTTTAGGGCTAGATTGATTTTTTTGCACATTTGGAATGGATGTTGTCAAACAACGCACAGAATAAAATCCAAATATCAATGAGAGTATTAAAATTTAGACCTTAGACATAAATCCTGGATGAAAGAGACAGGCTTTATAATACTTTTGCCACTTATAATGTTCCCCTCAGCAACATCTGGCATAAAGCAGCAGTTTTCCCCTAAAACCTCACACAATGTGATACATATCACAATAAAATTCATTTAATATGATCACTTATAATACATAAAATGTCAATTCAATTAGACTACCACCATTATAGCTTCCTGGTAATAGTTTGCTCTACAGAAGTGTGACCTAGTACTCCTCGTATTTGTTACTCTAGGGGGGAAAAAGTGGTGATACTGCACTATGTAAGGTACCATCAGAAGGTAAGAAAGCTGTCAGAGCCACTGGCTTCAGCCTATTGAAACTTATAGACCTATAAAGCATCTCAAATGGAGGTATGGATCCCTGAATAATGAATTTAAGCCTAATGACAATAGCCTCACTTTTCTCATTATCTTTCACAAGCCCATAGAAATAGTTCCTGGACCATTGGTCGAAGACCATTACTTCAGGGCAGAGAAGAATTACATGCTGACACTCACAGTACTGCTGACTAAGTCATAAGGTGAATAATTACAGACTCTGCAGCAAAGCACAAACTCCTGGGGCTGGCCAGTGCAAGGCTCTGTGCCAGCACACAGGACCTGTTTGAGGAGCTGCTCCAGTAAGCAGAGTCAGTGCAAGACAGGAAACTACACACAGGTGTCCAGCTGCACACAGCACAGTTCACTGGGTTGACACTGAAGGTTGCGGCTTGAGAGCTTTTAGCTGCCATTCTCTCTTGCAAGTCACCAAACCCACACACTTAAAACCCCAAACTGAAAACACAACTCTAAATAACAGGAAGAGTCCTATTAACCCAATTGAATCCATTTTTCCTGGTCCCTTTGGCCCCTGAACCTTTTGTGGGAAGGTGTTGATAAATTCTCTGTTGTTTAAATCTATTTTTCACTTACTCTTAAGTAAACACAGACCAAACATACATAAAGCTTTTTTCCCTTACTGCTCATTCACCAACTCCACAGTCACACCAAATCCTGATCCCCTTCAGATCGGCATGGAGCCATTGTGTCCTGCCAGGGCTGCAAGAGCTTCAGGGGAAGCTCTCAGGCCCATGCAGACCTCAAGCTACAGCCTCCCTGGATTGAAAACAAAGGAGCTGGACATCCAGCCTGCACAGAGACAACCTCACAGGCCACTGGTTTTGCTAGGAGGATCACATACAGCTGCTCTACAAGCCAAGCCTACATCACCCAGCCCTAGCACTCCCTAGGTGGATGTCACTGCCTTGGGTGGCTCAGGGAAGAAACCCCCACAGCTCCTCCTAAGAGGTGATGATCCCCCAAACCAGCAGCCAAGTCTCCCCAGGCTGAAGGAAAGGCCAAGAAAGAAAAAGATGTCATGTCATCCCACAATTAATGTGGCGTTTTTTTCCTCATGCTGCACAAGCCATGAGGACTTGGGGGAGGTACCTGCAGCTCCAGCAGCAGGTCCCCTGTCACCTCCCAGACCAGGAAGGGTCCCCAATTGAGGGCGATGCACTTCTGTACCACAGAATTACACTTCAGGGCACACAAAGGGCCTCAGCCAGCTGCTACTCCTGCTCGCACAATCTGCCTGCAAGAAGAGCTGTACCCAGTCCAGGCAATCACCAAAGCCTACCCTGCTGGTTTGGGCCACAGAGGCCACAGCACCTTGGTCCCCAAACCCAGAGGGACACCCCAGCACCAGCTCCGAGCAGCCTCAGGAGAGTCCAGGTGCACAAAACCAGGACCCACCTGTACCCAGCCATGCACATACCTGGCTCAAATGGTGGGAAAAGCCTCATGAGTAGAACAAACCCACAAGCTAGAGTACAGGGACTGGTAATGGGGTCCAGCATCACAATGACGGTTCATCCATCCAGCAATGAGCAAGTCAGGAACATGGCACCCCATGAGGTGTAAGCCAGCACCTCACAGCAGAGCTCAGAGAAGCACCAGCACCCTCAGGCCGAGCTGAAATGGCCCCCAGGATGGGGGTGGGGGGCCCAGGTGGAGCCAATTAGGGCCGTGAGGGGCCCTGATTGCCTCCAGCTGGCACCACCTCTGCTGAGGAGCAGCTGTGGCTGCCACCAGAGCCATGTGGCACCAGGGGCTTGTTTTCCCCACAGAAACATGGAGGAGCCGTGCCCAGAGTGCAGACCCCCCATCAGTGCCTCGGTGATGTGAGGGTCACCAGACTGAGGGATCGCAGCAAATGGCGTCCAGTCAGTATCGGGCCCTGCCATGGCCTGGCTGGAGTCAACTGTGGTGGTGTTTCCTTTTCCCTCAAGAAAACATCTAGCTGATAAAAGGCAAACAAATTCCATCATAAATTTTCCTAGGATTATTTACAATGTTCTTTTGGAAGAAGAGATTAACAGCTAGGGGCCTTGCGTGTCTCCCCTTCCAGCAGTAAACAGCCACTGAAATAAATGAGTTGTCAAGAAAAGAACATGAGAAAAGTCCACAAAATTTTCACCCCAGCACCAGTGGTTGAATGACACTTGTGCTTCTGTCTTTTACTTGCCTCACTCCTCCAGAAACCCCTGGCCTGAGCATCCTTGTGCTCATGGCCTTGGATTTTTTTCTGCACCCCACCCACAGTCCTGAGGGAATGCCCAGGCAGGTGTCATGCCTGCCAAAAATGACCCCTGGAAATATTTAGCAAGCAAGGACCAAAGGTCTGGTGCAGAGACTCTGTCTTTGGATGAAAACAATCGACTATGCTGCAGCTGAACAAAATTAAAGCAGTCTGAAGTTTACTTGGGGAGGAAAGCAACAATAACACCGATCTCATCCCTGAGCGTGTAGGGGGTCCTCCTATGGGCTACACTCAGAAGAGAAGCTGTGTCTCTGACAATGAAGAAATTTGTGAATCAGCACAATGGAAGAACAAAAAACCACCCTTTGTTCTTCTTACCTGTGTGGCAAGGTATCTGATGGATAAACTCACCAGATTTTCATGGGTTTAGACTAGATATTAAGATAACATATTTGAAAGATTGGGCCAAATTAACAAGATTCCTGAAACTTGTACACTCACTGGGAACATAACAAGGAAGTCATAGCAATATATATATATTACATATATAGTAATAAATTAATACACAGATTCGGTGTGTTGAATTAAAAGAGGTCATTTGAATAACTGGTGCGCTCACAAAGATTGTTTTGGAAGAAACAAAATATGTGGTAGAGGAAAGCTGTCTCAGGCAGGTGAACTGGTAATCTCCAGTTCACCTCTATTCTAGAGCAGGCTGACTCCATGCAGCACAGCCTCCCAGTTTTTGCCTTCAGGGCCTGTTACCTACCTCTGTAGATACTTCACTGACAACACAGTACTATATGTTTTGACAGCAGAAGGTTCTTTGTAGTTTTCAGACTATTTTGTCACTTCCTTCTGTGTCATTTCTTATGACACAAATTAATTCTTCTCCTCTTAGCAATAACACCCACCAAATATTTGTAGTCTTTTAGTGTGTGCCCACCTTCATCATCTGTTGCCCACGTTAAGCACACCTAATCTTTCAACTTCAATCAATCCTGAAGCCATCCTGATAATTTTTGATGCTTTTCTTTGAACTCCTCTCAGTTTGTTGAGACACTGCTATCAAAGTTTTGTTTCAGGCTTGATGTGATAGTTTTAGATGTATATGCATCAGAAGGGTATAGAATTAATCTATTACCACCTTGAACTGCAATATAATGCCCCTACTTTGCAGATTAATATGGAATGTCCTAGCCTGAGTTTCTGAGCTGATCTTCAGGCTTTTGATTCTTTTTTAGAGTCATGAGTTCCAGATTATTTTTGTATCTTGTTTTTTCCATTAGAAGAGACACAGGTTCTGAAAAATCTCAATAGGAGGAGCATCATAATACAGTATAATAATCAGAAAAGAAAGCTTCAATGTGTTTTTCAAAGTCTCCATGACATTTTGCCCTAAAGAAAATATTGGTTTGGCTGAATTCTTGTTTAGTGTCTGTGTGTACAGTGATTACTGCTGGGACAGCAAAGGACCACCAAATCCCATAATCCCACAATCCTGACTCCACTGCAGAGCACCATCCATCACTATATACAACTCATGTAGCCTCGGATTATGTGTAGCTGCATTCACATGGTGAAGGAAGCTCAGTGACAGGATCACAAGAAGATGTGTGGTACAGTCCTGCTGACAGATGGACAGGAGATTGAGAAGACTGTGAGGAAACAGTACTGGAGAAAGGAACTCAAAAGTCACCCAACTCATACATGGGACAAATGAACAAGTACACAGAGGAGGATCCCCAGACCTCTTTAAGAGGCCCAACCTAACCTCATTGATAAGGTGTAAGTCTCCTGTCTTGCCTGGACTGATTGCTGCCCGCTCACTGTGTTGAGGCTCCCTAAAAAAACCAGTTACCTTTGTGCTCCTGCTGTGAGAGGCCACAATTACTGCATGCTGGCCACCTCTGGCTCTTCCAAGATAGGGAACATTATGAGTTACATAATCTGCATGGGAAGACACTGGGTCTATGCAAAAGAGGCAGGAGATGAAGATGAGAACTAATAGGGCAACTTGAAAGAACCAGTCTAATAATAAAGAAAGGGACTAAGGAAAGGGACAGAAAGAAAGGGAGCAGAGAAGAGCAGGGATCAAAGGAGCAGGAGGAATAGTAGTAGGGAGGCTGAGAAGAAACATCGTGACAGCCCCAGACTGTCATAACCCAGGGCGGCAGACTGCATCGGGCCATTAAGAGCACAATTTCATGTCACACACAAATATGATCCAAAGGAAGTTCTGGCAGCTTCTAAAGGGACAACCTTTGCATTTCAAACACACAACAGGGCCCCAGACTGAACCGCTAGTAGGTGAGCTGGTGTTTGAAGGCAATAACCAGCAGCCATTTCTGATGAGACAAAACCTGGCCACATATCAGTTTGAGAAGCCAACAAAGATCTCATCTTGTTGTCATCTTATTGCAGGGATTCCATACTGTTGTCTCCTTATAGCAAAAGTTTCCTGCCTTCTTTGGTGTTTTCTCATTGGTAACTCCTCAGGGTACTGACTCCTTCTTCTTCACAAAGGAACCAACTAACCTCAGCTCCCTTCTCCCCCAGCCACCCCACTCTTTTATAGCACTCTTCTTCTCATTGCTTACAGCTGTGGCCTGTTACAGTCAGGCCTGTTCCTAATCTTTGATAATTGACCCAGCTGCAACTCCTTAGGGGTAAGATTACTTTCTACTCTATCTTTATTTTCTTATATTATATCCCCCTACACATCTTTGTCCAGACAGAAATTGAGTAATTCTATTAGCATTGTGATAGTAATAGTAGTAATAGTAATATTCCTTTCTCTAATAGCACAGTCTTTACTAACATATTTCAAATGCCTTATAAAGGAGGGATCTCCATTGCCACTAACAGGTAAGAGGGCTGAGGTGCAGGGGGTGAAGTTGCTTCCTCAGCTTGTGGCATTCACAATCTCTGAACAGAGAGACATAATTCTCTCTCTCAGGGTTTTTACCTGGAGAAGCACAGAGAGAAGAAGAGAAAAACAATTATCTCTACTAGCTGCCCCTGTTGTTTTGCACATGTAAAATGTGTTAAGAAAATTGTTTACATGAAGTGATTTGTCAAATAAATTCTGCTGAAGATTATTTTGTGTCCTTGGCCAATCACTCGAAGCTGTGTCCTGACTGTCCAGAGACAGACACATGTTTTCTTTAGTACTTTTTAGTATATAATTTAGTATAGTGCAGTATAGTATCTTTTCAATATAGTATAGTATCAATGTAATATAGTAGAGTTTTAATAAAACAATTGTTCAACATTGTATATCAATAAAATCAAATACCAATCATTCCTCATGTCAGAGGTACCCTACATTACAATACTAAGCTTGTCTAGCACAGATCAGGAAATGGAGACTGGCCACTTCTCCTCTGCTCCACTGTGCTTCTTGCAAAGCAATGCCTCCTATGATCTCTTTCTCTTTCTGCTTAAAGGGCACCACTTCTTCAAACTGATTGTGCTTCCTCTGGTTTCTTACAGGCACCCTGGTGGTAGGAAAAAAGCCAGGTGACATCCAGTCTTCCCTTTAACATTCATCATCAGACATGAGGTAGGGTGTGCTTAAGGGGAAGGACCAGAGCTCTCCCAAGCAGAGAGATACCTCACTTACCCTGCACCCAGTCAGCTCCCTCCTCCTTGCCTGACTACTCAGCATGCTAAGTACATGACAAGTGGATTAAAATAACATTTAAGACAAGACCTAACGCTCATTAAAAAGAGGGGAGATCTCAAAGGAAGCTCAAACTGCATCATCACCTCAACCTACAGAGATGGGAGAAGATAGCTTACTGCACAGAGACTGCTGGTGGTTTCTGTCACAGTGGGTGTCAGGCTGCCACACATGTACATTAAATACACAAATGCACATGTCAGCAAGCTCAAGAGAGTGTTCAATATTTGCCATACTCCATGAGGTATCATGCTCAATAAAGAGACCTGTGGGGCTGGAAATCCCAAATCTGACTTCATTTTCCATTGACCAGCTGATCCCTTTGCAGAGCAGAGCCCCAGATATTCCTATGTTGTCCAATCTCCACTCTTTCCCCTTTTTAATCCTATACACACATTTTGCTTTGGAAGATGGGCACAAATATGAGGGGAAGGAAGGCAAAAGGGACTTCTCCCAGGCCTTCTGTCACAGGGGCTCACCAGTGGATTTGTCCGGGGAATACTTTGTTAAATGAAATGCATTTGTGGTGGAGAAAAGCACTGCATAAAAGCAGCTCCATATTAGGACATCTGCTCTTTGGATCATCCTGTTCTGGCTTGCTTTACAGATAGCACACATTAACCAGCTAATGATGAAGAGTCAGCCTAGCTATGGATGAATGGCTTGGATTAATCTCTTTTGTCTTGTGTATGATAAACACCAACTCGTCAGCTAAATCCTGTCTATAGAAACTTTATTAAGGATGATTATGCATGAGTCAGAAAGGACACAGCTTGACTTTCAGATCCCAATTTGAGTTTAAGGGCTGGCTGGTTAGAAACATCACCTTGAAAACCAAGTAAATTTGATCTGGATGCCGCTGAAGAGAATAAATACAGAGTCTGATGAAATCATTATTTCTCCAAAGTCACTTTTCTGTCTGCAGCAGAATTTTACCTTTATTTGAACAAAGACCTTTCTTTTGACTTTTCTTGTCTTTGTGCTTTATAAACTATGTAAGAAGAAAAAGAAAGCAAAAGGCCAAAAAATGGAAAACGTAATTGTCAGTTTGGGGCAATGACATTCTTGTCTGTGACACTACATATAGCTGCAGAGGAAAGAAACCAATAAAAGTTATTTATAGGGATTTTGAGTTAAGTAGATAAAGGTCAAGATGTTTACCTGGCCCATTACTAGAGTCAATGGGCTGGAGGATGTTTTAAAGGAACCAAAGAGGGATGAAATACTTACATATCCATACTAAAGTTACACATTATGAAAATTTAATGCATTTAATTTTCATCTTATTTTTGCCTTTTTTCACATTCAAGTGTGCAAGATCAAGCTAGCAAAAGTTAAGATGCTGTTTTAGTAAAGAAAGATCCATCAGAAACAGATAGGAAAATAAGAAAAATCAGAAAAAAATTAAATTTGACTCAAGCAGAAAAAAATTTTAAAGCTTTTCAGTGAAATGGTAAGACAAAAAAATCATTTTAGGTCAACCCAGAATGTTTTGGCAAAACAATAATGAAATGCTTTGATTTTTAACTGGATTCATTTCTCCTTGAGAAATATTCCCTAAAACGATGGAAGTCTAGTTTTAGAATATTAGAAATCTTTATAATTTCCACAGTGATATCTATTGTGCTGGGAAAAAAATTTTTTTTCACTGCCTTGCTTCCCTCAATACTTCCTTGCCTTCTGACACCATAGTGATTATTTTGTCACTGTGCTTGACAAAAATTCACAAAACCCTTTGATTCTCCACATTGATAAGTTTACCATTTATGAAAAAAATTGGACCAGCTCTGCAATGCCAGTAATTCAACCATGTCATAGAGACATCATCGTTCTCTTTTCTGTATGTCTGATTACATTGACCTGAGGCTTTATTCAGAATCATAATACTGGAGACAAGAGTCTCCATTTCTCTTCATTCCCTTGGCAGACCATTACTACAGCTGTTCAGGAAGAAAGGATGCTTTTATAGCTAAAGCATAAGACTAGGGGTCAAGAGTTTTGGACACACTTCCAGCTCTAGCTCAGATTTTTGTGAGATTGCAGACAAGGCACCTGAGCTTCTTGGCAAAAAAAGGAAAACAGAATATCTCAATAATTCTTTCACTGTTTCAATTTTATGCTTTGAGGCAGTCCTTTTTCCTCAGGACAGTAGTCAGCTCAGATACCCAGTCCTTAATCAAAGACCAGGCCTTCTGCTGGGCCCCTTGGTAGAAATCCTATCCTGGAGCCCAGTTTTAATGTTTTGAGGTGAATTTTAATGTACCACATCTGCAGGACTACAGAGAGCTGCAGAAGGAACCCGAGTGCAGGCACAAAGTAAAGCTTTCCCCCACTGTAGGGAAAGCCAGAAAGACATGATTAGGTCACAGCAAAGAGTGGGCCTGCAAGAAGGCACCTCCCAGAGCTGGTTCCCGTAGCTGTGCAGAGAGACATTGCACTGTTCCACTGCCATGGCTTGGGGAGAGGAGAGTGCTGGAACAGAGGAAGCTTTGGGGTTTAGCAGCAGGCAGTAGTCAACAAGTGTTTACTAAGATAATGAATAAATAAAGCAAAATCAAAATTAAATATCTGTTACTAAATCAGGGGCTTTCAGCTGATTCAAACTAAATGTCTACTTTGGTGTTCCAGTTCTGAGAAAAATCCGCTGTTTTGAATTTCCAGATCAGTTCTTGCAAGCCTTTCCCAGATTGAAAATCTGCTGCCTGTAGCTTAAAGCAAAATGGACCAACTGTTCTCTCTCCTCCTGGGCCATGGCCCTGGCTCTGCATCTCACCCCATCTGTATCCCAACAAAGCTGAGTACCTCTGGGTAGTCACAGCAAGTCTGACGGTTCTCTGTGGCTCAAAAAGGCCTGGCAGACCGCATCCCATTTGTCCACAGTGTGATATTCTGTGCAGAGCAAGGCTGAGCTTGTATTGGCACACTGGGTAAAAACTGATGTGCTGGGCACAGCACATTAGTCTGGGCTGCTGGTCTCTGCTCTGCCTCAGCAGAGATGGGGGCAAAGGCTGCCAGAAAGGCTTTCTGCCACCTTGGTGTCTTCTGAAGATGGGGCCTGTCTGGGGAGTATGACTGTCCCATGTGTAAGTCAGAGCAGCCCCAGAGACTGCTCTAATTTATGCAGACCTGAAATAACGCAAGCTGTAAAATAGCTGTAGAAGGTATTTTCATTCTATTGAAAGTGAATAAGCACAAAACTTAAAGTCAGTTCTCCTTGTGCTTTTGCTGAGGTTTCAGTCCAGCTGTACAGACCCTGCCTATGCTTAGGACCTCCCAAAAAAAGCACCATTTGGGATGGTGGTTTAGTCATGCAGACAACTGTCTGCTTATAATTGACTGAGACCAATACATTTCACATAAGCCACTTATGGTAATGACTTTTGGTCACTAGTGATGTGAGCAAGGTCAAATTAAAACCCATGGGTGAGAGACTGCATAGTCCTTTTTGAGTCCCTGAGGACATCCATTCTCCAGTGATGATAACTGAAGTAGCAGGGTGGATTGCTGGGAAAACTTAATTTATAAGCAAGAAAATATCTTGGAGCTCGTGCAGGGCTGTCAGCAAAGTTACTCTGCTGGGCTGGAAATATTCTGAGCAAATATGATAAGGTGAAACTGGCCAGCAGCAAGGCCTCAGTGCCATGTCACTCCCACAGCTCCATTTTAAGGATTTAAGAGAGATTTAAGTTGTGTAGAAAAGTTAATTTCTCCCCACAGACAGAAACTGTCCTTCCCAAAAGCAAAACAAGCACCAAATAATTTTAATTTCTTTTTTCCCTTTTACCTGCATCCCCTCCTTTTAACTATTCACATAATTTGCTTACTCTTCCAAAATGAAACAAGGTCTGAACTGCATGTTGCACAATGCCAGTACAGTAGGAAACAAAAACTGACCATCTATGACCTGAATCATAACTAAATTACTCCAGTTATAAAGCAGAAAGTTCAGCTCATCAATGTTTAAGGGATCCTCCCCTCTCATTTCCTGCAAAGCAGATTCATGCATCTTCTCCAGAAGCCACCAGCTCCTCAAGCTGCAGCACAGAACCTGCTTCTGCATAGAAGGTGCCAAGGACAGGAGATGCAAGAGCTCAGGAACTAATATGGGGCCCAAAAGTGCCTGTTCTCTTATATGGCTGCTTGAAAGGGGCTGGGCAGTGAACACTTCTGAAGTTTTGGCCAGTAAGTGCACATTCCCTACAAATTGTAGCCCATGACTACCTGCAGGCTATGGAAAAAATATAAATTAAGTTCTTGCTTTTGAACTGGAATACAGCAAATCTCTGTTTTTGAACAGTCTGCTTTCCCATGTGGTATAACATCTATACAGCATTTTTTAAGTGACATGATGCAGCATGCTTGTGTTTAAAACAACAATAATAACAATCTTATCTCAAGCCCTCAGGATGCTGAGGGGCTCAGCGTTGGGTGAAATGCCACCCTTGCAGAGGATAGACTGAGGAATTTGTGTGCAGCAGTAGCTTGTGATCTGAGCACAGGGGTTTAGAAAAGGGCTGCATTTCATGACCTACAAAAGAGAAAAAAATGAGATTTACATTCCAAATGTGCTGAGCAGCCCTTTCCCTTTAGTTATTAGAGGCACCCGGCATAATTCATAATCGCCTGATGTCAGGGGGAGGGGGAAGGTGCCCGCTGCCATTCAACATCAAAATCCCTCCAGCAATAGCAGGAACGCAGTTCTGCTCTTATTTATATCGTGACAAAAATGGCCGGCAGGAAGATACCAGCAAATATCAGAATAAATAATTCAGTAAGTGTAACAGGAGGTCGCAAAGACTAACAAACGTTTCTGTTTCTTCTCCCTTCCTCTCTCCCCATCTTTTAAGTACATACTCTAAAATTTCCCTGGTTTTGTGCAATACTTCTCTCCCTTCTTCTCCTTATGTACACAAAATTACAGCTTAAAATGCAGCTTTCACATTTCTCTGTTTTCTAGCCTCTCGTGTGCTGCTGATGGTTTTACTGCATCTGTCCTTCCTCTCTAACTTTCCCTTGTATTCTTTCCCATTTTTTACTGCCTATTCCTGACATCACCCTCCACATCCCCTCTTATGGGACAGGTGGCCATGCTAACTTGCCAGGGTAAACTCAGTTCTGAGTTATGTCACAGTAAAATGCTGATGATGCTGATAAAATCCTCTCAGTTTGATCTTGGAGCAGCAGCAGAACGTGGCCCTGCATTAAGAGCATTCCTAGGCTGCATTGCTGTGGAGTCAGATCCACCGAGTTACACAAAGCTTTGAAGTGGGTGCATTTATGTCTTTGCGTACTTACACACATAAAATACTCCAAGTCTTGCTCTACATTCAGGAAAGCCAGAGAACCCTTTGACTGACAGGCAAAATCTGAACTCTTGGTGTCAGGCACTCATTTTCCAGAGCCACAACTTCCGTGTAATGCTCAGTTACAAATTATGAGTGCACAAGGCAGCTTTGTGATCACTCACTCAGATGCCCAGTAGAGGCCATGAGACTGTCCAGAATTCATTTCTGTTTGAAAAATACAATCTAAGTTTTCAAAAATACAATCTAAGTTTTCAAGGTGTTTGCAATGGAAAATTTGCCACCTCCAAGAGGAAGCTGTTCCTTGGGTTAATACCTTCCCCACTAACTGGTTTTATATCTCATCTGAATTTAGCTGCTTTAACCTCAGCCCCTCACCTGTGATGGATCTGCCTGCTGAATACAGAGTCCTCTCTGAGCAGATTCTCTTTCCATATGCAGCTTTACAGCCTGTGGTGAAGCCATCCCTCAGTCCTCTCTTTGTTAAGCTTGGCTGGTTGAGCTCCATAAGCCCTGCATTACCAAGTGTGCTCTCCTCAACCATTTCCACAGAGCTACCTGGTTTGCATTATTATTTAGCACTCCCCAAACTATTATAAGTATACTTTATGGATCACTTTGTCATGTTTTTCCCTAGTCCTTTAATAAAAATGATAGCTAGCCTAATGTAAAAAGCTGTTACCTGTAACATCCTGTGAAATCTGTTTTATGTCTATAGAAAATTTCATTTTAAACTCCATAATTTACCCAGCTTTTTAATCCATTTAATGTGTATCATGTTGATTTCTCTGGTTTATTAATAAAAATGTCATCTGGTACCCTGTCAAGTACCTAAAAAAAAGAAGGAATATTCAATCAACACTAGCGCCTTTATCAACAAAAATTCTTTAATGAGATCTATTGTTATAAATCCATTTTGATTAGCATTAGTTAGCATATCTGTATTTAACTCTTTAATAATTTATTCATTAATTAAATTAGCTGCTGCATTACTTTTCCTTGCATTGTTATATTTACACTTTTCAAAATATATTATATTTTCAAATTTCAAGAATTTGAATAACATCAGCTTTCTTCCAGGTCTTTGCTATTTCACCAGTATCCAGGCAAATTCTAGAAATCTCTATTTATATGAATTAAATCTGGACATTTCCTTAGCTAGGTCTTTTAAAATGCTTGGAATCAAATTATTCAGATCAATTAAATTAAAATGACTGAATTTATTAACTGTTCTATCAGTCTAAATTACCAATGGAGAAGAAAGTATTTTGTTGTCATCACATGGCGAGAATATCTTATCTAGTATTTTCCCAAATGAGAAATAAAAATTAATATTAATTAAACATTATTAAAAATATCCTTGACTTCCACAGGTTTTCTTAATCATTTCCATTTAACAAAAGGCAAATACTATTGTTAGCATTTCTATCATTAATATGCTTTGCTATTACAGAGCATATAATAATAATTTACTTGAAGTGTCTGGGTTTTAATAGCTTTTGGAACTTTGCTTCCTGTATCAACACAGCTACCTATTGCCTTCCTTCTTGTTTTTCTTTTCCTACCTAGCTGTTATCATTCCAAGGTTTTAATTTCCAGATATTTCAGTATGTTGCCCTTTTTTCTTCCTGTATGTGAGAAAAGACCCATTCACAATTTTTATTTCCTGCTATTTTTACTTCCCCTCATAGCAAAGCCATTGTAATTTTAAACAATACCGTCTTCGTTCTCAGATATAGCACTACAGTTTTTTGCGGACATGCAGTAGAATGTTGTCGATAAGTTTCCAATTACCTGTCAAGATTGTTTAGATTTTATCTCCAAATTAATTTGGTCTTCCATTATTTTCAGCTTTGTGAAATTTTACACAGTTCTTTCTCCTTTTGCTTTCAGCCTTCAGGGCATTATTTTGTTTAGTATGCTTGTGCAGTTCAGTGGGATCCATTTCTCAACAGGCAAATATCTACAACTCTTGGATATTTACCTGTCTCTGCATACACAGCTGCAGACATGCAGAGCAGGAAAATGCTCATGCAGAAGGGATAGAAAATGTGCTGGATCCACCCTTCCAATGCCAGACCAGCACAGAAAGACTTCACAGACCCAAATTTGCCATCATGTCACCATACAGCCTGACACCCCCTGTGCCGTTAGCACCACGCTCACCCCGACTGTCAGCAGCCTGGCTTTAGTTCAAATCCCCTGTACACAGCTATAGAGTCATCAAAGTGTCCCAAAAGCTCTGAATCTGTGCTGAAAGGAACAACTTAAGTGAGTTAGGCAGAATGATTTAAGTCACCCCTAGCTATGCAGCGCTCTGCCACCCATGGGTAAAGCAGGGAAGTTTCCTAAGCAAATCCTTTCCCAGCACACAGGCTTAGTCATCAGTGAAAGCTGCTGGCTTGCTCCCATCCCAACTGTGGTTCAGCTGCTGCTCGGAGGTCAGCTCTGCAGGCACTTGATAAAGCTTCAATTAAGTGCTCTTCTTGCAGCCCTGGCTGATTTACACATCTTGTGCCCGCATCGGCCATTTTGCTGAATCAGCCCGCGTGACGGCAGGGACCGCACAAGTGCCCAACTTCCCCTGCTAGAGCACAATTAAGCTCTTCAAGCTTGGGCATCACCAGGCAGCTTAAAATAAATAACAATATTCAAATAAGTGCTCAAAAGGATGGGGGGAATAGAACTGCAGAGGCCATAGTACAAATATTACTACAGATGCTTCAGCTGGGTAATTAATAATACATGGCATATCTACTCCAGACAGTTTCTGAGCTGTATTTCCTCACAGAGTTGTGCATGTCGGTATTTAGATGCTACTGTGATGGGATGGTATAAAAACCTCAGTGACATGGACATCATGGTATGCTTCTCCAGCCTGTGTAATAGCCTGAAAGATCAGCATTCCCCCTAAAAGGGTACCACAGAAAGGCCTGACTTTACCTGCTCGTAAATGGGGGTCACTCTTATCTGCAGTGAGCAGCTTTTATCGAAGCCTCCCACTGCTGTGCAATTGTTTGGGCTACAAGTCAAAATGGAAAGTGACTCGTAATGATTGCAAATCCCTCTGGGAAAAAGGAAAAAGTAACAAGCCTAAGACGATGGAAATTGTTTGGTCGACACCATGTGCATCAAGGAAGATCTGAGTTATTTATTTGTGAGTGAGACTGGCTGAAAGGGAGCGTTTACCTTTGCAGCTTTCACAAAAGAAATTACTTCTACAAAAGACCACAATGTCAGAGGTGTACTGGACTATTCAACTAAAGACCTAACATTTTTATTAGTAAGGGTAGTTATATGAATTGATATGAAGCCTTGGCTTATTTTTCCGTGAACTTTTTTTGGGCAGTGGTTCAGAGTAACAACCTCAAAAAATTCACTCAAATATTTATCAGCCCTGGCACAAATTCTTCTTTGCCAGGAGCAGCGTAGTAAAGAAACAAATGAACATAATTTTACTGTCTCCTCAGGAAAAAAACTACATATCCCAGCCAAACAGGCAAATGGAGTTTGGCAACACTGAATTGTTGACATGCTTTTATTATACCAACAAATAAAACGTTAACTGCAAGTGTTACATGGCACTTGCCTTGTATATAGGTCATTTTCTCTAGGCAAACCTCCTGCTAGACTCAAGGTAATATTTCAGGGGACTCACATGGCACCAAACCTATGCAAGAAGGAGTGATTAGTAAATCCCTATAAGGTTTGGTTTACAAGGCCTTTCTCCATTTTTTCTTGAAGACTTTTCACAAGCAAAAATTAATGCTGGGCAAAATCTATGTCCCACTGAAGTCAAAGGCACGTTTGCTTCCAACTTCAGCAAGGCTGACTTAGCTCCCCTGGACTTAAAAGCAGTTTTGCTTGAGCAAGAACAGAGTAAAAGCTATGTGTGATCTTCAGCACGTTGCCCTGGGCTAACTCCAGGGAACACAATCTTCTCAAAGCCCAGCTGCAGACATGAGAACTTATTTAAGACTACTTTAAAATGCAAATTACACTGGTGTGCTCATCATATGCCTATGGATCCACTAACATGAAAGTACGCACAATCCAGAAATATCCATGATCTAACTTAACTCTCAACACCAGGATGCTGTGAGTTAAGAGTGAAAATCCAATATAAAGGTCCATCCTGAACTTACACAACAAAGTATAGTCTATCAGCATGGATTTGCTCTGATTTTTCATGCTTTCCTGGGTTTAAGTCTGAACCCCTAACCTCATTTTAGTACGGATTTTCTGCAGACTCACTGACAGAACAAATGACAGGCACTCATGAATTGCAAGGATATATAAACTGTCCAAAGACCAAAGCTCTGTGGCCAGAGCTGATCCAGTGCATGATTGCTATCACCAATTACTTGGCACTGCATTTTGCTAAAGCAATCTGATCACTGATTTTTTGAGGTAGTAAGGAAAAACAAATAAAGTGACACCACAATTACTCTCACTTAATCATTCTGGCAACCTGAGTTTGCTTTGCCATGTTGGTGCTATCCCAGTGCCAGACCCATGTCCCAAGGGTTACAGGCAGGACAGAGTTATCCAGGTCCCATGGAAATGGCCATCATCAGAGTTCCCTGTGGGCAGCAGGAGCCCACACAGGTGCAGCATTGCTGGGGGTCCTAGTCTGCACAAGGAGGGGCTGTGTGCCACCTGCCACAGGGCACAGGAGGTAACGGGCCACACAAAGGGGAGCTGTCAAACCAGATTCCTCCCCAAATCACCCCACAGTGATGGCTGTGCAAGACCTGCATTGCCAAACATGAGCCTGCAAGGACAAGGCCAGTAAGGGGGGCTTTGCCAGGGTTGGTGCTGCCTGGAGGCTGTGACCCATCTGTGATCTGGAACCCTGTCTCCTCTTCCCCCTCCCATGCCTTTTGGTGCAAGGTAAAGCTGCAGAGACCACAAAGCTCCTGGAGATTTTCTCCCCAGCCGGCACTTGTTTAAAGGGTTAATTCCAAAAGGCTCCTGCATCCTCTCACATACTCCTCTGTACACATGCTCCACGTTAGTCACTGCTTCCTAGCAAAGCTGTGTGCTCTGATTCAGGCTAGACTCTGCCTATGACTGAAAAAGGGACATGTTCGGTCATCTGTCCTAGTCCTGATGGAAACCAGCTGATGCCTGCTGTACTTCACGAGAGCTATGTCCCATCTAATTTTAAATGTCACTTGTAATAGCTGGTTTTTCTTCCCCAAATAACTTTTGCAGCCCTGCAGTTGTAGTCATCTGAAACCACAGGATTGGAGTTTGAATGGTCCCTGATATTATCGGTGAGCCGAGCCGCTGCTCTGCACCTCAGCCACCATTTTCCCCTTCCATCCTTTACTGAGATGGACATGCAAGTCCAAAGGAACCACTCCATCAAATCTGGTGAAGCTATCAAACACACAGCTTCTCTTCCACAGCAGAAGAAGCCTGCCTAAAGCCAAGGGAATATCTAGGTAACTGCAGCCAGTAGAGGGATTTAGGGCTTTCACAAGGCATGACAAAACTGTCATTAAAGCAATAGAGCAGACCTGGGATCTTGAAAAAATGCAAAGAAAATATTGTAAACAATGAGGGGGACTTATTATCAAACAAGTTATTTCCAGCATACCACAAGATGTTCTTGAGCCTCCTGAATTCACTGTCATCTTCAATGCTTGTGTCCCCTTGGGGGAATTGCTGCACTACCCAAAAGCTCAATTACACAAACTTATTCAGAATCCCTTAAGATGTTTGGGTTATAAGGCTCATGCTGTGTATTGATTTGTCTTCTCCTCCTCCCTGCTCACCTCGGGGCCTCATTTCCCATTTTGTGTACATTGGTTTCCTGGATTGCAGAGGGAATTGTCTCAAGGTCATACCAAGATGCTTCAGTATGGCTCAGCTATGAAAAATGCATGTAGCCAAAAATATTGTTTAAAAGCAATAGACTGAATATATAATGCATGTGGCCCAAAGGAGCCCTGATGTATTTAAGATACAGGGATATAGAGGCAGACTTTTAAAAACTGCCCGTACTTCACCAGTTAAAAGGATGAGAACAAATGAGGCTGTGATCTGTCAAGTGATCCTTCATCACTCCCAGCACAGGCCCATAATCCTTTGGTTGTGATTATGCAAAAGAATATTACATTGATCCTGTAAAATATCTCTGATTGGATCAATGTTATTTTCTCTCGCATTGACAAGGTCTTACAAGAGAATGACTATAATTCCACTGCTAACACTGTCTTAGTGAAATCCGCCAATAAATCCTGCAAGCAGCACTGTTAGTAATACCTTTATTAGACTAACTAAACAAGATATTTATATGCAGGGCTTTCCAAAGGACTCTGGCTCCTGCTTCAGTTTCTGGAGGAAAACTTGATCAGAAGTGCTCTGCTGGAAGAATTGCCCCCAAGGAGGCTCTGCAAGGACAGAAATGGCAGGTGAAATTACCCTTTCATGATGAAAAAGGCTGGTCACAGGCTTGCCCTTGTCCTGCCCCTACTACAGTAAGGACCCAAATGCATCTCTGACAGAAAAATTTCACCGTGAGTCTGGTTCACAGGCAGCTTCAGAGTTCAGGCTCTTCCCACACATTCCACAAAAACATGCCAACAGTTTGCTAACGGCCAAAGGGGAAACTTGGTGTTTATGTATCTTTTGTCACTTCAGTTTTTGTTCAAGGACAAATTCTGGCCTTAACACTCAACAAAAGGTCTGCTCCCCTTGCAGCCACTGCTGTCTCTCCTTACCAGTGCTTCCATTCTCTCACAATCTTCCCCTTCTCTCTTTGCACATGTTTCCCCTAACTTTGCCACCATTTTACACTGTCCACAACTCCAAGCTTTCAGTCCCAGTGGTTTCATTCTTATTCTGACCTCCCTTCCATCAGTGAATTTGAATTTTCACCTCTGGCTTGAAACATGATGCTCCAGTGAAATGACTGTGATCACCTTGCTAAGTCATTTTTCCAGGCTGCCTGAGGGCTCAGGCACCCACTGCATCTCTGTTTCCCCTTGGTTCTCTTCAATAAAGTTACTTTAATCCATGAGAGCTACAAATTTATTTCAGACTTATCTTCCTAAACCTTAAGAATCACAAAAAAACAAAGTAGTACTTCTAATATAAAGCTGGAGCACAGCTGAAAAACCAGTGTATACATCCATACATCAATTAGCAGATGAAAAAGCTACAAAGATAATACTTCAACGGAAAAATATCAAACAAAAAAACAGCATGGTAGACAATAGGCCTTGTTAAATCCTTTGAAAGCAGATTGGCATCTGTGATGGGTAAACTTTGGCTCTTACATGTTTCATGTGAAAACTTTCTCCATATTTTTTACAGCAATATACCAAAATGTCAGAGGAGTCACTTCTCAGCTCCCAGCCCTTAGAAACAATGAAAAAATAATTGATATATTATCTTTGGAAAGAAACAGCCTGGTGGTAAAAGAAACTGTTAAAGACCACAGAGAACTCCTGACCTATTTCTTCCACTCATACCCAGTTTTTTACATGGTGCCTCTATCTTTTGGTTCAGGTATGTGTGCACCAAATGCCTAAACCATGATACCAGCTTTGAAGATTGTTGCCATAGCCCTGATGGAGAGTGAAACTTACTCAAATTAAAACTTAAATTCAGGAGCTCTGACCTGCATTTTAAAACAGACCAAAACTCTGGAAAGAAAGCATTGAAATGAATGGAGAAATGTTCACATTTGATCCCCAAGCACTAGAACCAAGTCCTACCCTGGTGTAAATTGCCACCAGGATAGATATAACTGGGGCAATTTGTGCCTTCTGAGAGCTAAACACTTGGATCTCATTTCAAAACACAGATTCTAAAGACATTCAATGAAACATTATCTCAAGCAACCTGAAGAGCCTTAGTCCTCAGAGGAGCTATTTCAGTGCCTAACTCATGTGCCCAAGATTAACTTCAAACAACTTAATTTTATGGGTTACAGGTAAAATGTGCCATCCAACCAGAGCAATCAAGCGCAGGTCACCTCAAATTTCATGTACAGGAACTCCCAAATGCCATGAATTGCATTCAAAGGACAGAGAATGTTTCTTTAAAATTTAAAGAAGCTGTGCCATTCCAGTCATCCTAATGCCACCAGCCCAAAGCTACACCCTGGTAACACAACCAAATGGACACCAAGAACCCCCAGCAGAGCTTGAGTTTGAAGATTTGCCCATACCTCAGCATTCTGGGCAGCTTTCCACTAAAGGAAGTCCTGCTTCTTTCCCCTTTCTCTCCCTTTGTACTTGCATTTTTAGAGTCACACATGGGCAAAGAGGACTTTGGTGCTGAAGAGTTCATCTGCTCCTGCTCCTACTGCTTCATTTGAATGCATTGGCAATGCAATTAGTTGCTGTGCCACAGGGTGGATGCTGATAATAACTGATGAACAAAAGGGGGCAGATGTGCCACGAGTTCTGGTGTGGCACAGAGTGCAGGGGACACCCAAAAGAACAACACAAGGGACAAGAAGGAAAGACTGGGGGTGAAGTAGAGGCTCTTTCTGTAGTGCCATCACCGTCAGTGTGAAGGAAAATTTACACTGACATACATCTTTCCTGCTTCCAACCAATCAAGGAACCTGTCCCTCCTCTGGAAGACAAACAAATTGCCACACTCTTCCCAATGACACCTTCTGTTTAAAAAAATGTTTGAAACAAGACCCCATGCTTTCTACAAATGGAATTTTCCAGGTCCAGAGGCCAAGACACTGTATAGGCCCATTCTGCAGCCTCTTCACCACTGATAAACATGGACATTATGAAGTGGTCAGTGAGATTTGGTCCTGCTCCCATCCCCACAAAGCTGATGTCCTGGGAGTCTGTGACTACCTTTCCCACCAGGATCAATGAGTTAGAAGGAATAGCATTTGAAAATGGAAGGCTCCTCCCTCAAGACACTGAGTAGAAAGGATTCCTCTTTCCTCTTGTGTTGGGGTAGATGAAACAGGAAAGCCTTATGATTACCTGGCAAAAGATTTTGAGAATATGGAAACTATAAGCGAGATTGAAATGAAAGCAAGCTTTGAGATACCAAGTCTTAGTTACTGAATGAATGGAAAACAATGGTGTGGCCAGCTGAAGGTAATCCCCTTTTGATGAAACAATACCCTCTGCTTGCAAACAGGAAGAGCTTCCACACTTTTCTTGCTCCATACTTATATGATCATGCTTCCACCTTTCCTGGGAGCTGAACTACAGCCCTAAAACACTGTCCCAGATGTTGTCCTACCTTTGGTGCTGTGGAGCCTTTATGTTCTCTGCAAGACCTTTCCCAAAAACTTCTTTGAGGATTGTGGTCTGCTGCTTCACATACAAGTGAATGAAGTCCAAAGTGGGTTGTTTATTCCTTATAAGGGGGTGGATCCTATGCCAAAATCCATCCCAATATAATGAAACTCACCCTACATCACCAGCCAAAGGGCTGAACATTTTGTGAGCTGAAATACACATCTAATGATACTTTAAGTGCAAAAAAGAGTTGAATTCTGCTGCTGTCAGCCATTCCCAATACTTAAATATAGTACGGAAATTCTATTTTATATAAACTGTTTTAATGAAGAAGTTGAAGGCTCTGCATTCTTCTGGCTTATGAATATAAATAGCTGAGAATCTAACAGGCCTTTGTTGTTGTTGAGCTAAGACAATCTGAAATTAAAGCAGATGAGGGAGCCAGGAAACAAAGACCCTACTAACAACTTTATTCCAATGAAAGGTGAAGTATGCATGAAATGCTCAGAGTCCTTCCCTCTAGTCCTTCCTGAATGAGTGGAGTTCCACAGGAATGAAACAAAGTGTGGCTCAGATCTAAGTGAGAGACAAAGCAGCTGGAATGGTGCAGCTGGATTTGTCTTAGGTCCCTTTCTCTCACCAGACACCTGAAGCTGGTGTCAGGCAGCCCAGAGACAAACACTCCTTCCAACAGGTCCTGCTCCATACAGAGCTGAATATGCTCTTTCATAGGAAAAAAAAAAAAAAACCCAAAAAAAAAAAAAAAAAAACCCAAAAAAAAAAGAAAAGAAAAAAGAGAAACTAGCAATAATAGTAAAATAATCTTTTCAGAGTGGATGTTTCACAAGCACACAGTACTGGAAAGATTCTTCATTTTTCTTGCATAGTAGGCAATATATCACAGAACACAGAAACATTTGGGTTAGAAAAGGCCTTTAAGATCATCAAATCATTCTAGTTGTGCTTTGGCCCTTCTAATATCCTTTCTGCATAACCTTATTACATCCTAGTAGTCCTCCTGAGCTGCCTGCCTCTTTCTCCAAAGGTCACAGTTTCTCCTTCCAACACCACTAACTCTTGAGTCTTTGCTGCCACATGAATCTCCATCCCCTACCTCCACTGTGACAGCAAACCAAAGGGCCTTGTTAGCACACTGTCCCTAAAACATGAGCGTGCCACCCTCAGGCTTCTCTCTAACAAGCCTGGCTTTATCTGTTTCCCCCTTCAAATCTAGCTCAATGAGCCCTGCTAACTTCTGTGCAAACATATTACTGGTTCCCTACTTCAGGAATTCTATTGTTGACTTCATCTTGACACTTCCCCTCTCTGCACTTTTTGCCTTCCCTCAGTCAGTTCCTTAAACCCTCTGTAAATTTTGTACTAATTAACTTAACATCACAACAAACCATTTCCTTAGGGGCAGAATATAAAATCCTCTACCAAAATCCTGATAATTTAGTCTAAAGCATTTCCTTATCTTAAACCCCCAGTTATCTTCCTAGCAAAATATATCAGGGTAGTTGGGCACACTTCAAATAGGAAAACACACGTTGCCTGTTTACTTCATTTTCCCTTGTGAATTTAACTAATCTCTCCTTTAGAACTTACTTTAAACACTGCTTGGTATTATTATGATCAAACTAAAAGGTCCACTGTGGCCCAGACAACTTCTGCTCCTTTCTTTAAATATAGATTTGCTACTTTTCATGCCTAATGTACCACCCTAATTAGACAGATTTATTGAAAATCCTTTTTACTGGACTTGCAATGTCACATCTTTCAAAAGACAGAGATGGAAATTGTCCAACTTCCCAATTTGAGCCCATTAAGTTATTTGAGTTTTTCCATTTCCCCTGCTCCTGTTGGCTGTCTCCTTTTTCTCTCTGATCACCATAACACCCCTCCCTTTCTCTTTAACCATTACAGAATACAGAATATCACATGAACAAAACTGGGCAGTCTTGGGAACCAGTAAATAGAAAGGGGATGAAATTTAACATAAAATATGTAATTAGGGATCGACAATTACAAGTATCTTTCCAATGCAAATTGTTGCCCAGCAGAACTTTTGCATTGTTGAGCAACTGTCCTCTATGTAAAAGAGGGACTATTCTACTCTTCAAATTCCTTTATGTTTAGAAATTAAGAACAGCATTTGGATACTCTCTTAATCAGGGCCATTCAAGTACCTAAGACAAAGCAATATAATTGGATCATCAGCTACCATAAATCATCACCTCTTCAAAATGGCTCTAGTGACCCTAATCTACACCTGTAACATCTGAAAAAGTTTGTTTCTTTTGTTTGTGTTTGTTTCTGTTATAATATTTATATCTTTAAATGACCATTAGGCAGAATAAAAGTATCTACACTATAAAGGCTCTTTTGCATATTCAAAAATAGGCACTGATTAATAGGGACACGGACAAAGCACTATACATTCATATTGAGGCAGAAAGATCTTTTCAAACAGCTTTTGTCATCCAATAAAATTAGCATGACAGTTTCATCCTATTAGAAAGTCTAGAAATACATTTAGAAAGCTTTTTTCAAATGTCTGCTGTTAAAACTCAAAACCAACAGAAGTTTCTCAGAATTAAGTGAGGGCTACCATGAGACACCCCATGTCTTTCACTCCATCTGTTGAGAGATCTTAACAGGATCCACACTGCTGTGTACATAGGACATCCTGGAACTCCTTTTCCTTAAAGCCCCCAGCTATGCAAATACCCTTCTCCATACACACACACACCTCCCCACTTTCTGGAAAATATCCTGAATTAATATTATCCTGATATTTATTTATCTTCTTTGAGGTTCAGGCTGAGACTGGAACATGGCTGTTGCAAGCACTGGACAAACTTGCTGAACTGAACCATGCTTACACCTCTGTAAGGTTACACAGGATCAACTCACAGCAGGAAGGCAGAGCATGTTGTACAAGAGTCAGTGGTAGCAACTTCTCTGCTCTTTAAGCCGTATGTGTTAGTGCATCTTCTGTTCAGTGTACAACTCTGCTTGCTCCAGTCAGTCCCAAAAAGGCAGAGCTTCATCCTGAACCCTGTGATTTCCCCCCATCCTTCTCTTCCACCACCTGGATAATCCCCTGGACTCTTTCAACAAGCACCAGCCACCTCTTCACACTAAGCTTCCTTGGCCTTTCTGTCACCTCAGATCATCAGCATCAAGGACTTCTTGCCTGCCCTAATTCTTTTATCACTCTCTTTATCTTTCCTTGCCTTTCTCCACCTGTAGATGTTATCCACGCTGCATTCTTTCATTCACAGACCTTTTGCCTTGCATTCCCCTACCTACTCCTGCCCTGTACCCCAAATCCCAGCTGGACTTTGCTATGTCTCACACAGCAGGGCATCTCAAATGGGAACCCTCCTGCCTGCCTAACTTTCTCCTCTATAAATGGTTTCCCCATTTACTTCTGCTCGTTTCCTAGACTTACTACTGCAGCTCAGCACAGTTAAATCTCAGACTCACAGTCACAATCACCTCTTTGCCACATTTGGCTCATTCTCAGACCCTCCTGCCTCCTCCAGCCCCCACTTCAGCTGTCACGCAGGATTTCACCTGGTTCTTCCATGAGAAAATGACAAACCATGATCTTTCTCTTCCAGCAGCTTTGCCTTCTGTTTCCTCTTGCCTTCCTACAACTCCTTCCCCATTCTTCTTTCCTACAGATGAAAAACCTCCCATGTGGCTCTATTCCTTTCTTTTATTTGCCACTGAGCCAGTCTTACCCAGCCTCCTGCCTTTCCTTACAGCTGCTCTTGCCCTCTTGCTCTCTCTTTGCCTTGACCTCTCACACCCCTCTGCCTCTTTACTCTCATAACACAAACACCATTCAATCTCTTTCCTCTCAAAATATTCTCATCTTAAAACACTCTTTTATCTTAAAACATTTATTTTCCCCTATAAATACCATGTATTTTCCTCTCCTCCCTTCCTCACCAACCTCTCTGAATATGCCAGCTACAAACGTTGCCTGGAGTTCACTGTGGCTTCCTCTCCTTTGCAACCACTGCTAAAATTTTACTTTATGTACTGGGAAATCTTCAGCACAGTCTGAATACTCTGTTCTCAGCTGCTGCAGCACACTGGCTACCTGCAGTAGTCTCTTGTGCTGTTTAAACTTGAAGCAGTGTCTCTCTTCAGCTACCATGGTGTTACTGACTTCTACTGCACCACCTTTGAATCTGCTCCTTTTGCATGCCCTCCAGAAGACACTTTAATTCTCCCAGATCTGCTGGGGTTCATGGGGCTTTTCTCTTTTTCTCTTTCTGTATTTTACTCCTTGATAATTTCAAGTGCAAACATAGATTCTGCTCTGACTTCCATGGAGAAATTTCCAAGCTCACTCCTCTAACACAGACTTGTCTTCCTAGGTCCATATCTACAGTATCTCTAATATTTCTTCATGGGCACACATATAACAAACTCAGCTTATTGTAATTATAACAGAGTTCCTAATGACCTTCTTCCTTCTTTACTATATACTCTCTTCAGTAACTCCCCTCTAGATCATCACAAACAAGGCTATTACTTTTCTCGTTGTTCTGGTCCAGAACTGGAGCAACATTTTAATCTCTTATCTCTCACCATGGATATAGATCCAGGGGATGTCTAAGGTTTGCATATCCTCTCACCACCTCCTGCCTTTATTACCACAATACTTCTTTTTCTGACCTTTACAAATGTGAACTTGCCCTCCCTGTATCCATTTAGGATGCTTCTAGAAATATAGTTTTCCTAACACATCACTCTGACCACGTCATTTCTCTTAGCAGCTGTAGATTGCTGTCCCCATATCTATGTCATTAGTGTAATCTACTTGTCTTCATTAAGCAAATGTCAACTTCTTCCTACAGCCACCCAAAGAGGTCAATCCCCATCACCTGCTTATTAATATTTCAAGCAGACATGACCCATGATTTCTCTGGTGCCATCCCTCAATCTTTGGAAGACCATCCTGTAAACATCCACACATCTTATTCATTATCCTTCTTTACAACTGTACATGTGTAGGAATGCCACATTTTGTGGTGCTCACAGGAATGTGGTTTGCCTCCTGGTGTTCTAAAGCCACTACCATTCATGCTGAACATAATTACCTTGTAGTCTCTCTGCACTCTCTCATAAGGCTGCATTCACTGCCAATATTTAAAGTGCAGCCACATGTCAAAAGGCCAGGGACATTTTTCTGATCCGTGATTTCTGATCCATGATTAAGGCTCGTAAATCTGAGGGTAGAATGCGAACTGGCATTAATAATAGTGAACGAAATCCCTATTATACTGCTACTGAGCTGAGGTATGAGAGATTTAGTCCCTTGCCTCAGGTCATGAAGAAAGACTACGGCAGAGCTTGGACTGAATTCCAGCTTTTTAAGCCCCTGCCCTAACTGCAGTACTACCTTTCTTTTATCTATTTTGGTACTTATCTACAAAGGATTATGATTTCAGCAGGCTCAGCTGGGCAGTTCTGAATATTTATTTATAAAAGAATAAGGCCTAATGAGAAAGAAAATGGATAAATCTCCATTTTTTTTTACTCTGATTTCTCTCCTGCAGGGAAAATGTGTTAGTTTATATTCTTTTCTTTTAAGTGGATTCTATTCTGAATGATCTGTTAAGGGAACTTGGATCCCAGAATCCACATTATTTATTTATTCTTTTCTTAAAGACTAAGAAACACCATTTCATTTCTTTCTTTTGGTCCTAAAGAGGTAAATGTGTAGTAAAGAGTTCCAGCAGCAGTTTGTGAGCAATGAGCCATTAAGTAACTCACATTATAAGTTACTGTCATTATTTCAGCTAAACCTACAAACAGAAAGGCTTCTTATCTACAAAGGTTCTGCAATAGTTAATGAACTCATTCCCCTGTTGAACCTTTTCTAAATGCACAGAAATACTTTTTCAATGCGAAAAATGAACATTAATATGGATTTTTATTGCAGGAGATGACAAAATAATTCAGACCATTTCATCTCCATTAAAATAAAATTATCATTCTAAAAAAAATTTGAAAGAATAGAACACAACTACACTCATATGAAATCTTTCCTCCACAGCTTTCGCAAATTTTTTGCAGTAGGCAGAAAGGATAAAAATGCTGAGATTTCTCAAAAGGATTTGGATGTTCAATTAAATGATCAGGAATTAAGCATGCAGTCCTGCAGGCAGCTCTGCAAACATCAGTTTCTCTTGAGAAGGGCATGATCCTGTCATTTTTACTAAGGCAAAATTTCCACTTGTCTTCACTGGCAAATTTGTTTGAAAGCCAAGAGCTTGATTGAAATTTACCCTTTAAAAAGTCATAATCAAAACCAGGTGCTGTTCTTTCAAATTACATATATGTTCTTATTATTTTTAGCAGACATATATTCTCAAACTAATTATCCCAGATGTGTCAGAGGAATGTGTCAGGTTCTTCTTACTTGTGGCAAATAAACTTGTTCATGAATTGCTATTTAAATTTGATGCAATTAAAATATTAAATTGCTTATTCAAAATGTGATGGGCCAAATCCTGCTGGAACTCATACACATGAACCGGTGCTTTTGTCCACTTAAAGATTTTGGAAAATCCCTGAACAAGATGATGGCTTTGCTGTATCTCAGCTGTTTGACTTCCAGTCTTAAATCAACTGACTAAGAATAATTTCTGCATCAAAAACTGCAAAACTGAGTACCTGGATAGCCTAAGATTCAACTCCAGTGCTGTCTATTGCCTGAATTTCAGTGTATGCCTCCAGCAGAACTCCAGCTGTGACAGGAGGGAGCACAGACCTTGCACTGGCCTTTCTACCCAGGGACAATTTTAACCTCAAAGGAAACACTAAAGGCCTGAACTTGCTGCATCACCATATTCAATAAAACATTTACTATTGACTTCTCTAGGATCAGAATCCAGACTTCAATAAAGTCCCTTTTTTAACAAGTCCATCTGAAAAACATTTGGGATTTCAAGCACATATTTTAAACAAAACATTTGAGTCTTTAATGTATAAAGGATACACAAAAAAAATGGCCGTCCTAATTTACCTGTCAAAACCATTGCACTTTAAAAGTCAAATCTTGAGCATTGCAAGGTATTGCAAGAATCTTTACAAAAATAAATCTTTTTGCTCTTTGCAGCTAGATACAGCTGCAAGTAGCCTCTCTCAGTAGCCTCTTTCCATTTGTGTATAAATAATCCCTAGTGACGGCTGGAGTAGTCCTGTTAAGCCTTTCTTCCTCAGTTACGCCCTGCATCTGACAAACCAAACCAGAGAATGCTTTCACCCCAGAAATCTTGCCTATTATTTCAGGTGGAGGTAGGCTGCACAGGAATTACTTAGGGTTTGGGGTTTTTTTCAGTGGTGGCATGGGCTAAGTATACTCACAGTAAAATGTTTTGAAATAGGATTTACTATGACTTGCAAAGAAGAACAGAAAGAAGGTAAAAGGAGGGTTGGAAAAACAAGGTCATTGTAAATTCTGAGGGTTTTTAAATAAAAATTGGATTCCAATGGCAGGCAGCAGAGCCCCATCCAGTCAGGTTTAACTGGCAGCCTTCCAAAGGCAAGATGAAAGGTCCTCTGAGTAGTAATTGTCTAAATGGAACAGACTCTGGTTATTGTGCAACTTCTTCATCTACTTTATTGTACCTTTATAATTAAATGATGAAATTCCCTTTTTTCCTTTCTCGTTTTCCTCTCAACTACTGCAGGAAAGCATCTGAGCAGCATTGCCATAGGATGCAGGCAGACTCTGTGGCTCCCCATTTTTTTCTGGCTCACTACAAGTCATGTACAAGGAGTTGTGAGCTGCTGGTTGCCAAAGCAGGACATAAACTCTGCCTTCTCCAGACACTCACCTGCATTCCAGCTCTCTGCTTGCTCAGTCCTGGAGTTGGTTGGCTCACCCAGAGTTGTTGCTTGGGCGAAGGATTGCTGCTTTTGCTAGAAACTCCCTGCTAAACAGGCAAACACTGGATCTGATGGGGCAGGGTGAGCTCTATGATCAAAGGAGCCTCCATAGCAAAGGCTATTCAGTTTGTGAAGGAGAAACACCTGAGAATTGCAAGGGTTTTAGAATATTGTGCTGAACAACCCCAGAGCCAGCATTTCCTGACTCTGCAAGGCTTTAGGGATCAGGAGTGAAACTCTGGTCCTGATGTGTTAAAAGGCTGGATCAGATGTGAAAGCAGAGTCAGAGGAGCTCTGTTAGCTCTTTTTCACTGGTCCTTCTGTATCATAGGGCTTTCCTTCAGTCCAAGCAGTCCATTCCCAGAAATATAGATTATTCAGCAGAGGAAAAGTTAGCAAGACTGAGACCTCAGTTTTCATGCTCAACTCCAATAACTTCTTTACTGATTGTAATTTCTGTTGTTTCTGATTTGATTTGTTTTTTCATCATGTCAAAGAGAAGAAATGAACTGCCTAATTTTGTTGCAGCTTTATAATACTCCTCAAGTCTTTGGTCTCATGCTAGTCTGCCTCTCCTTGAGTATTCTTACTTGTGACAATATCTTTTAATTCACTGCCTATTTACCTAATTGTATTAGTTTAAAACATGCACATGGGTTCTATGAAAACACAAAAAAAAAAGTAAAGGAGAAATAAAAATCGGACCTACTATTTTGTATATTTACTGCTATCAATTATACCTATATATAAAAAACCTGAAGCAACAGATCTCCAGCTTTTCTAGCTAAATCCAACATAAAGATCTTGATTTATTTCCCAGAAAGTAAAAATTAATAAATACAGAATAGAATTACAGAAGTGACCCAACCTATTCAGGAAGAGAACTGTTTTTTAAAATCACTGATATCAGAAGATTGCCAAGTAGCACAGTTCCTGATCCTGCCACAAGCCATTGCCTATAGCTTGTATTAATTTCAGCAGAGTTCATAAGCAGAATAACTGCAGGGTATTTGCAAAGCTAGTTAGGCTCTTAATGACCATTTTTTGTTATACTCTGATAGACAAATCTCAATAGACCATTCTCGATACTGGAAGTCTTGCCTAGGGAAAAATGTAGGATCTGTTTTAAACTAAATGGATCACAGATCCTGTCCAGCTTTAAAAGCAAACAAAAAACCAAACCAATACAATTTACATTCAATTATATTTAACATTACACACCATATTTGAGGCCAGAGCCTGCATTAGTTTATCCACTTCTGCAAGAGGTATATTACATTAAATTAACAGAGGAATAAGAGTTAAAGCTGTATGTCCATCCTCTTCTATAAGTTACCTGCCCTGGATCTCATAGAGAGTGATTTCATCTGTGTAAGGATATGTGCCCCAGTCAGGTTATTTGAACACTACACACAGGGAATATCTGCAGCCTCTCATATCTGCACATGCCATATTCTGTCCACACACCCATCCCTGCAGCTCCTAAACCCCGTTAAAGGATCTGTCATGGAAGTGAAAACTACTTTTAGTTTTTACCTTCATGATATATCCTGCTGGTATGTACCTGGAATACCTGCCTTGTTCTGAGCTCACAGCTCTTCTCAGCACTGGACAGCAGCAACACTTACTTCACTTTCACCATGTAAGTGAGGGTCAAAAAAGAAACCTCTCCATTTTTATTTCTAAACAAGTCAAACACTATTTTATTGAATTGCCATTATACTTGCTTTTTCTGTGTTTCAGTCTAGAGGCGCCAAAGCATATATATATTTATTTATATATGTACTATACCTCTATATGGGTGACTCTTCCTCATGGCTGAGAGCTACAGCATAGACAGATCCTCACCCCAGAAAGGCCAGCAAATGAGCTAAAATGCTGCTGTTTAATGTTACAAGTCTCCCCCCTTGAACGCTTCTCTCATCCTACAATGAAGTTTGCTAGAAGTGAATCAGAAAACACTTAGAGCAGGCAAGGAGTGACACACCCAGATATTTGCACACAGCTCCTTTACGTGCACAGGCTGCACATCTGACCTGGGGCAGTGGGTTTGCCTGGCCACCTGCAGCCACAGCTACACAGGTGTGTGTGCAGGGACACTCACTGCACTGGGGCCAGGGAAATCCTGGCTACCTGCTGGGTGTTCAGTTTACTCCACACACTCATTCCCACATACAGGAACACAAGCAGACTACAGCAAGTTCTTTCAAAGACCACCTTCTCCTGCATGCAACCACCTCATCTTGCTTTGTCACATTCTCCCTGTGGGTAACACTTAGCAGAGCTGCCATTACACATAACCCTGAGACACAGAAATTCAGTTGTTTCTGGCAGGAGAAATGGACATTCCTGCTCCCAGGACAAGGCAGGTGGATAAAGAGGAAAGAGTCTCACTTATTTCAGGCTGAAAATCCTCTCTAATAACCACAGCTCCATTTGCAAAGGTGAGCTCTGTTGACATGTTTGCCCGCTGTCAAGGTTGAATTTGTTTATGCCCCGAGCACAGCGAGCACACGTGGCAGAGCAACCAGCTCACCATGGCCAGCCCAGCACCCACCATCCTCACCTAGATGGAGAACAAGAATCACTCCCTTGGCACTGAAACCAGCAGCAGGCTGTCTGGATGCTGACAGGCTTCTGACACATCCACCTGCCATTTAAAAATGGGGCTGAAGACCCCAATCTATTTCCTAGGAGTTGTTAAAGAGCAGCTGGATATGAAGGGTCCCTAGAAACAGGATCCCTAGCAGTGATCCAGGTACACCACCTGCTTGGACTGGCTTGGTACAAGTTTCTACCTTGCTACTCACAGCCAGGGCTCACTCCTAAAACATGTGGAACAAAACATGTACATGGGCACATGTGTGAGAACACCCCTCCTGAATAAGTAGCTTTAGGCAATAATTCCACTTGTAATGTCTGAGGAGGGAATTAATGAAGGCTATCAAGTGAGTTTCGGATAGAGAACACTTGGAAGATAAGTATTTTGGAAGATGGCACTGCGCAAGGAGCAATGATTTCACTACAATGGAAATAAACCAATGGGGAATCTTCTGATTGCAACAGAACCACCATGGGAGGGAAATGTTATTTTGTAGTACAGAGTAACCATGGTGTGGGTAGCAAAGATGCCATCATCCTTTACTGAAACCCTCATCATCCTGCAAAAACAGGCATCTTCTGTTTAGGTAGGGGTTTATGCATGTATCCCCTTTCCTATACTTCAGATCAAAGAAACATTCGGGGCAAAATGACCATCACCTTCAGCCACTACCCTGAGGGAGCAATTAAGACAAAGGACCAAAAGACAGGGGAAAAAAAAAGCACAAAAATGCTACAGGCAAACAGATGCATCACCACCCCAAGAGAAAATTATTTGTTTCCAATAAATTCATGTAATGTTTTGTAGATATTGAAAATATTCCAAAGCATAGCTCAGTGTAAACAGCAAGCTGAGTGTCCTCCTGCTCTTTAGCATTTCTCTTTGTTTACTCTCCATTTGAGGATAGAAAAAGCCTACATGTGAGCACTGCAAATGGTGTATTTCAGGATGGATGGGATATTCAGCAAAGCAGCAATGAAACACAGACACATGTAGCCTCCAATAAAATAAAAAGCCTCCAAGCCACCAGGGTCAAACAAACTGAAAAAAAAAAAAAAAAAAGCAACAGTGTCTCCTTATGAATGCTTCTTATTTGTGTGTGGAAATAATCTGATACCATGGTGATGGGAAGACTACATACAGATTAGAGAGAGAGGCATGAAAAAGATATTCTGGGGCGTGTGTGTTCTCACCCTCACTGCCTTCTTGCTCCCAAACCCCAGGAGTAGAGATCCTGTGGGGAATTGCCCTGGCAGTGCTTCTGGTAGCAGTGCCCAGCCAGGCCAGTTCACCCATTGCATTTAGAGGCACTTGGCTAGAGACGCCAGCTCCCATCTGTGAGCCCAAATGGCTCTGCTCAGCCCCTGCTCAGCTCAGGAGAGCTTGGCACGTTCATCTGGTCACAAAAACAGCCCTTACCTTTGGCAATCAGCTCCTCCAGCTCCTGGTCGAACCCTTGTCGGTGGCATTTCCTCCAGAGCCCCATGTTGGTGGAGTTGTACTGTCTGTTGCACTCGTCGACAGCGCTCATAGCAAAGATCTGCCTCCTGTTCCTTGCCAAGAGGAGTTTCCCTTCCCAGCGGTCCAACCTAGACCTGCTGGCCCTGAGAGGCAGGTTGTTGTTGGAGTTATAAATGAAGCCAGGATCATTTCTCTTAGTGGTGATGCTCTTGCACCTCTCTCTGTGCTTCCTGGCATCAGTTTCGTACCAATGGTCAGAGCAGATTGCCACAGCCAGCATGCCAAGGGCACACAGAGCTAAAGAGAGGCCAGCATAGAGCAGTAACCTTCCAGCAGCCATGCCTCAGCTTCACAGAAACACCATGGACATCTTCACAACAGGCAAAGCCACTGGGGGTGAGAGCACGCAAAAACCAGCGGAGCAGCTGCTGGGTGTCACTTGGCACAGACCGCCTCAAACATCCCCAACTCCCGTGGCTCACATCCACGCTGCAGAGGGATGCTGAGAGCACTACAAAGTTCTGCCCTGGAGGCAGTCTTGGAGTCTCATCTGCCTCTTCTCTGCAGAGGAGACCTGGTGAGGAGAAACACAGCCTTTCACCACGAGCACCCCAGTGACAGGGGCTGAAGGGATGAATCCCCCTGAAGAGACCTGATGGCTGATCAGTCCATTAATCTCGTTCAATCTGGCCCACCCAGAAATCCAGAAGAGATGGCTTCAGATCACTACAGCATCATCACAGGACAGAAAAGTTCAACAGCCTGACATCTCCCACTTGCAAGCAGCCAGTTGTCCCGGTGTCAGGAATGGGTGACTCGCTTTTTCTTTGTCAGCGGCTCAGCAAGAGCATCATCGTCTGGACGGTCGGTCACTTGCTTGGGTTTAAAGCGGGGTCGAAAGGGAGGGAGCGAGGGGGGGAGCAATCTGTTGTTGTTGTCGTTGCCGCCGCCGCTGCTGTTTGAGATCGTGGTTAAAGCATCCCCTGCCCGGCTGCCTCAGGGGACGCGGGCACGCTCGGCTCTCTCCCTCAGCAGCCTTCGCCGACAGCCGCTGGCATCCTGGCTTCGGAGGCACCTCGGCTTCTCTCTGCCAGCCCTGCCATTCACTCTCCCGTGTTAGTCGGCGGCGCTGTCATCCGGGCAGCCGATCGCGGCTCTGCCTTCCTTCGCGAGCAGCCCCGGCTCCGGGCCGGGCAGGAGCCGCCGCCGGCCCGCTAGGCAGCGCGGGGGGCTGCCCTGGGCCCCGGCATCCTTCCTTCCTCCCTCCACACACTCGCACACAGACACGCTGCTGCCCCCCCTTCCGCCGGCAGCTGCAAGGCTTCCTCCGTGCCCGGCGCTGGGATGTGTTGTGCACAGTTTTCCTAACACGGCGGCACGCTAGCCATCTGCAAGATGAAGGCAGGCAGGGCTACGGCTGGCGGAGAGGATGCTGAGGAACGGGGAGGGGAAGGAGGGAGGGAGGTCGGGGGAAACCGAACCAAAACAAACCGGGGCGGAGGTGGGGGGAGCCACACACCTTACACGGGGAGAGGAGAGCAGCCCCTAACTGTTGTCAACAGCTTGAGGGCTGCACCATTTCCCTGCCATATGGCCCGATCTCCTCGTCGGAGCTGAGGTTCTTTAGCTCAGCAGCTTCGTACGGATCGTATCCCCGGCATCGGTAGTTATATATTCAGACATATTTTTTTTTCCTCCTTAAATTTTCACTCCCTTTCTCTTTAATGGGAAAAACTCACCCATCTTGTAGAGATCAAGTGCAACAGAAGGCGAGCTGAAGTCCCCAAGCTTTAGAAATCTCATTTCACCGTTTTTAACCCAAATAATAGCAAATCCAATCTTCTGTACACCTGGGAATGTTTCCTTGTTCAAACACCGAGCCCTGCAGCCTTGGCCGAAGCCTACAGACCGAGCATACAGAGCGCTGAGCCAAAAGCCAGTGATGTCACCCATGCAACGTGAGACTCATTTCTTATTTCTCTATCCTCCTTAAAGATAAACTGCACCACTTCCCAGGCAGGAAATGTCGAAGCCTTACTCTCTTAAGAGGGGAAAATGTAAAACCTGGATTTAGGTGGATCCTGATCATTCTTGATCACAAGCCCTTACATTATGTCAACCAAATCCAAAACAAGCAGAGCTGTTTCTCACTGCACCAAAAAATAAATCCCAACCTGCTACATAGTAGAGAGAGTGAGCTTGAAAAAAAATCCTGGATTCTAGACCTTCTGTGTGATCCACAAAGCTGAAGCCTCCAGACTCTGAAATGCACTGTTTAAAAAAGAAATACACATGTTCATTTCCCTTGCACCAAAAAGGGCTGGAAGCTGGCACATCCTGACCTGTGAGTACCACAGCATCCTGCAGCTGACAGAGAAACCAAGTCAGCTCCAAGCAATATTTGGTTCCCACTGACTCCACAGCATGAACGGTAAAGAATGCAGCTGCTCCTACTGCACCAAAAAGTCCACAGCCCAATGTCTCCCCATAGATGTATGCTGCAAAAATCTACATCCACACTGGATCCTACCAGCTTTTGGCCCCTGAACCCCAAGCTGTGTCATCTGAATAGAAAATAAACAGCCTTTCTGGGGCTGGTGACAGCTCTTGGCCCCAAGAGGGGAGCCCTGGGATTTTGCTAGCTTTTAACCCTAGCCACACGAATTATACTTGTTCCAGTGTGGAGAGCAGATGTGATAGCTCTTTGTGTATCAGAAATACATACCTGGATTGTCATGTGGAATACAGCTGCATCAGTAAAAAATTAACCCATATGGCTGGATCATAATTTTTGGCACTAAACCAAATTGTATTATGGAAAAAAATCAAAGTATCTCCCATTTTACCTGGCAAAACCAGGGTCCATATCAACTGGGATTTGCAGCTATGGAAGAATATCTGTGCCATTAAACCATTTTTTGTGTGAAATGTACTGTATTCTCTAACCACCTCACAGGGTTATGAAACTGACAAAGAAAAGTCAGTCATCCAAACCATAAAGGTTACAATCACCTGCATCTACTGAACCAGATGTACTGCAAAATTTCAGTATTGTGTTATGAATAGTCACTGTATCTGGAAAAACCTAGGTAAATTAAAGAGTTTTCCTGAAAAAAAGGGCTTAGTTTAATTTTTTTTAGCAATAACTTCCCTTTGTTGTTAATAATAACAGCCAATATTTAAGGATCTCAGGTTTTTTTAAAAATAGTTCAGCACAGATGGATCCACTTCTATAACTGGATTTTCCAAGTAACTGCATGTCAGTAGATAAAAAGAATTAGATGTTACAGGGGGCCTGGAACAGCCATACTTGTTGTCTGTTCAAAGATTAGAGTTTTGTGGCCAAAAAGCTGTTGGCTCCTATAAGAAGATGACGAATATGGAGGTTTCTTGTATCACACCCACACAGAGCTGAAAATGCACCTGAATTTCTTTGTCAATTTTTAGCATCAAGTCCCAGACTGAAGGATGAGAACAGGGAACAGGCCTAATTTTACCAACCATATTTTTCAGCTGATTGTTGGATTTTCTGTTCAAGCACAAAACCCTGCCTGCTATGTTTATTCTCTATTTATATTGAACTGGAAAAAATTGGTTTTTGTCTAAGTATCCAGTTTAGACAGAACTGGAAGACTGGGACTAGGAACAGAATGGAGGACTCGGTTACTAGAACTGTTTTTTCTCATGGCGCTGGCCAAAGATATGTGACATGATGGGAAAACCATATAATGGAATCACACACAAGATATTTCCCTCTTGCTAAACAAGGATTACAGTCCAAAGAGCCAAGACTTGGTTGGACACAGGGAGGTCCAGGTGCCAGGTTTTCCAAGACAGCAAGACAGTTTGGGGCAGAAGGACTTTTGTACCTGAAGAAGCCAGACTTGTTCCCTCTTCTCATTCTTAAGCCTGGGTTTGAAAGCCAAAAATTGACATTCAGTTCCAGGTTTTATCTTTTTCTCTGAAAAGGCATTTTACTGGCAGTTTCTATGCTTTTTTTTTTTTTTTGCTTGCATTTGTAGCTGTATCAGATGCAGTCTGTATCTTTCTACAAGTCACCTTAAACATGTAACTGTAAAAGAAATTGTTGGATTTTAGCTCCTCTAACTCTTAGAATTAAACATTTTTTTCCCTTCACCATGATCACTATTCCCTTTTTTCCAGAAGGGAGAATATTGCTTGCTGCAGGCATTAGGAGCCTTCCCTACGTCTCTAACCAGGATTGTTACAGACAGCCCCTTCTCAGCACAAACAGATCATTATTAAATTTTCTTCCTCCCACCCCACCCCTGCTTCACCACGGGGGGAAAAAACCAATCCTTGCCGATGAATATAAGCTGGGATAAAGACATTTAAAAATAAATAAATTTAAAACCCCACAACCCCTCCACGCACACTTGGGCACGCCACATGGGAACCGCTCCCTACAGGGAATTAAGGACATCTCAGCACAGGGAGCTAATTCACGGCTCTTAAATGAATCAGGGGCTGAAAACGCAGTTTCAGCGACGGAACGACAGCTGAGGCTTTGCTTTCTGCGGGTTACGATTCCAGTGATGCGCGGAGAAAGGCAGAGAGCCCAGGAAAACATGTCCGAAGGAGCGGGACAGCGAGCGCAGCCCGGTGAGTCCCAGCAGGGGCGATCCCTGTGCCCAGCCCTGGGCAGGAGCTCCCTGCGGACGGAGCCCTGCAGCCAGGGCCGCCCTGCATCCTCCATCCTCCCACCCTCCCGAGCATCCTCCCGCGCCCAGAGAGCTCCAGACACAAAAGCAAAGCCAGCGCCTCTACAAGGCACACAGAGGTGGGAGCTAGGAAGGGGAAGGGCAGAGTAAATGGACTGAGTAAATGCACAACCGATTGTAATTTGCTTTTCTTCGTCCGGTTTTTTTTTGCCTTTTTTTTTTGTTTGGTTTTTTGGGGGTCTTTTCTACATCAAAATGACCTCCACCATATTTTTTTCTTCGTCTTTTTTCTTTTTTTTCCGTTTAAAGGAAAAGAATTCAGTGCCATCTAGTGGGGGAGGGGATCGAGCAAGCCAAGGTGCTGCCCATTCCCAGGGATCTATACTTCTAATTCAGTTATTCAACAGGAAGAGGTGACCCTCAGTATTTCCCTGCTCTCTCTGTGATCTTCAGCTGCCCAGAGGTGCTGTTTCATTTTCATGGGCTCCAGCCTTCACTCTTTGTAAAGAATCACCTACTGAAGCCAAAGGAACTTGACCTAGTGTTGTATTACCTGAAGCAGTACTGGCTCTGGAGGCAGTCTGCTGCCCTAATTACAGGATTTCAAACACAAGACAGCAATCAAACCAAACACAGATATAACAAATTATGTCTACTAATATTTTTTATCATTCCAGTGCACCTTGAAGACTGGTCTCTGGGAATCCTCAGCATGTCAGCCCTTCTAATAACACAGCCATAAAAGGTGTTACCATAAAAACATCTGATGAGAACTCCCACAGTCACTTGACCCATCATTCAAACAGATTTGGGGTGTTTAGGTGACTCAGAACCACACAGAGGCTCTATAAAGGAAGATCTGAACCACAAAACACCATATAAAAGTTCGTAATCCAAACCCCAGATATTAACCAGTTGTCAATGTCCTTTATTTTATTTTTTTTAATAGAAAAAGAGTTTTCCAAAGGGAAGCATCAGCCCTCTGCATAAACAGAGGCTACACATACAGAGAGAACAGGCACACAGCTGTCTACACACTCATGTAGCTGTGCACACTGATATCTTGCTGCACACAACAGCACCTTGCTGGATGTCCTCTGCCCTCCCCACTGGCAACTCCCCAAAGAAATTAGTTTTTCTCCCCCCCCCCAATTTAAAAAAACAGCATTTGGATAGCAAAGTTAAGCAAGTTAGTGAAAGCCAGATTTAAAACCACCCAATCACCCATGGAGCATTAACTTGCCCAGCATACAAACACACTATGATACAATCTTTAATAACAATTTTTGTTTCCATGGGCCTCCCATTTTTTACAGTGCAAAGGAGGAATGTTGCTCACTTAATGAACACTATTCAAATTTTCTCCTATCCTTATCATCCAATGTGTGGTGCATGTACTATTTATTGCAGAGCATCCAGATCTTGCATTGCATACAGAATGATTAATTTCCTCATGGGCTTTTCTATAGTGGTGCTCTAATTGTAGTGTTGGAGGACTGGGGGTTTTTTACAAACATCAAGGAACTTATCTTCACAGCTCCCTGCTGAGGGACTGAGATAAAAGGCAGTATTTTCAAACATGTCAGTGTATTTTGGGTACTCTATTAAAGGAGCTTAGAACCTAAATTTCCAGAGTACTTAGCACCTTCCTTCCTCAGAGAACAGCTCACCTTTTGCTCTAGGCACAGCGGGCAGCATTTCTACCAATCAGTAATGGGACTTAAAGTGGACACACAGAAAATGGGGACCACATGGACACAAGTGGGGAAGAAAGTAATTTTTTTGAGCCACCAAGTTTCATAACAGCACATTTCACTAAGGGTGAAATAAAATCCAGCTTTCAATATCAATTTAAATGCCTGTGACCATGATTTTTTCCTCATCTGCTAGGCTCACCACTCAGCCTCCAAACCGTCCACTGTCATGGACATGTTTTATGAAAAATCCTTTCCTTAGGATTTTTTCTCCTGAGAAGCTGTGAGGCCTCAGGAACAAAATGTAAACAATGATTATCTGCTGCTGTAGAACGCAACAGGTGCATCTGTGATTGGTCTCATGTGGCTGTTTGTAATTAATGGCCAGTCACAGTCAGCTGGCTCAGACTCTATGTCCGAGACACAAACCTTCATTATCACTTTCTTTTTCTATTCTTAGCTAGCCTTCTGATGAAATCCTTTCTTCTATTCTTTTAGTATTGCTTTAATACAATATATATCATAAAATAATAAATCAACCCTTCTAAAACATGGAGTCAGACCCTCATCTCTTCCCTCATCCTAAGACCCCTGTGAACATGGTCACAATCCACCAAACAGCCACCATCTCAGGACTACAGAGTCCTGGTTCATCTGACACCTACCATGAATGAAAACAGAACCTGGGCAGAAAGCAGGATGGGATCAAGGATTTCACCTCATGACCACAGGTCACAAGTGAACAGCAGCCCTCAGGCAATATTTATTCTGGTGTTTTCCTAGAGTCCTCATTTAATGACCTGAGGCTGTGATGAACAGGGGAAGCACACAGGAGCTGAGGCAGAATTGATCAGGGGTCAGGAGCTGAATGGAGTGCACTATCAAAAGAACAGATTTGGTTTTGGAGGGACCAAAATTAATTGCTGGGCAGAAGGCAAGAGGACAGGCAGGTGAGAAGTCCTATGTCATATTTTTCAATGAAGCAGAGGGAATGGCCAACACTAAATGGCCTCACATAGAGACCAGTAAAAGACAGTGCACAGTCAAAACAAGCCACAGTATAATGTTGCTTTTCCAAAGGCAAAACAAAACAAAAGGTTGTTGGCTTTCCACTAGAATTGCTTTCTCCTCTTGAAACTTACTCTTCATTATTTAGCTGTCAACTGTCAAACCCACATCACTGTTAACAACCTAAGGCTGCACTGTGGACATGGCTATGTATGATAATCACTGCTCCTCATGAGAACAGCTCCAGGAATGCTTTTAAGCTCAGGCAAAACAAGGATGAACTATTTTAAAGAAAACTTTTCCCTGGACTTCCCAGTGAGGACATCATGCTTGAGAAATGTCAGCCCAAGCAGCTGGAGTTCAGCAGAGCTATGAGGCACCGAAAACAAGGCCAGGTAGGCAAACTCAGCCTGCTGAAAACATTATCCCTGAACCTCTGCACTGCCCCCACTAAGCCTGAGTGTGTATGGGCACTGTGCTAAACTGCAGAAGGACTTGGGAGATACTGCTTCACCTCTGAGGGCATTGCCAGCAGCTTTAGTGCTTTCAGCCAGTGTTGTCATCTTATTACAAAAGTCCCATACCTTCTCAGTGATTTCTCATGGGCATCTCCTCACAGCACTGACTTCTTCTTCACAGCACAACCAACAAACTTCAACTCCCTTCTCATCTAGCTAACCCACTCTTTTATATCACTCACCCTCATTGGACACAGCTGTGGCTTGTTAAGGGCAGGCCTGTTCCTAATCTTTGGTAATTAGTACAGCTGCAACTCCTCAGGGGTGAATTACCTTCTGCACTGTCTTTATTTTTTTACATTCTATCACTCCACAAGCCATGTGGTAGGACCTAAATTCTCAGGGTTTCTGTGGTCAAGATGACCCCCAGGTGTTGGAAAGTCTTTTTTTCCCAGGCCCAAGATGGAAGATGGAGTCAGGATTCTTCGGTTCTGGTTTTCAAGGTTCTGGTTTTCAAGGTTGTTTATTCTCTGTTATCTATTACATTCTTTTTCTGACCTGCTGAGATCTGTCTGGCAGGTCAGTTCACGGCACACCGACTGCCCCAGAGGTGGTGTTATCTTTTTATACTAAAAATGATGTGTACTTTATTTACAATAATTTTCCAATACCTATCACCTATGTTAGACAGTGTGTTTCTACTCTAAACCAACCCAAAAGTGCCACCATCACAGCAGAAGACGGAGGCTAAGAAGAAGAAAGAAGAAGGACAAGGCACGCCCAAATCCCTCCACCTTGGCTTCTGAACCCTCATTCTAAAAACCCCAAAATTCTACTTTTCTACCTTGTGACAAACTAACCATCATTCTACTTAAACTCTCATGGCTTATAAATCTTCACAGAAAGTTGGTAATTTTCTCCATGGGTTAAAATCAAAGGCACAGGTGTATTTGGCTTTGTGCCAAGGTCTCTGAGCTCCTTGCCAGGGGCTTGAGCCCTCGAGGGCAGCCAGAGGGATGCCCTGGGTTCCAACACTAAATGTAGATCATGCCATCATCATGCCATGATCCAACGTTTGACACGTTGAGTTCTAAAGTCAAATACTCAGGAAAGCCATTCAGGTCTCTTGAGTCCTGGGTAAACATTCAAGTGCTTCCAATAACAGAGGAGAAACAAGAAAGGTTTAAAGAAAAAGAAAAGGCCTAAGCTGCCCAGGTTTCAGCCTCTATTGAAAGAGAAATTCTGTTGGGAGACAACTCCGCTAAAGCACATGGGCAATATTTAGCCTTCAAGGCTCTTTCAAATTCATCTCCCTACAACAAAAAACAGATCTTAGCCCCCCCTGGTTTCACAAGCAGAGATTCAGCTCCAGTCTGCTGCTCTCTGAGAGCACAGCAGCCACTCTGTGTCCTGCTTACTGTCTTGCCAGCTTGGCAGTCAACATCTTCATATTCTACAGATCCTTTTCCTCTGAGCTGGACAGGCTTCCACACCAACAGACCTGTTTCCCCAAAAGCCTTGCTATGAGGACTGCTGCTTCCTTCAAGCCCATCTCTGCTTCCCCCTGTTTCCCTTTTGGATACATCAAGCTCAGGCTCCCACCCAAATCCTGCTGCAGGAAAATCCCCTTGCCTGCTGCAGTGGGAAGGTGACACTGCTCTGAATGCAGGAGCTGTACAGCAAGGTCACTTGCTGCTCAAAGCCAGCTAAGAAAGCAAGATGGTTCTCAACATCACCACCATTGGGCTCAGCTGAAAACAGGAGATATCACTTCATTAAAATTCATAGATCTTGTGACTCTCATAGAAATAGCAAGAAGAATCCAGGATGGCAGAGATGAATATTAGGGCCAAAGAGTACTGACTGAGAGCAAAAGCTCAGACCTCTGTCTGCCAAAAATAAGCATATTTGGGAAGAAGTGCTTTTATTCTTAAAGTTACATCTAACACATTGATCTTCAATATATTAAAGTCTGATTAATTCTGTTTTTTCTGTACTGCATCAATTTGCAGTTCATCTAGGCAGCCTAATGTAAAGGTGTATCTGCAGTACTGTTAGTTTGCTTGACCTGGCAAGTCACACTGTGCAACCTTCCCTAAACTTCTGACAGATTTCAGAATACGTTGTTCATTCCCAGAGAGATTTTTGGACGTGGTTTCTACCAGCAGTGTTTTGAGAGCTAATGCAGTGAAAGACAGTGCCACAGCCTTTGTAGATGCACAATGCAGTTCTTCATAGTGAGTGTATCACACCTGTGATTTGCTCTCAGATATCAATTAAATTAATTGCTTCTTTTAGTCACAAAAGAAGGACAATGATTGATTAAAAATCAGAATTCATAGATCATAAGAAGACATACAGAAGCAACTGGAGAGAAAACCAGTAAGCAAAACAAAAACCAGCACCTGCTTGGAAAAATTATATTCTCTAAAAGCAGTCCTTCATTTTGGAACAAGACTCAGAAGCAAGACTTCAGTCTCCACCTATTCTATTAGACTTTGAAGTCCCAGCAGAGTAGTTTCATTTAATTTTTTTTTTTTAAAAGGTATATTAAAATACATTGTGTGCTGCTGTAAAAGCAGCTGACATCTAGGATTATAAACTCTCTATTTAGACACAAGCATGCTGCCATCTTCAACAGTTTTGCATTTACCTCTCTTCATTTATTATCACCGAGTACATTTGCATCAAAATAAAGCAGTTGGTTCTTCAGAGCTCATCTATTTGTGCAGTTCATTTCCCTACCTCATGCTTCAGAACTGTGATATCACAATTACACCTCGTCCTCTGAAGTTGTCCCAGTGAGAACTGCTGGGCCATGAAAGGCTGTCGAAGGAAGGGGACCAGGACACCAGTTGGTTCATCACAGGCCCTTCAGGTCCGGTCCGGCCCTGGTCCCGGTTCCTCAGGTCTTTCTGGTCCAGTTTATTAAAGAAAGTATCAAACACTTATACAGCAAATAATAAGCTTATGAATATTCTGTAAGCCAGGCAATCTATTGGTTAAACTATAGCATTAACTCTTCCTCATTCCTTAGGGGTTACACTCTCTTTTCTCATGTCTCTTTCACTGTTTGTTATTATACCACAGCTAGGCCCAAGGACACTGTTATCTGTGCAGGTGCAGGACTTGGAATTAGCCATGGTTTTGTACTTTTCCATTTTCTAGCAGCTAAATTCCCAACAAAAGGCAGGCATTTATTCCCCTTTGCTGCATTGGCCACCAAACAAGAAACCATGGGGAGTACCAAGCTTCAGTGACCATACTCTGATTGTCCATGATAGAGAAACTGGCCTACAAGAATTTACTTGTTTCCAGAAAAATAACGTTTCAGGACTAAGAAACAAATTTTCCCAAAGGAAAAACAAACAAAACAAAACAAACAAACAAACAAACAAAACAAACAAAAGCCAAACAAAAAAACCCCTGAAATTTGGGACTCACAGAAATAAAATCTGAACAAGGAATTTTTCTCAGGAAAAAGGGAACAAATGTCCAGAAAGCATGCGTAGGAGCATGACTTACTCAGCCTGGGTACTAGCAAGGTCAGAGAGAAAAAACAACCAGGAAAAGCCTCTGTAGAATGCGTCTTACAGGCTGAAGCAACTGAGGCTGAGAAGTGCATGCAGGATTGATTATGATTCTCTAGACAGGCAAATTCTAAACCAGAGAGCAGCTCTGGTTACAAAACTAGCAGCAGTCTCCTGTCACCCAGCAGGACTACAGTGAAGAACTCCAAACTAAAACCAAAACTATTATCTGTTTCCACAACTCTGCCTTCAAACACTCAGTTTGATCAATGATGTTTAGGTCTACAAAGAGCACTACTGGGTATCAGGGAGTCAAACCAGATCTTGGAAAAATCTGCTGACTCAGAAATCAAGGCAACCAGAGTGGCTACCCAGAGCGCTCCCAAAGACCTCACGAGGAATCCTGTGATCAGCACTGGTCAAGATATCCTACGGCAAGGAGGGACCTAAACCAGGAAAACATGGAGAGAAATCTGCATCGAAATACGCCATGGAGGTCAACTATACACAAAATACATAGTTATTCAAACTACATACAGAAATATACAAAACCAAAGTCTGCTGAAACTCAGGGCAACCACCAGCTCACAAACCCAAGGGGTCTAGATCCAGGACAGTATCTTGAGAAGAGTTCAGCTTGAAGAAACAGAAAAGTGAACTCAAACAGACCCAACTCATCTCCTTGGATTTTATGTTTAAGAGATTGATTTATTCCTGAAAATTCTATTGCTGGAACATTTTTATTCACTCTTTTTTCACACTTGGTCAAACAGAATTAGAGATGAACAGCTTTTTGACCCCATTTGAAAGCCTTGGTGGATGTCCTTTCAGATGAGTGTTGCAAGGAATGATGGAAGAGAAACTACAAGAGCTTTTATCAGCAGTGAGCCAGATGTCTTCATTATTTCTTCTCTTTTGCTGATTCTGTCATTTTAATATTTTTCCTTTTTTTTTCCTCCCCTCTGCAATCCTCTGTTCCAGCCAAAAAAGATGTGTCTTTGTTACTGTTGCCTTTAAAAGTTTTATGTGCATGTTGTTAGTAAAGTAACAACAACACTTCTGTAGTGTTTTCCACAAGGGGAAGCTGAAGCATTTCTAAGAATCAATTAATCTTCGCAACCCATTTCTGAAGCAGACATTATTTTCCCCAGTTTACAGAGGGCTGAAATGGCAGATAGGTTAATTAACTTGCTCAAGGTCATTCAGTGAGTTAGCAATCGAGCTGCAAAAAAACCTCCCAAGATTCAACAATTCCCATTCCCAAACCCTTCATCTAACCACTGAGAAACATCCCCTCTCTTCAGCCTCAAGTGCTTCATTGAAATCTATCCCTGACCATGACAATATATTTATAACATATTGTTGAACTCCAAAGTAGTCAGTCTGAATGACAAACACAGAAGTGTGTGGAGATGCACAGCATCCTTTGCCTGCTCATGTGCAGTGCCTGCCATGCCGGACAGCTCCTCTCCCCTTACAGATGGCTGTATTGCAGCTCCCCTGCAGAACTGCCAACATCATCCCAGGCATCGCTCCGAGGGCACTGCACAAGAGACAAAGGCACTGGCTCTCCTTCCCCAGGGGGAGGGAAGGCTGCCTCGACAGCCTGGCTGTTGGGGAAAGCAATAAACTCAAAATGCCAACTGGCTTTGAAAAATAATTTCTGTTTTCCTCTTCTGCTGCATCTCTCTCCCAAGTGTTCCCAGCGTTGGATAGCTGGAGCAGCAGTGCTTAATAGTGACATATTTGTGGATTACATTTCAGCATTAGTTTGATGAGTTACTTTAAAGTCAAAATATCCTTCAAATGCCCACCCAAAGTCTGTCAGTCTCTTAACACTACACATCCTCTCCGGAGGGATTTGAAATTCAGATGTCTCTGTGGCTCAGCACGAATGGCTGTGCAACAAAATACAGTTGAAGTTTGACAATTAATCATGAACACATAATGAATAACAAATAATTTCTAAGCATGCATGCAGCCAGTGCAGTTCTACCAAATGCTCAGAGGGTTCTTCTACTTACTCAGATGATTTTGTTCCCTTATGTCAGTATTTATAGCAAGAAAATGTTAGAGATCATGTTACAGCACTGTAGTTCTAAGCACAAGACTAAGGAGTGAAGTTGATCACTTTGTCATACAGGTACTGCTCAAATGCCTCATTTCCAAGATCAAAGGCTACAAGTTCAGACTCTGCTTTCCTCTAAATGTCAATAAACAAGCACCAATGAGCAAACTGTCACCAGGATCTTTTTTTCTTTCTGCGTATACCTTTGCCTTCTCAGAACAGACAATGGATCAAGCATTGCATTTTGTCAAAATTTTGCCTTAAAGCTGTCATTCAGTTATAAATAAAATACATACACAAGATGAATTAACTAGATAAACAGATCACTATTGATCAAAAAATATAACTCCAGACAAAATTACTGCCAACTATTTGTAAAAGGGTCTTTATTATACTTTATCATAAGGTCTCTTCCTCTTTTTTTGGCTGCTTTGCATGTATTCCATGAATGCCTCTCCACTCCCTTCATTTCTTTCCTCCACAAGAGGCCCTGTACAGAGAATGCCCATGTTGTCTTCTACCCCATGTCACTCTCCTTTAACTCCTTTCTAGGGTTTTCAGCTTTTTCACTCACCCATCTCCCACTGATTTCCTTGTTAATAATTGCTAACAAGTCCAAACACTTTGCTCTGCTTCCAACAAAAAGCTCAGGAGGATCTAACAGCATTTCCATCGAATTCAGCTCATCACAAACCCACCCATTCCTGTCTGATGGAAGGATCACTCTCTGCTGCAACCGTCCATTCCCTCAGCATGCCAAGTCTCATTTGGACTGGGAAGACCTTGGGGTGGGGATGTTGAGTTTACACTCCCTGGCAGAATACAGGGAGACACAGATAAGGTGAGCAAGACTTTTTGGGTCCATGGATTACAAACCAGATCATTCTCTGTCTCCGCAAATTTGCAGATGTGTTGAGCTGTGGTTTTGTTGACTGCTGTGACCCTGATTTTCCACCCTGAGTGTCTGTGTGCTGCCTCACTGGCACGCTAACCCTGGCTGGGTGCTCTGCAAGCAATTCTCCTCATAACCACAGCAACAACAGTGCTACAGTGACATAAATAGGCTCCTGTAAGTGCACACTCTTACTTTGATTTAATAATAATAACAGGAATGGCTGACAGGAGAAACAACTGAGCAAAAAGGCAGAAATATTTAACTAATGCAGACCTTTTCATGCTTGTGCTTCCACCACAGTAAACAGGCCATGCTGGAGCCTGCAAGTATAGGCAGCAACAATTTTGAGGGAAACTTTCCCTATTTTGAGGGAAAGAGGAAGATGTTTTCCAGTGGTCTATATGCCAGTTTTCAGAGCATGGGTAACATGTAAGTAAAATATTTTCATTGATGAGGAGGAATGAGATTGAGCTGATGTAACTACTGAATCAGGCAGGATGATTTACCAAAATGCAATATTAAAATACTTTGCCCCAATCCTTTAACATAAAGAAATTTGAAGACTGAGAAGGTAAGAGTGCATACAAAACCACCACCATTATTTTAGAGATGCAGAGACAGTAACCTGTTCCAAACAACCCTGTTGAGGAGATGTAGAATGGAGTGGGGCTGGCTGCAGAGAATCAGGCTGCTGATCCCTCCAGTGAACCAGAAGTGTGCTCAGTTTGGAGCTGTGTGAGGAAAAAGCCTCATTACACCTTGCAAAAACTTCTTTTCTGTGACAGACATTAATCCAGTCTGCATGGAAGGAGTATTTTTTAACTCAGTGTTTAAACAACTTAATCACAAAAGGGGGGTGTTTGTTTAGGAGCCAACAATCATAATTTGATTATAGCAAGGACAGTTGTTATAAAAAGGACAAAGGACAGTCCCAGTGAGGGAAATTGTCTCTCTTTCTCCCCCCATCACCCTCTCTCTCTCAAACACACACACACTCTGAAGCTTAGGAGAGACCTTCTCCATCAAGATGGGAGGAATGACGAGAAAATTGCGATTCAAAAATAGAGATAGATATGGAAATGAGAATACTTATGATCTTACTCCATAAAGTCATGATTGCTTAATTAACAAAATGGCCAATTTTGGCTGAAGGATGACTTTGTCTCAGCAGCAGGGTGAAGGAAACACTCAGAAGTTAAAAGCATGGTATAGAATAATGTAGAAAGGCAAAAATATAGGAAAAAATGTTCTGTTCATACAAAATATGAAGACTACAGAAAAAGCATAAATGGTGTGACTACAGACAGTAAAATGAGGGGTGCAATAATGCTGAAGTGTATGTCTAGAGATGGTAAAATAACACACAAGTGGCAGAAATGCTAAAAACCTTTATTTCCTCCTTAGAAATATTAAGGAACAGACACTTTTCTTATCTTGCAGAAAAAGAAAAGAAAAAAGAAGCACTTTTCCATCCATTAGTCAGTAATGAAATTGGTTGGCAAGATTTACTAGAGCAAACATTTTAAAATTAGAATATCTACAGAACTTTTATGTGACAGTGTTTGAATAACTGACTAAAGAAATTCCATGAATGTTAATTCTTAATAATCGCAGAATCATACAAAGGCTTGGGTCAGAAAGGACCTTAAATATCATCTAGTTCCAACCCCTCCCTTCCATGGGCAGGGACACCTTCCACTAGATCAGGAATATAAATGAAATTAGAGGGTCGTGCCAATATCCAAAAAGGACAAGAAAGAGGACTGAGTTGCCCAGGCCATGAGGCTGCTCTGCCTGTGACAAGCATGGAAAAGGTGACAGAAAATTAATTAAGGAAGGATGACAGAATAACAATTTACTCAATGCTTGGCAGAATCTGCTCTTCTAGAAAACAGGGCGAGCCAGACAAACCCAATTTGCTCCTTCGATGGCATTACACGTTTGGCATATAAATGCAATCACATAATTGTCATTTACTCAGATGTTTGCCCAGAGTCTGATTTAGCACCTCCTGGCACTGATTAAAAATCAGCATAAATCAAGCCCTGGGAAAGCTCATCTCCAGTGGGATTGGCAGTGGCCACAGAGGTGCCAGGGGAAGCGTGGCAGGGTCAGGTGCCCATCCCCACACCCAGGGGCTCCCCATGGCACACACCCCACCCCAGGTTTGGGGCACAAAGGTGAGCCACCAGCTCACCACCTTCACCAGCAGCTAGAGACCAAGAGGACACTGGTGCTGAAAGACTGAGATTGCACAGGTGAACTTGCCAAGGGAGATATATTTATGCAGCTGAATAACCATCTTCGAAAACAAGCAGCAGGATGGAAGCAAAAGTAATGAGAGTAAGGACTGGCAAGGAGCACATGAGCCCTGAATTTGGAGTAGAGACACAATCTCTCAAAGCGGTTTGGAAACACAGTGAATGACAAACATTTGTGGCTCCCAAACTCTCCCTTTCATCTCTTTTCATTAAAACTAGATTTTGACATTTATCCCGATTTGCAGCCTGGTCAAGAGTGAAGACACCCAGCTTCCAGCTCTCTGTCTAAACTCATGCCTTCTCCCAAGAGTAAAGCCAGCTTGGTTTTATTAACCTGAGCACATGTTCTTATAGAGCGAGGCTGCTGACTGGACATGTCACTGTGGACATCTCACACCACCCTTCCCTGGCAAAACCAAAGAATAAGACTCTGTGTAGACTTGTCATCCTTTTAATGGCGATGTAGAAAACGCCAATCACTTGTTTTTAAAATTTTAAAAGTTTAATAGTAATAAAATGGTTATAAAAATAGTAATACAATTAGAGTAATAATAATTTGGGCAATTTCAATTAGGACATTATGAGACAATACAAAGAGTGAGGGACGTCTGGCTACCTTTTTCTGGGCAGCATAAGCCCGAAAAAGGACACCCATTAACAGAGGATTAACCCTTAAAAACAACAGCCTGTTGCATATTCATACATTTCTTACATGATGCATAAATTCCATTCAAACACAGGATTCTGTCTGGTCATCATCAACTTCTTCCTCTGAATCCTAATGGCGCCTTTGAGACAGGAAGAAGTTTGTTTCTTCTGATAAGAGAGCAATAAATTCATTTTCTCTGAAAGATTTAGGTGTCCTGTGGCTGCTATCTCAGTGCAAGTCCTTTCTTTTAAAAAACTATCCTACATAGCATAGTTTCTATTTTAACATTTTTTATAACCCAAAACCATATTTAACACACTACTTAAGAGAATTTATACAGCATTACTTTCTAACACAGCACATATCATATTCATTTTAATATTTGCAAAAAACCAATCGTAAAATACTCATTTTTCGCGAGGATAACCACTCTTCTCATTTCCTTATTAGATTTACGCCTCTAACTCCAAAACTGCTTACAACAGGGAGGGAAACAAATGAAAGAAAGGGAGTCACAACGAAAAGGTTTTGTTCTTGGCTCATGGAGGGTGTGACCCCCTTATGGTGTGATCCTTGAGGGTCAGGTGCGGGCCTCTCGTGGTGTGATCCTTGAGGGTCACTTCCAGCTCGGGATATTCTGTGATTCCGTGGCTCCACCATAGCGGGGACTGGCGAGCCCCACAGAAAGCGGGGAAGGAGGACGAACAGCAGAGGGAGAGGAGGAGAAGGAGGAGGAGGAGGAGGGGGAGGAAGGTCCCTCCCTGGGCCGCCCGTCCCGCCCCTCGCGTCACCCGTGCGCGCCACCTCCGCTCCGGCAGCGCCGCCGCTTCTCCGGCCGCGGCCCAGCGCGGGGTGAGCGGGGCTGAACGGGGCCGAACGGGGGTGCCGAGCTCCGGCCTCCGGGTCTGAACTCCGGGGTCTGGGCTCCGCGGTGCCGGGCGGGCCGTGTCCCCGGGAGCCGCAGCTCTCGGCCGCGTCCCGGCGCTCCCGTCCCACAGGGAAGCGGGGCCGGCCCGGCCTGAGGGCCCGCCGCGGGTTGAGCTCCATAGCGGCCTGGTCTTCCCCCCATGCTCCTGGGGAATGAGCGCTCTCCTGGCGTGTTCCCAGTGAGAAGGGAGCGCTCCGAAACAAGCGGGTGGATCGGGAATACAGAATGAGCCAGCCCAGGGGGAAGCAGGGAGCCGGCAGCTGTGGAGCGGCAGCACGGAGCGCTGGGTTTGGTTTAGGTGTGCCGGCTCCGAGTGGCGATGCTGGAGATGTCATTGCTGGAAGTGACAAAAACAAAAGTACTCTTTTGTGTCACAGATGTGACATCTCACAGAATCACCCTAGAACAGGCTATGGATAGCTTTGGGAGTCTGCAGCCTTTGCTTCGCTTCTCTCCCAAGTGTTCTTACTCGGGCAAGGGTTAATGGAGGTCTCCAGCCTTAGCTTGGGGTGTTACGATTCTTTAGAGAGTCAGAAGTGAAAATCAGGTTATTCAGACCACAAATTTGCGTTATTCAGGAGCTAAAGGTGTTTTTATTTTAAGGCTGGAGTAAGTAGAGATTAAGCAAGTTGTGTGTTTGTGATAAAGACACAGTTTTGGAGTCCTGTGATGAAGAGTTTGGGGGACAGCTTGTTGCTTTGTCTCTGAATGCAGGAATTAGAACAGGCTGTTTTGAAAGAGATGATTTACCAAAATTTAGTGATTATTTCCCCCTGTATAGATGCTTACGTTGAAGTGCTGCCCTGCAATCATTTAAGAGCTTCTGTGTTCTCACACTAGGCCTACTGCCTTAGCTCAAGGTCTCTCTGATGCTTTGCCTTCCCTTTTTTTACTTTCACCATTATTCTCTCTTCTCAAATTACTTGAATTATTTTCATGCTTGATTTTTTTCCTGCTTCCTTTAGAGTGCTTTGCCAACAGGAGTAAATCAAAGCAGGTCCTCCAATGAGCACATATATGTATGTGAGATTATGAATGCTCCAAATTTGTGTTATTAAACAACAGGCTCTGTGTAATCACACTGAAGTGGACTTAGCACTGTCCTGACGATTGCTCTTATCCATGATCTTTAATTTGTTATGCTCATATTCTGGAATCACCTGTGCAATATTTTTTAAAACAAGATTTTTAAACTTTTACCTCAGTGTCATGCTCTTGAAGGAACCTGCTTAATTTGTCTGAAGACTTATGTTATCAGTCATTCAAAAAGGCAAAGTAGAGACAAGATACTACTTCAAATACAGGATTATGGGATTCCTATTTGTCTACTACAACCAATCCTGCAAAGAAAGAGTAAAGACTTAAAATGGGGAGGATTAGAAAAGCTGAGAGAAAACCCTTCTTATGCTACTTTAGCAGAGTGGATGTGTCTGGTGGCCTAATACCAATGGTTTTGTCTTTGGGGCATTTTTGTTGCAGAGGTTTTTAGGTGAGAGATGACTGAAAGAGAATAAGCAGGGAAGCTGCTGATTTATTTTCTTGGAAAAAAGAATCTGGCATGGAAAAACTACTGTTTTCCTCTTAAAAAGAACAGGTATCATGAGAGACTGAAAAGAGAATGGAGAAAAAGCTGATGGAGATGATCAAGGGGAGGGAATTGAGTTGGGAAAGATCTGTGTGATTCATGCAGAGAAACATGATTTGTTTATAGTCCATTGTTACATGGATGATAACAATGTTTTAAATAGGGTGAGAAATTTTCATGAGGAAAAACTTCCCAGGTCATTTTCTCTGTATATTCAAGTGGTGCCTTACCCTGTGCAGCAGTTGGTGGTACCACACGGGTGCAGTTTTTGGCAGAGCTCGCACTGTAATTGTTCCTTTGGATGGAGTTTAAGAGTTGTCTTGAGCAAGCTGAGTGATTTCTGCTAATAAACCATGCTAGCCATGGTAAATTGTGGTGCAGTGCACTTCTATGGTTGGTATTGCTGTCTGTAGGCTGGGAATTGTCCCTGAATTTGTGGTGCACTTCGCAGGGGTCTTAGGGAAGAGACGAGAATGTGGACTCCATGTTTCAGAAGGCTTGATTTATTGTTTCATGATATATATTACATTAAAACTATACTAAAAGAATAGAGGAAAGGATTTCATCAGAAGGCTGGCTAAGAGATAACAAAGGCTTGTGACTGACCAGACAGAGCCAGCTGGACTGTGACTGGCCATTAATTAGAAACAACCACATGAGACCAATCACAGATGCACCTGTTGCATTCCACAGCAGCAGATAATCATTGTTTGCATTTTGTTCCTGAGGCCTCACAGCTTCTCAGGAGGAAAAATCCTAAGGAAAGGATTTTTCATAAAAGATGTCTGTGACATGGATTTATGCAGATGTTCTTTATCAGCAGGATTACACGCTAAAGTATTAGACTGATTTTTTGCAAGGAATGTGTGATGTCAAATGAGTGCTCAGTGTATGATACATTCCTTTGTTTGCCCTTAAATCTGGGGTAGCTGGTTCTGCTGTGAGCTGGGTGAAGAGCTGTGTGTCTGCTTTTGCAGGAAGGTCCATCTGTGTGTGTGCCCAGTGCTCCAGGGGAGATGTCCAATGTTTCCAGCTACGCCCTGCGCATGGCCCGCCTCAGCGCCCAGATATTCGGCGACGTGGTCAGGCCCACGGACTCCAAATCCATGAAGGTGGTGAAGCTGTTCAGCGAGCAGCCCTTGGCCAAGAGGGACGAGGTGCACAACTGGTACCCCCCTCACAACACCTACTATGCCCTCATGAAGAAACTCCGCTACTTCGGCCTCTACAGGTGCTTGGAGGGTGGGATGGGAAAGGGGTGGGTGGGAGTCTTGTTCCAGCTGTTTCCAGGGGGATGGAAACAAGAGAGGGATTCACAGAACAACCAGTGGTGAGAACGTGGGGTGTGGAAACTGGGGAGATAGACATGGGGGCAATGAATTGGGGAAAATTTTGAGGGAGGGCCCTGAACTCCGACCAATCACTCGACACTCCTGCTGGAAGGTTCTAGAAAGAGGGGATGGGAGGCCAAGTGATTGACAGGGGTCCAGGGAGGAGATTGGGAAATGAATCAGCAGAAATTAGAGGATTGACATGGGGGAGGAGGGAAGCAGCTTGGGACAAGCCATTTGGAGAGAATGAGGATACACAGATCGAATCATGACAGAAAGGGAACAAAGGTAATAAAACCACCTTGGGGCTGGACAGACAAAGAGGACACAGTGATAGTTTTCCTCAAGGGAAGTGTTTCCTTCTGAATATGGTGCATATGGAAGTAGGCACTTGATTGTTGGCACTGAGGGCAATAAGAGCAAAAGTGACTGCTGGCTAACTTTTATCATAATTGGAAGCTTTTGTGAGAAAGACTGGAAGTTTAGTTGTGGGCAAGCAGTTACCTAAGAAATAGTTCCTGCTTTTGCTTTGTGGGGAAGAGAAGAAACCTTTCTGACAGACAGGAGATGCATCTGTAGTTCTGAATATGGCAAATGAATGTGCTACAAAGAGGTGATGTTAACACCAGACTTACCATATATTTCTGTCATTCAGCAGCTAATAAGTGAAATTTAGAAGAGACAGAAAGTCTCTGTTAGGCCAGAGGGCCTTTTTATTCTTCAAAATAAATTAAATTAAATTCAAATGTGATTTAAATAGTCTTGTTAATTCCCACTTCATCCAAACCAGTTGTCTAATTTCTAAATTAACTCCCACAGTCTGCATCAGGGAGAATTGTACTGCTGAAAAACATCAGCAGGAGTCAAATGCAGTTTTTTCACTTCAATCAGGTAGCTCTAAAAAAATCTTTAAAAGTGAGGCTGCAAACCCTGTGTAGTCAAAAGAGATTGCTAGTATGACAATACTAACCATCAAGGATTGCATTCAGGATGCTCTTGCTTTAGGTAGGTGTGCCAACACTTCCTAGACTGGCTGTTTGTTTACACAGAAAGCCTCAATGTGAAGCTGATGTTCTTCACTCTTCTCCTTCCCCTATTAAGTTCCTTCTCTAGCTGTATACAGAGAGTTGGAAGAAGAAAAAAAAAATGTAATGAAGAATCATAGACTAATGGGGTCGGTAATAAATCACAAGCTTTTTGTTTCTATTTAGAGAAGTTGTGTTTAAAAATAGCAGTGCAGCAATCTTAGGCCACATTGGATGCAGTTGTGACTTTTGAAAATCACTTTGCACTAAAAAACATGGGGACAGATTAATAGAATTTATTAGAAAGTGATTGAGGATTAATTATCCCTGTCAACCCCTTCATCCTCCTTCCTATTTTACTCTCTTATTATGATTCTCCCAGTACTGATGCCGTCTCCATAGCTCATTCCTGAAGTCACCTGAGAGCAGTGCCATGTGCTGTAATTACTGCTCAGCATGGCCCTGTTTCCCCAGGAGCTAATGGCCTGAACACAGGAACACAATGTGCTCTGCCTGCACTGCTGGGCTGGGTAACAAGGGGGAAAATCTTACTCTTGTCTCTTGCTGGTTTTTGCATTTTACTGCTCATTTAAGCAAAGGGGATCAAAAAATGCAATTGAAATAACACACATGTGCACACACCCTTTGTTGCTGAAAAGGGCAACCCTGTTAATTCTGAAGTGTCAGAGGAAATCTCTCATGTTATTATTCAGCAGTGACATGGAATACATTGCAGCAAGCTTCGGTTTGGACTTCACGGTTAAAAAGTTTTGATTTTTGTTTTTTTTTCATTAGCATGTAGTTCAAAGATCAATTCATATCTCTGGATCCCAAGAAAAAGAATAAACTTTATTCCTTCTCCCCCACCTAGGGATGAGCATCAGGACTTCAGGGAGGAGATGAGGCGATTGAAAAAGCTCCGTGGGAAGGAAAAACCAAAGAAGGGGGAAGGAAAGAGAGCTCTCAAGAAGAAATAGTGCTGCTTGAACAGTGTAACTGACTGCTCTGGAAATGCTGGGGAATGGCTGGAGAAGGCTTGGCATGTGGGCTGTGTGTGGGGCACAGGAAACACACTGTGAAATTGTGGACTCCGCCTTGGGAATGCACTTGGGTCTTTGAAGTTTTACTGGTTTTGAATTTCTATACTTCAAATATACTGTATATTGCAGCACAGTAATAAAAGGAAAAGTGCTCCGTGTTTTTCTTGAAACCACCTGCAGCTATTTCAGTTTTTCTTGATCTGGAAATTGTTTGCTTTTCATTGTCTGTTTTACTTTCTTGTGTTAATATCAACACTGTTTTATGTGTGGCCACAAAAAACCAAGGATTCCTGCTGCTGCAGCTGCTTGTCAGTCTTATCTGTTATAATTAGTTTCATTTCAGGTAGCTCTAGTGCTTTTTTTTCCAAGTTTTTTTTAAGGTTTTTAAGTTGCTGTTGCACCCTGTTGTTCTGTGCTTGTCACTGGGCAATACTTCCCAAACCACTGCCTGCCCACAGCACTCTCATTGTACCCTAAACTTTTAGACACTACAACAGAAGAGGCTGAAATATTAACTAAATCCATATAATAATGGAACTATTACATGCAATAATAGAATTTTAAATATTTTTCACAGTAAACTTATTCTGATTGCTTGGAAGACATGTATGAAACACTACCTAAGACAATGAACATTTTTATTAGCATTCAGTAGGGATTTTATCACTAGGCTCCTTTGGTTGCTAATATTAATCATTGGTGGATCTAAGTAAATTTCTAACAGCTCAACAGCTCTGCCTCACCGAGGTTATTAATTGAAGAAGTGCTGATTTTATTAAAAGGTGTTTCTGATGAGCTGCATAGCTCTTGTTCAGTGTCCTTACTTCATGTTACCTGTTTTTCTAAGCTCTAAGAGAAGCTGATTTTAGGAAGTCTGCAATGTTGTGGGAGAAGTACATGAGTTCTCGCCACAGTCAAATAAATGCTGTAGAAGTTAATATTTTATATTCACTGCTCTGTACTGCAGTGCTAAGTTTCTCTCTTATTCTAATTTAAAATCCTATTAGTAACTTACAACTTGTGCTCAACTGTAATGTTCTTAAGCCATTTTTGTGTTCCATCCATGTGTTGTCTGTGGGTTGGGACCTGTCTGGTGCTGAAGTACCTGCAGCCTGTGGTGGGCCTGCCAAGAAGTTTGTGGTTCCTGGGACATGAGCATGCAGCTGAGGGGAAGTGTCTGCCTCCCTTGAACACACCTTTGGGAAGAAGGGCACCATGAACTCACATTCTGGGCAGGAAAGAGAATTATCCAAGTAGAAAAATTGCTGCTGCCTGACACTTTCTGGTTTGGAGTGTGAGGAGTGAAAATAAGGACCCATTCTGAACCTCTTCAGCAGAGCTACTGCAGCAGCTCTGCACAGTTCTTGATGCCTTTTAAAATTAAATCCAAGATAAATAAAAATGTTTTCCCTGCTGTTTCAGATGAAAAATCAAGACCATCTCTTCTGGTGCTCCAAAACTCCTAAAGCTTTCACAGTATAAACACGCAAGGGACCAAAAAGTGTGCATGCATCAAAAAGGGAATTGTGGTTCTGTAAAGGAAGTATGAATGGTCTTAAACTAGGTTATGAGTAACTTATAGCAACACATAAAATACTTGTGCAACATGATGAAACTGATGGAAGTGCCTGTGAAGTAGGAGATGAGAGACAAATGGAATGAATCGTTGATTTTCACCTTTTTTGTGCAGCATTTACAAAAGCAAATGGATGGAGGAAAAAATAAAACAACCTCTTTCTGAAAAAGTACAAGAGAGGTTGCTTTGCCTAATTCTTCATGGTTTTTCTTCTGTAATACTCATTTGCTAGAACTTGGTCTTTTCAAAAATGGCTGTTTTCCCTTCTCCAAAGTTTCAGCCTAAAATAATGATGACTCAGCCAGTACTGGAGCATATCCTAGTGTTAGCATAATCCATTGCTTGCTGGGAGCATTAGCATAACTATTTTGTTCCAGAAAATACAGCCTTCTCCTTTCCATAGCTGGGATAGAAATAAGCACTTTCCTACCTCCCTTCTAACCTGTGCTCTGTCATTTGGGAATAGGCATGGCCTGAAGACTGCATTTCATCAGTCACAGGGACTAGACAGATTGGGAGTCAATCCTGAAGCACCACAGCAGGTATAATGCAGTAGGAGTATTTAAGGGAGGAAGGAGAGTTCTGGCCATGATCTGAATTGTAAGGATAGGAACATTTATTCTTTATACAACTATTGGTATAATGGTGTTTTATGTCCATCCATTTTATGTACAAATTACCAAGTTCAACTAGATCTTTATTTTCAGTTTTCCCCTTAAAATGATTTTTTTTCACCATTGAAACTGCTGTGTCTTGTTACAAAAGTCACTCTTTTCCTGAGGAAATGAAGTGACTGCCCTCAGAAGATGTATGCTTTAATTCTTGTTTGGAATAAACCTGGTTAGCTGACCTCCAAGGGGCTAACTGAGAGTGAAAACTAACCTCTTCCCAATCCTGAGCAGCTTCATTAAGGGCCCCTGTTTCTTTATTTTGCAGTGCTTTAGCTATGCCTGTCTTTAATTAGACTCTGCTATGATGTATTCATAGCTGCTGAGCACTGCTGTGATAATCACAAGCTATTTTGTAAACAGGCTGACCCAGTTGCTGTATATATCCTATAGGGAGTGCAGCTATTGCCAGAACCTCTCACTATTGCAAGCCCTGCAGACAGGCAGAAGCTCACTTGCATGTGACTGCACTTTGTAATGGTGGAAAGAAAATAAAAACCCTCAGTGTTGCTTTCTGGCAGAGCTACCATTTGTTAAAATCTGTGCTCTGCTCAGAAAAGTAATACCTTGAACAAAGTTTCTCCTAATGTGGAAAGAGTCTGTACTACTCATTAAAACAGCATGCTGGGTTTACACAGCTCAGAGTGAAATGCACCTGAATTTCTCTAAGGTTTTAGATAAATGCTTTGTCTTGCTTGCCTTTGCTTCCCCAAGAGTAAAATTAGAGTAATGATCACTTGGTGAACAGCGTCATGAGGTTAAGCTGCTTCCAGGCTGGGAGTTTACCCCAGGAGAACCCTGCCATGGGCAGCTTAGTCTGGCTCCTGGGGTGGCACTCGGAGCTCTGCTGGTTCAGAGACATGGCTGTATGCAACAGCTGAGGACATTTTTAACACAGAATCTAAGTGTGGTATAGTTCCTTTGTTTGCTGTTCTACTTTAGATGTTTAAAATGTCAAATGATGAAAAAATCCTGATTTGGTCAGAAAGTAAAAATTTTTTAAAAAATCACAGTTATTTCTTAAACTATAAATATTTTTGAAAATTTGAAGTATCTGTGTACATCTTCCTCTACCACTTTGAGTTTGAAGGCTATTTTAGGATAATTTTAAAAAATCAACAAAGACTGAAAACATTCACAAATTTAATGTTTTATGATTTTATGTTTTTGAAAAGATTCACAAACTTGAAAGGCTGCTTTGATAAGGTAATGACTGTGTTTTGTGTTCTTTCTTTTAAAGCAGAAAGAATAATATGCAAGGAAAATAAATGCTATGGGGATCTCAGATCAATTTCCTTAAACTCAGTTCTCCTCTGTAACTGGTTGTGGAACTTCTTCTACAGTCCTTTGGCAGCAGATTCTGAAAAGAAAATCCTTCAAGGGGACATTTTCTGTTCATCATCTTGATACTGAGTTGTGTGAGAGCAGAAAGTCTTCCTGGTTAACCTCCTGTAGGTACAGCATCATTTCTCTAAACTGTCCAAACAACAATGGAAAACTCAAAGGTTCTAATAAAACTTTAAGAGGAAAAAGGATTGTATGAGGCAAGTAAGAGAAAGCAGAAATGAGAACAATACCCTTGTCATAAATCCTAGAGGTAAAACTTGAATTATGTGTGTAGGTCAGCTATTTCCAATGGATCTTTACCCACAGCTGGGGTAGCATGAAAAAAATGTGGTTTTGCCTTTTCACTTCTTTCTTTTCCATGTCCTTTTCCTCAAGTACAATAATAAAAATAAAAATAATAATAATGATAATAAGAATTATTATGATTATTAGGATTATGATGTCTTGAATACAAAGAGGAAGGAACAGACAGGAAAACATCTGAAAGAATTTCTTGTGAAGGCTCAGTCACAGCAGAGCACAGCAATAATGTGTTCAAATGGGGAGGAGCATGACTCTACACAGATGTTAGAGGGACATCACCACCACACTGGCTGGGAAGTTATTTAGGGCTGTCTAAGGGGATAAATATGAAGTCAACAGCATGATGATCATGACATCAAAGTGTCTTTATGCATACTGTGTTGAATTGTTCTGGGTGGAATACTGGGGAAAATTCCACAAAGTGAAGTACTTAGAAAAACTGAGAAGATTCCCAAGAAGAGGGTTTGGTTTATGTTGTCTGAGTCAGGCACAGCTGGGCTGAGCCAAGTATTATAAAATATAACACTGAGACCACTTCTCTCCTGGAGCAGGAGGAGGCAGACTGGATGAGCTAATACATTTTCTCACATCATAGCTAGGTCTTTGAAAACAAATCTCACCAAGAGCTAAAAAAGGATTTTTGTATCCATTAGGTTTTCTGTCTCTGCTTGAAAGTACTTCACTTCATCCCAGGGCTCCTGAAGCTGTTTGTAAATATTTCATAGAGTTCAGAGGGTCTCTTTCACTTCAGTTGTTGTTTCTGTGTGTCTGATGTTTGCCTCATGGGCTGCTTCAGTAAATAGGCTTTTAATGGTTTTAGGAGCAAAAAGCACCTGAGGTCCAGAAAGTCTAAAAGCCATCCTACTGCCACACACAGTGCTGTGTTGCTGCAAATATGTCATTGTCAGTGCAGCACATCCCTCTGTTTCCACTACAGTCTTGCCTGGATAAAAGTGAGTGGGGTCACTTGCCTCCCACCTTTCAAAACTAGATCTCTAAAATGTGATTCCAGCTTAAAACATCTCCAGAAGTGGCCTCACTTTAGAAGCTGCATAAATACTGAGGATCTCCAACTGGTATCAGTGGGATTTACCTCTGTGTACAGGTAAATCCAATGCCAGCCTTTGGCTGATACTGGCCTCTTAAAGACAAATCCTCATCTCTCCAAGACTCTGTGCATGCCAAAGGTGCTTCCCCAGTGACATTCCCCAGCTGGATCTGATGATCCCTGTGGGTTCCTTCCAGCTCAGCATCTGTGATTCCGTGTGGATCAGAGCTGTGTAGTGCTCTCTGGGTGCCATGCATCGGTTTCTGCAGAGGAGAGAGCTTCAGTGGCTCTGGGAGAGCCTCATCCATGAGAGGCTGTGCTGGCACCTGGTGATGGTGGCTTACTTACAAACAGCCACCACTATGGACAAGGTGAGACATTTCTAATTTCTATACCTGCATGCAAAGGAGCCTGTGCAACAGGCAGCATCAAGCTCAGAGTGTTTCTGAGGAGCAACAAGCAATGAGGGTATTACATTCAGTATTGACCTGGCTGGGTAACAGGAAGTTCATTGCATTTTTTTTTAATTATGTGTAGGTAAGCATTGTTCATGAGCTCTAAACCTCACAAATGCTTTCTGAGTCAAGAGCATAAACTGAAAAGTGAGAATTAGGCTACAGAATGTCAGGGTTGTTACTGGCAACTGGAAAATAACCCTGGTAGCCTCCTTATTTTTCTTCTTGTGCAGTTATTTCTGCTTATATGCTATGATGTTTGCCAAAATACTGCTCTGTTGCCTGACACCAATAAGGCCAATGGCATGGTCTGTCTCTGTATTTTCAAGCTCAAGTTATTTGATAGCATCTTCAAGTTAATTAATAAATATTATTGCCCTCTGAGGACAGATATTAAGGTATTGACTAGGCATGCCAACCACTTTAAAAATCAGATGAAATTAAGCCCTAAGCTGGAGTCATTGTTGTGGTTTGACCCGAGCTGGCAGCTGAGCCCCACACAGCCACGCACTCACACCCACCCCAGAGGGATGAGGAGAGAACTGGAAGGATAAAAGGAGGAAAACTCATGGGCTGGGATAAAGACAGTTTAATAGAGAAAGCAAAAAGCTGCACATACAAGAAAATAAAAACAAGGAACTAATTCACTGTTTCCCATGGGCAGGCAGGAGTTCAGCCATCTCCAGGAGAGCAGGGCCCCATCCCATGTAACACTGACGGGAAGAGAAATGCCATCATTCCAAATGTGATCCTTTCTTTTTCTCCTTCTCCTTCTCCTTCTCCTTCTCCTTCTCCTTCTCCTTCTCCTTCTCCTTCTCCTTCTCCTTCCTCCTTTCCTCCTCTTCCTTCTTTCCTCCACCTTTATATATTGAGCATGATGTCATATGGTCTGGAACATTTCTTTGTTCAGTTGGGGTCACCTGTCCTGGCTGTGTCTCCTCCCAGCCTCCCAGTCACCCCCACCAGACTCACAAAAAGCAGAAAAGGCCTTGGCTCTGTGTAAGCCCTGCTCAGCAATAACAAAACCATCTCTATATTATCAACCCTGTGTTCAGCACAAGTCCAAAACACAGCCCCATACCAGCCACTGTGAAGAAAATTAATCCTCCCCTAGCCAAATCCAGCATAGTCATGTAGAACACTCCAGAGGGGGGTTAGAGAATTTGTGCTCATTTACCAAAACAAATGTGTCTTCCAGAGAAAGAGGTCTCCTTATATCCAAAAGGAATAACCACATCCAAGAGCCTTCAGCAGAACTGCAAGCTTCAAGCAATCCACAGCATCAAAAGCAATGAGAGGCCATTGACCACTGCACCAGAAATTTTGCCTGCGGCCAAGGGCATACTCACAGGAATGAGGATAGAGCAACATGGTTAGGAGACTGTCCTAATTCCCACTTGCTTGGTGAGCAGCTTTCTTTTACAGGAGAGACTAAATGTCTGTGAGGCTTGTTTTGTCTTGGTGGCAGTGAGGATTAAAAGACAAAGACACATTATGAATGGTGATACTGACTCTGTCAGCAAAAGACTCTGATGTTTAACATGTAAGACATGCATGTGTGTATTACAATAAAAGCATTCACTTACAGAGGTTATCCATCCTATCTGACCTATTCCTGAAGAACAATAACTCTTAAAACTCCAGCAATGTGGAAGATTGCCCTGAGAAATTGAGCAATGTGGAATATTGCCCTGATATGTCACCATGTTCTTGCTCTCCCACATCAAAGCTGCAGTTTCTGTATTTGATTCCTGTTATTGATTTAGATTTTTTAAACTCTTGAAATATCCTTTCTTCAGGCCAACGCCAACCCTCATGGACTTTTTCTGCTCTGAGAAGAGGCTAGAAACTGGAAGGTACAAGCTAGTATCTAAACTTTTATTAGATCAGAGATGTAGATAGTCACCAACATGTCTGTGAAATGCTAGAGATTCAAATAATAGCAAGTAGTCAGGCCAGGGGAAGCTCAGTTACTCTGGGTATTATGAAGGAAAATCCTAAGACTGGAACATAATTGGAATAGTCATTTTCTGAACAGTAAAATGATTTGATTGAGGTGGTATCCTTTCCTGCCCTTTCTTGGAACACACTCAATCGCATTAGGGGGAGGGTTTGTGCCTAAATGGGATGGGTTTGAGTTGTAAAATGTGATTATTCACACTGCAATAATAATGTGAGGCATATAGCACTGTTTAGTCCTTAAAGCTGATCAGCTTATCACTGTCCAACACAAAGGACTCAGAAATCAGATATATGAACAAGCTGAATGTGTTAAAGCAGTGACCAGGGATACTATGGGAACAGGAGGGGCTAGACTAATCTTTGCAAACATGAGTTGTGGTCTTGGTTTCAGTAAAGTACATCAGGCAGGAAAGCCAGTGTTCCTTGCTCCTTTGTTTCCCTGTTTTCATCTGCTTCTCGTTTCCTAGGAGAGCTGCATCTTCTGCTCCAGTGTCTATTGGGCTGCATTCTCCCTCCATCTCATCTTCTACCCCATCCCTCCCCTTCCTTTCCCCCGGCTGCCACTTCTGTTCCCTCCCCACAGTGGTTTCAGGGCTCCTGCTGTCACTTGAGGGCCCTTCAAATGCCACATAGGTGGGTATTTACACTGCTCTTGAATAAATGTTGGTTTGTTTTCAGTTTCCCCCACAGGGACAAGAGTGAAGGCAGGAAACAGCAGTGAGAGCAGCAGAGCACTCACATGGTGCACCCCAAAGTCTCAATCTAGAATAGGCTATTATTTTTATATAAAATAAAGCTTGTTAGCGCAACATTGCTTTTAATGGTAGAATGAAAACTGAGTTAAAAATATGGTGGATTCACTTTTTTTTTCCTTTTTTTCCCTACTCCTGTTTTACTGGCAGTCTCCACCTATCCTCATTGCTTCTACTCATGTATTTAACTCAGAGGCAAAGAGCTATGAAATCTCCATCAGCTGAAAAAAATCACAGATAAGAGTGTTCAGCAGCAAAGTTCCAATCACCATCTGAATATTATCTAATCTTACATTGAAAGTATGAATATTTCAGGTTTAGCAGATTATAAATGTCCTGAACTAGTTTTCAGGAAGTCCCAAAGGAAACAATACATATGCTCTGTACTGGAAAAGTTTAAAGTAAAGAACAAGGGGGAAAAAAAAACCCAAAAGGAAAAAGCAGCCTTGTTTTTTCTATTGCCTCAAAGTGGATCAATCAGACAGCAATCCCTAGAAAAATGAAAACATGTAGAGTATATCTTAGAGTGGGAGAGATAATAAACTGCTATAGGTGCTAAAGAGCTGCAAAAGAAAAAAATAATATCTGGGTTATATCCTTGAAAATATCTCCTACATTCTTTTCCTGGAGAGTAAAGTAATTTTCTTAGGTGTGTATTATTCTGACTACTAATCAGAAAATGACTGAACTCTGGACAACAGCCTAATTTTTGTTCTGTTTCACCCCTTCTGTCCAAAGTAACAGGGAACACAACTGGTGTCATTAGAATCTGTGTTTTTACAAATTATCCAGACCTGTATTTCTGCTGGTATGAGTGAGAATTTAAACCAGCACTTTAAAATGTGCATGGGCCAAGCACAAATGCTACAATTTACAGGACAAATACTGTCTTTTCAGTGCATGAAAAGGCTAAGCAGATTTTGAAATTTGGATAAATTTTAAGGGCACTTCAGACATGCTGAATTGAAGGTGTATCAAATTTTCACACCCTTTAAAAAAACATATCAATTATCACACCAATATGCAAATCTTGTCATTGTTCTGATTAAGAAAGTGGAAGGCTGGAGTTTTTATTTTTTTGAGATACTGTCTTCTCTTGGGAATATATAAGAGCGTAAAGGAGACCAAGATTAAATTTCATCTAATATTTCTTTTCGATATTCACATTTTGGAGCATTTCATGAAGATCTTATCAAGTTTTGGTGATCTGTCGTGGGTTTTTTGGGTTGTTTGTTTGTTTGGGATTTTGGAGTTTTTTGTTGTTTGCTCTTTGGTGTTTTTTCAATTGGTAGGTTGGTTTGGTTTTGGTTGTTTGTTTTGGTTCTTTTTTTTTCTTTTTTGGGAAGAGATGAAGTGTCCAAATGCTCACAATGAGATAGCTGCTCTCAAGTAATCATATATACATACACATTTTCTTACTGACTGCTTAAAACATTGTTCTCTGAAAGTCCAGGTGTTGATTAGATCAGACAAATGTTCTGGTGGTGGGCAACCTAGGTGGAGAGTCTTGGTCTTTTAGCAGCTCAATTTGTTTTTTCACCTAAAATCAAATTAATTTAAGAGGATCAAACCCCAGTGCATAACCAGGAGTTTGGTGGGAGGTGGCAGGTTTACATTTACAAGTTTGCATTACCTGCTGCCATACCAGATAAACTGGCTGTGCTGCATTGCAGGAGTTAACCAGGCAGTGGCCCACAGATTTGATAGCAGAAACCTGCCTTTCACATCTAGGTTGTAATTTGATTTTGACCTATATTGATCACAAAAGCTAGTCTCTCTAGAAGGTGTTGATGATATGAATTATCACTAGATAGCATTTCATATCACCAAGAAATAGCCACAGTTATTAACTATTTATCTTTCATCATGATGCTTCAAGCAGAGAGGCCAAGTAGCCACCATGTGAAGGAGTAGAAAATTCCATTTGTCACTAGGTGTGGATTCCCCCAATCAAAAGGAAAACATAGTATGAGTAGTATATTTTTTTATCTCATGTATTTCTGGAGGCAGTTCTGCTGTGTTTCCAGCATTGGACATGACTGCTCAGTATCAGAACTGCAGCTCTTCAGTGAAACATCAAATGTGGCAAGAAAGTCCAGCAGAATTCAAAGTGAATGCAAATCTACTAGAAATAATCAGAACCTCAGAAGAAAGAGACCCAACACCACTAAAAGCAATGGGAAAGGTATTACAAGTTACAGATTGATAGTAATCTGCTAATTCCACTGCTGGGGTTATGCCCTGGACATTATTGCTTGGAAAATAAAAAAAGGCTTTGACTGCATTCTGTAGGGGGATATAATGTAAGCAAATAAAGATAGTGTAGAAAGTAATCTTACCCCTAAGGAGTTGCAGCTGGGTCAATTATCAAAGATTAGGAACAGGCCTGACTTTAACAGGCCACAGCTGTAAGCAATGAGAAGAAGAGTGCTATAAAAGAGTGGGGTGGCTGGGGGAGAGGGGAACTGGAGTTTGTGGCTGTTTTGTGAGTAAGAAAGAGTCAGTGCTCTGAGGAGCTGTCCAAGAGAAACACTGAGAAGGTATGGGACTTTTACTATAAGGAGACAACAGTATGGAGCCCCTGCAGTAAGATGACAGCATTCTGTACGTTGAGATTAATTATCCCTTGGTAAAAGCTTCATGGAAATGAATGGCCTTACTCTGTTAGTTAACCTCTACTGCTCTGTTGGGTTTTCCACAACAGGCTATGTGCTGGGAGAGCCATCTCCCATTCCCTCCGCTGCCTTTTCCTTCAGCGATCAGGGAGATTTGTCCCAGTGCTCAGTCCTCAGCATGGGTGTTATTTTCCAGAGTTTGTGAGCATTTTTTCACTACCATTACACATTCCCACTGTGTAGCAGGAATTGCTGATAATTATCCTCTTCATTAATGTGGCTATTAGAGAGAAACTTCTAAACTTGGCCAACTGCTTAGTCTGTACATTTGGTTCTTACATACTTGTGTAGCCTTTCTGTTGACTGCACTGCAGGGCTCCAGCCATAGCAAACCCCAGGCTCCTCTCTTAGCAAGCATAGCCTGTAAAAAAATCAATTTAAATCCATTGAAATATTAAATTGAAGTTGCATTTTTTTTACCAGTTGCAACACTGCCAGTATTGAACTGCATTTGAAATGCTTTTTCACAGCAATGGCCTGCAGTGTGAAAGGTGAAACACAAACCTCAGTTCTCTCACCAGCAATATATGCTCAGAGCTTGTGTGGTTACGTGTTCACAACTGAAGTGAAACAAAGATAAGGATCCTGCACTTGCGGCTTTCAACCTGGTGTATTTTAGCTGGCTACCATTAAACACATCGCGCTGTGTCAGAACAGCCTTTCTCTCAAGTCCTGCTGCTGTTCTGGTCCATCAGCATTTCTTTGGAACGCACGCAAATACAGCTGCCATTTTTTTATTTATAATTAAGACCTTTTCAGCAGGAAAGCAGCTTCAACCACCTGATTTAGCAGGTGTTTTATGCGTGTGAGCAGCATTTCCTTGGGTGCGGCAGACAGGGATTAGGCACAGCTCGAGGCTGTACTTCAGATGGGAGCACTCCCGTGTGGGGAGCGATGGCACCGGGCAGGAGGGAGGAAAGCTCTGGGGACCGTAGCGGTGTCCCTGAGAAGGGGTCCCGGTGTCAGAGCCAGACATGGGAGCAGATCGGGAGCCAGAGCCGACCCTTCCCTGGCGCGGAGCAGCTGTGTCAGCACAGCACAGCCAGGGCCTGAGGGGCTGTCAGTGGGAACCCACGCTGTGCTATCGATCCCGGGATCCATTATCGCAGTTATCAGCGGGGTCACAGCCCGCAGGTGACCCTGGCAGTGTTCAGCGTGCCTGTGGCTTCCGCACGCTGCGTGTCGGGGAGGATTCACCCCAGAGCCGCAGCGCCGAGGGATGCCCGGCATCCCCTTCTGTCTCCTTTGGATTCCGCCGGCACCCCGGGTTTCCCCGCTGCCGGGAAGGACCCGCAGAGCCTCGGGCAGCGCTGTTTAACCCGGTCCGCCGCCGGCTGTGCGGGGCTCCTCCTGCCCCGGCATTCCCGGTTCCTGCGCCCGGGGGCGGCGCCGCCATTGCGCTCCCGCGCCGCCAGGGGGCGCTGCGGCGGCGGCGGATAGGGGGCCGGGCCAAGCCCACGTCCGAGTTCCCAGGGCGACGGGGCGGTCGCGCCGTGACGTCACGGTGCTTCCCGGTGACGTCAGGCTGGCCCATGCGCCGTGGCCGTGGCGATTCTGTGTGACGTCACGAGGCCGGCCGTGACGCGCCGGCGGCGCTGGGAGCGGGCCGGGACCGCGCTCGCCGCCCGCCCCTCGCACTACGGGTCGCGGCTGGGGCCGCCCCGGTGGCGGGGACGCGGCCGCCCCCGGCCCCGCCCTCGCCCCGCCGCTCCGGCCCAAGATGGCGGCGCTGAGCAGCGGCGGCAGCGCCGAGGGGGCCTCGCTCTTCAACGGGGACATGGAGCCCGAGCCGGCCGCGCTCGGCGCCGGCTACGCGGGGGCCGGCAGCGGGGACCCGGCCATCCCGGAGGAGGTGAGGCCACGCGGCGGCCGCCCGCCCCCGGGGCTCGGGCCCGGCCGTGCCGGCGGGGGCAGGGAGCGGGGGCCGCGGCGCGGAGGGCGCGGGGCCCGGCCGGGCTGAGGGCGAGCCCCGCTCGGAGCCGCTGCGTCCCGCCAAGGTGCCGTGCGCGGTTTGGCCATCCCTTCCCCCCGATGCCTTTGAAACACTCGAAATGCGTTTTAAAGCCGAGGCTGGGTTCGGTTCGCTCTGCGGACGTGCCTTTTGTGGAGGCTTTTTGCACAAAGCGTCTTAGGAAATGTTAACGGACAGGGCACCGTGCAGGCAGCGAGGATGTCAGGCCTCTGCTCGGTGTCTCTCTTACATACTTCCTGTGTTTTTGGGGCTTATTACTTAACTTCCCAATCCCACGGCGAGCGAGCGGTACTACCTGTTTTGCTGGGGCTGAAGTGCGAGTTGCGAACGCTTCCGAAATATTTTCGGAAGGGGGAATAAACTGTGCGGCAACAACACAAGGTGCTTCGCAGATTCGAGCGCTGTAGGCATCCAAGGCAGACCCACCTGCCAGATGCCATGCCTCGAGTCTGTTGTGGAGGTAAATACAGATGCCACAAGCTCTGCTGTTTTGTTCTCAGCCTCACCGGCTGGAGAGTGTTTCGGCTCAGCTTTCCCTGGAGTGTCTGTGCAGCCGGTGGGAAACCTCGCGTCTCTGAGCAGCCTTGGGGCCCTGTGAGGAGCCCAGCCCATCTGGGAGCCTCTCCTTTCCAGCCTCCAGCTGGGAAAATGAGCTGGCTTGGACCAGCTGCTCTCTGGGGGGTCCAGTTTGATTCCCAAATCCCCAAAGATTGGGAAGGGGGGTTTATTTATCCATTTTATTTATTAATAGTGTACTGGATTATAGTGGAATTAGTGGGTTGGGAAGTTTGAGAAGTGCTAGAGCTCATGCTGGGTGGATGGCCAGAAAGGAGAAGTAGGGAAAGAGTCTGTCCCTATGGATGTTTGCAAGATGTGAGGTTGATTCTCTCATCTTAAGGAGTTCCTGACTGACTTGCTTGCTGAAGGTAGGCAGAATTCAGCAGTACACATCTCTTTTACACCTACCCAGCATGGTGATTACACACCTTGAGTAATGCCAGTCCAGTCTGAACTTCCCTGAGTAAGGAGAAACTCTCAGCTGGTTAAGAACCCCAAACACCTGAAGAGTGGGCTTCAACAAACACACGCTTTTAGCAGCAAAGTGAGGCTAAAAAGCTTCTGAATTTCTCATTATATCTGTAATTTAAAAAAATATGGAATTAATCCAATAACTGGTTTATATTGTGGCCCTTGAAATAATAACACAATACAGTTGAGCTGCTTAAACTGAAGTATAGGAGAGGAGAGAGGGAAAAGCAGTGGCAGGAGGCAAGAATATTTTTTGAAAAACAATTGTCACGCTGAAGGGATGGTTTGTGAAACTGCTCTAAGTCACTTGAACTTCAAAAATGTTTGAGACTGTGTCAGTCATTAGGTTTGATTCCAAAGGGTAAATTACATAGTGTGGCTGCTCCTGCTTCCATCCTGGATGAGGCAGAGAAAAGTGGTCCAGCATGAGGAGCACCTGCTGAGCAGAAGGGTTGGTGGCCTGTCACTACAGGTGTAAGTATTTAGGAAGTGTGTGGGGGACAGTCTTGTATTATTTAAAAGCAAACTACTTCTGCCTTGGAAATACTGAAACACATGGGTCTCAAGGCAGCCCTTGTTGTAGAGTTTTTATTTTCTGATGTGGTTTTGTTCTGTAGTTAACAAGTTCTTCCTCGAGTTGTAGGTAATTACGTTTTGTTTACTGTATAAGTGCACCTATTACTTCACCTAAACCTGTACCTTAATGAAGTTCAAGCCCAAACAATTGCTGACACAGTTAAAATGGAAACTATCCTTAATACTAAAACAAGCCAACCTCAAGTGTAAGGCAAGTTCAAAGTGCCATAAGTCAGAGAAATACTGAAGTGCGTGGAACTGACTCATGGCTGGAATGTAAGTACATGTTCTAGTGTTTTGTTTCATTGTTTCAAGACAAGGTAAACCCGGGCTTTAGAGGTAACATTGCTGTGGAAGTCTGTCAAGGAGCATGACCTTACTTATTTAAGGCAATACCTGAAAAGGCTTTAGCTCCTACAGTCTTTAGGGAATTGCAGTCCTGATTTCCAGAAGGCAGACCTTCAGTCCTGCACTCAGTTTCTGCTGTTTGAAGGGGAGCAGACAAGAATTTCTGACAGATGTTGAAGTCATCTTACACACCTTACTTGTATGTTAGAGCCCTCTGGTAAATGAGATGTTCTGTATTGAGATTGTAATCGAGTGCCCTGTGTTGGTTACAGCTACTTTGCAGTCCCTTATGAATTCTCAGGGGCTGGGACATTGAAAAACAAATTTATTGTTCAACTCAGTTCTTAATCAAATAGTGGATTTTTTTCCTTTAAAAGTTGCTTGGGTAGCCTAAGTGCTGTTACTAAAAATCTTCTAATAATGAGTATTGCTAAATCTTTTTTCCCCTATGTAAAAATTCAGAGTTGGTTAGGGTGGTTGTCCATGCAGTCCTAAAAAAGATACAGGGAAGGGCTACTTCTTGGAGACAGAAGGATTTGGGATGAGTAGGGCAAGTGCCTTTGGGAGAAATTTGTTCCTTTTCCACTCCTAGTTTGGTTGCTGGGGCTGGGAGGCCTCGGATGAGAGCTGGAATCTGCAGGCACAGAGGTTGGCTTTTCCCCAGCATGAGTTCTCAGGACCAGAGATTGTTTGGATGGAAGGTTTTCAGAGCATTACAGGGTTGTTGATATAGTAAGGAGTGTGTGACAGCTGGGAGGAAAGGTTCTGCGCTTGTTGCTGGAGATTATTTACACCAATATTAAATTAATTCAAATGGGATTTTCTGTACTCAGAGCTTTGTAGCCTAAACTGCTCTTTGTAAGACAGAAATTACTCTGAAGGCTGTGAAGTGAGGGGCTGAGCTGCTGGATGGTTGTTTTCTAGGCAGCAATGCTGGAGTTTATCCTGCATGAATATTAGTTATAAATTTAGAAACCTTAATCCTATGAAACAGATTTAAGAGTAAAATGGAGAATGGATGAAAAGATACATAAAATGAAGATAGAATGGAAAGGCACCTCTAACCTCACAATATGAAGTAAGTGATGGGTTCTCCTAATGTAATGTAGGTGCATGAAGTAAAAGTGGGGTTGATTTTGTTGCAGTAACATTTAAGGAACCTATGGTGCTGGGTATTAGAGGATCTATTTCTCTAAAGAGTTTAATAGTAAACATGATACTTATTTGGAAGCTTGAAACCATATGAGTGGTTTTTTACTTCATTGCTTTTGTAGTTTTGGGAATACATTTTATGTTCAATCTCAATTACGTTTCTGTGCATTAGTATTCAGTGAGTGAAGTAACTCCATATTCTGTGAATGACATCCCATTTAATTGTGAGGACAAGTTAAAGTGGAGCTGGATGTGAAGCATCTTGTAGCTGATATTCTGCAGTAGTATATCTCAAAAGATAAGTGAAATACTTGTTTCTTTTACATAGCATGGGAAAGGCCATGGTTAATCCTATCTGACTTTGGGTCACAGCTTTGAGAAATGCATGGTGTGGCTGAGGGGAGTCTACAGCAGAATACTGGCAGTGATAGAAAGTCTGGAAGGTCAGAGCTTTGAACAAAGACTCAGTCAAATCTGAAGTTGTTGAAAAAACATGGAAATTGTCAAATCCGATGCAAAGAAGAATGCAAATAACTCGTTTGCCAGGCTTGTGATGGTTACTGCCAGAAGTAGTGAGTTTATGTGGTAGCAGAGGAGATGGTTCCATGTTACTATGAGCTGTTCTTTATGGCTAGGAATAGTGAAGCATGAAAATAGACATTCTGAACTTATAAATAAGCTCATTAATGGACTGTTCATTAATAGACTGTCACCTCAACAGGCAAACATACATCAGGAGTGATGGGGGAAAGTTGTTCCAGGTGTAAAAAAGACAATTATTTTGGTAACATCTCATCTTTTTTTTTTTTTCCTTAGGGTTTTTGATTTATTTCTGGCAAGGTGGATTGAACACTAGAACACAACCTTGAAATACTTAGGTTTACTGAGGATAGTAGAGATTTCTACTTAAGGTGTTTTTCCTGAAAGGGACTAGGATTAGCAGCTCTGTCCTGTGGTAGCTTGTTTGATTACACAAAACTTGCTTAATAGTGTGGTGGCTCCTTCTGGAAAGTTGTGATGTCTTGGGAAGCTTGTTTCTTATCTCTGTGGGTATCCACAAACTGGTTGGGAACAAAATGTTAAGTACTGATTTTTTTTTTTTTTCCTGACTTGCAGTCTTGCTTCTTAATTCCCATTTATATTTTGTTGTACTTGTTAAAACTCAAAGACCTCTTATTTTTAAAGCTGTTCTAATAATACTCTTCTTGACACTTGTTTAGCTACGAGTGGCAACTCTTTTGTTGCATGAAGTTAAAAATACTGTAGACCAAATGCATTTTGGGTTTTGGCGCTGTTTTTTGTTTGGTTGGTTTTTTTTTAATAGAGATCTTTTGATGGCATCTTTTAACAAACTGATCTTTTAACATAAACTGATAACCCCCAAGTTTTCTTAAAGCTGCAACATTCCACTTTGTAACAAATCTGTAGTTCACTTTAATTAATTGTTATATCTGTCAGAAAATTTGAATTCATGAAATATTTTCGAGGGAATTTGATTTATAAAGAAATCTAATTTTATTTGTAGTTACAAGGAAAACAAAAGAAGATTTTGATTGATCATGGAATTACTAATTCTCTTCCAGTCTAGCCTTCCAAGGAAGGTGTTTCAGATTTAATGGAGGGGGGTTTCTGAAACACAGTTTTGGCCAAGTGTAAGTTTTATTTTCAGTTTGAACCACTGGCTTCTGGAGGGTGGTGAAATGTACAATGTATCAGAAATGCCCTGCCATAACTGTGTCCCTGTGGTGTCTGCTGCTCCCTGTCCCTGCAGTTTGAGCTCAGTCAGTCAAATGCTGCTGTGACACCAGAGCTGCAGTTTTGCCCTTTGCTGTGCCCAGGTCACCCCTCTCAGCCAGACCTACCCCCCTGTGCCCACTTGGTGCCCACAGGTCCTGTCCTGAACTGACTCCACTCACTGCTACTGAAGGAAATCAGCGCTGCTTTTGCTGCAGTAGTTTAATGCAAACTCACTGAGTGGAATCTCTTCAGCATGAGGAGCACCCAGTGAGTTCTAAAATGAAGTGAGACACTAAAAGAATGTGGTTGGTGGAGTAGTGGTAGTATGGGGGGTGTGTGTCCCCTTTTCTGTTTGATTATTATAAATAATCTTTGTCCCATAAAATTCCATTGGAGCCTGAATTTTATGTGTTTGAATAAGAAGTTGTGCTCAGAGACTTCCATAGCTGGACTAGTCAGGTTTAGGTCCTGACTTGATGGTCTTGAGCTCCCTGTCCCAGGCTGTAAGAACCTTCCTTGGTGTCTCTGGAGCCCTTCTGAGGCTGCCTTTTACAGCAGTAGGGTTGCATGCCACAGCTGTGCCAGGGACGTGAAGGTGTCTGTGAGCTGCTTGTGTAGCGCATGTGCGTTTCCAGCCGCCCTGACCACGTGAGAGTTCTGGGTGCAGCGTTTCGTTTTGTGAGGTGTGAGATGGTTTTCATCGTTTGCAACTGTTCACACATCTGTGTGTGAACACAGCTACTTTCTCACAGCTAGTGCAGGATACAGAAGTCAGCATGCAATATACGGGTTCTCTTGCTTCAGCTTTTTTATTCCACTTGCTCTTGAGCTTTTGGGCTCCCAATCCTCCCTCCTGTGCACAGCTTCTTTCCAACACATTGAAATAAGTATTCATTCAACTGATTCTCCATTCTGTGGCCAGTGCTAAAGAGGGCTGGTTGATGCAGAATTACATGCCTTTTCTTCTCTTTTTCTCCTGCTTAAGCCCCTTGCAGCAAGTGTTTGGTTTGTTGCACCTTTTGAGCATTTGTGAGTTTTGGAGAAGCAGCAACAATGTCTTTCTTTATTCTGTTTCTAATTACGTTTTAGGAAAATGGACCATAGCAGAAAACAGGCAAAAATCTAATTTGTAGCTCTTCTCTTTGACTGAAGGTGCTGCCAGTTCAGGCAGGAATTTTGAGGGAGCAGTGCTACCAGTTATTATCCCACCATGTCACTCCCCAAGCAACAAGAGCATTTAAAATCAGAAAACACAACTTCTCTTCAAAATGGAGCTTTTTGTGCAGTGCCAGATATAGTGCTCAGTATCAAAGGAATTTTCCACGCTATCAGTGTTAAATTCAGGAGATCATGAGTGTGGAGCACTGAAGGGCACTTTTATTTTTCTGAGGTTCTGGTCAAGTGAAATACTTTTGTGAGTTCTCCCAGTATACCTGCACAAAGCTTAGCATGAACGGGCAGTTCAATTTTTACATGAAACCAACTTTGGTTAAACTCTTTCTTTGGGAGACAAGCAGAAAAGACTGTTATTGAAGGATTGAACTTAGTTTAATAATGTGTTGCATAACTAAGTGGCTAGGATATTTTTTTCTTTTGACCCTGGAAAGGAGGATACCAGCTCTAATGTCTTGCTTTGTTATGTAGTGAGGCCTCTTAAACAGTATCATTATTAGTAAAGCTGTTTTAAATGCAGTGGTAAGCAATAAAACTCTGCAAATGCAGTTCCATTGTGTTCAGGCAACATTTGCTGACACTTGGAGCACAGACATGGTAACTTAATTTTTTTTCTCCTCTTTATCTCAGATAAAGAGTTTGTTTTGAAGGTAGACATTTCTGGAATCAGAATAGTGTGTCTAGTTTTTCTCTCTCTAGTACAACTTGTTCAGTTGTGATGTTTGAAAAGCACTATAAAATCAACCTGAAATAAAATACATCATTATAACTAAGAAGTTGATTGTATCTCAATGTTTAGAATTGGATGATTGTATATTGGTGCCTCAGTCTTTGGTCTGGTTTTGAAAATTTATTAATTAAACTCAATAGGTCAGACATTCTCTATAGTAGGTTTAAGGAATGTAGATTTAAATGTGAGTCTTTAGTATCATCTGAGGCAGCTTTCAGCAGAGATTTCTTTAAGCAATCTATAATTCTTCTAGAATACAGTTTGTACTGTCTCTTGTGACATTTTTAAGCCTGTGTAAATCATTGAAAATTGATATAACTTTTTCCAGATTCTAGGTTAAGTAGTTAGTGTAGTTTTTTTTTTTTTTTTTTTACTTTCCTATTCTACAATGTATGGCAAGGAGCTGGTTCTGCCTTTTAAATAATTTCATTTTCCAAGGTGGTACTGGGTTGCTAAGGCTGGGTGGTCTGCTGAGTAGAACACAGAATGCTGCTTAGGAGAATGTGGTTTCTGTGGCAGTTCCTATTTGACTGTTTCCTTTGACTAGAAGCACATTACTTGTGTTTTAAAAATGAAGAAAAGATTTGCTCTATTTGAGCTTTTGAGATCTGTTTGTGATAAAAATAAGATACCTTAACTTCTTTATTGGATCACAAATATTTCTAAACAAGCAGAGTATATTTGTACTCATCCAACAATTCCAGCTGTCTTTTACGTTTTCTGATCAGTTGGTAGAAAACCGTGGCAGTAGTCACTATGTAGAAACAGTTTAGTGGTGGAATATTGCAAAGTTTATAACAAATTATTTTATGGATTGATAATATGGACTTTTAAATAGGTCCTGGTTATCTTTTCTGCCTAGTGTAATTAGTTGTGTACTCTGGCAAGGAGAGAGAAGAATTAAGTTCTGTAGTTCAGCTGAAACTGAGTTTATTTGTTTTGTCATTTTAATTAATGTGACCAAAGCTGTGTAAGAGCTCTACAGGACTAGTGTTTGCTCCTTATAGGCAATTATTGTAATTAGCTGGCTGGTTGCTTGCTTTCCATTACAAATGTGACTTTTCAGCTTTAGGTGTGCAGAGAAATAGTCTGGTGTCTTCATATAATCTTTCTGAAATGTCACTGATGCCTGGATTTAGTGTCATTGAGATTCTGTAGTAGTTACGTGGCTAAAGCAAAATCACATTCTTAAATGGGTTAGAAAATCTAGGTAGTTTATTTCCTCTTTTATTTTTTTCAACCTGTTCCTGTCTAGGAGAAGTTGTTGAATTCATGAATGTAACACAGGGAATTGTTCCTGAGCTCGGTCTGTGCGTGATCCTCGTGACTGCTGCATTAGTATCAAAGTGAGTAACAGGGACTACTAGTACTGCAACACAAAAGCCATGAAAATATGGAATTAAAGATTTAGCTGTGCAACTGGTAGTTAATGATTTAAATGAGGGATACAGGCAGCTCTTATTTTTCCACACACTGCTGTTCTACTGTGGTAGAGAACATTTGTTAACTTTACTTTTTATAGTGCTTGGAGGCAAATTCTACTTAGCAGCAAGCAGTAAAGATGGCAGGTGATGGAAAAAGTGGGAGAATGAAAGAGAATTGAAACCTAAACAGGAAGGTTGCTGTTTCATGGTAGCCTGAATCCAAGTGTGAGCTATAGAGAGCAAAGGTGACTTTTTCACCAGCTGAGATGATCACTGGGTCCTTTGCCAAGCTGTTTTAAGCAGTAGACTGGCAGAAAGCTAACCTTGACAAAAAGAACAATTTTTCACTTGTATGGCATACTGAAAGGGTTCAGCCAAAGGTTTAAGTTATGGAGAAAGAGTAAGGAAGAGAGCAGGGGTAAATAGCCAAGGACAATGTGATAATTGCACCCACCACCTTGGCTGGAGTGAGCTGCAAAGCAGGCAATGCCTAAGGCTCCTGGGTGGCTTCATTCTTACAGAGAAACTACAGAGAATAAACTTCACTGAGCTTTATCCTTTACAGTTTTTGAATTTATTTTAAAATATATTTTTAAACACTTGTGAGATGTAAGGAGCACTTGAAGTCTGAATTCCTTTGTTAAAGAGGAGGCAAGTTAAGGGGCAAAGGCCTGTCAGCCTGGAAGACTGTTTATTTGGCTTTGAGAGTACAGCTGAATGATGAGCAATTGAGTTTGTGCTTAGAACTAATGAAAGCAAAAGACATAGGTTACTCTTGGTTGCAACTGATGGTTTGCAAAGAAATGAGAGAGTTTCTGCTGTGAACTCTTCAAAGATGGTCCTTTGATACTTGAGTGTTAGCCAGATGTTGCCTAGTTTTCTGGAGAAGGGTGGAAGTTGTTGGGTGTTTGGTTTTGGCTGAGATGGTTTTGTTCAACAGGATCAGTGTCAGATGTAGCTGGAACTGGCACTGCTAGTTGCAACTTAGTCTTTCCTTCATAAAAATTGCTACCCGTTAAATGGAAAATAGATTTTCATCTTGAAGCCTTTTTAATATTTAATTAACTGCTGTGCTTACAGCAGATGCTCACTGATCACATTACTGTATTAATTGACCTAGTTATGATCCTAGTTGTCAGACAGGGTAGTCCTGAAAATGCTGCACCTCTTCTTGAGGATTTTCCATCCTAAATGTAATCTTGTACATCTTCACTAAGGCCATTTGTCATGAGTCTAGAAAGATACATTCATAGGCTTTTGTGGAAAAGGAGATAACAGGTCCTTTTTCTCTTGGCTACAGGTACTTCTGTAGATACTGTTGTCTGTAACTTATTTATTAGTCTGTGGTTGTAAATTTTACTGACTCATTTCCAACTGCCTACATACAGACTTTGACAGTGTTCTATTGTCGGCTATCTCAGACATTTTAAAGGACCTATAAATAAAAATTATAAAAATGGTTTGCTGAGATTCAGAAAAGTTGGGCAATATGAACTAGGAAAGGCAGGCTTGATGTTGACCTTCGTGTCACTTGCAGAAAACCCTCATGTGAAAGCCATTGCAGGCTGGTTTTCAATTCAGTGACGTTTTTCAGCTGTTATTTGTCACACTTATTTAAAACTAACTTTAACTGCGCTGTTGAAAATGTGGTAAGCATGAGGAGCCAGGAGAGAAGGAAAAGTGGAAAAATGAACACGGTGAATGCACAATTTGCGAGAAGCTTCCACAGCGGAATGGAGAGGAGCTTTGGCCTGGAGTACGGGAAGAAGGCAAGGACTCTCCATCCCACTGCCTGTGCTTGCTCCAGCACGTGCTGCAGGAAGTGAGGAGCAAGCTTAGTAAGAGTGAAGGAGACTGGGACTGAGATGAGTGAGGGGGAAAAGTACCTGAAGGAGGGACCAAAGGGCAAGAAAGAGGCAACAGTGATTGTCAGTGTAGAAACTCAAACCCACATCATGCTGTGCAAATGATTTGTGTGCTGCCCTTGCATTAACCCCATTCCTATGTCCATCTTTCACCCAAGCATCTCACTTTCAAGTTAGTTGATATGTTAGTCCAGCTCAAGACATCTCATACATGACAGCTTTCTGCAGTGTTTTCTGACAAAGTGGATCCTTGCTCACAGGATCAAACAATTGAATTGATGGTGTAGGAAAGAAGCCTGAAAGGACTGATTGGAATAGTATTAGATAGGTATTGATGATTTTGTCCTCTTTATAAAGCAGCTTCCAAATGAAATGCTTAATTTCTTGATTGTTTCATTATTTAATTACACTGTTAGTTCTATGAGAGTATTCTCTGTCATCACCAAGTGTGACAATCCAAATGCAGGATATACTGTTCCTGGACAAATAATGCAGTTTTTTTCTTACAGAATAGATTTGAACTTTGAGTGTCTTCTACCAAGTATGAATCATACAGCTTAGAGTTGGGATGCTCTGCAAGGTTTGAGTGGTGATGCCAGGTGCAGAAAGTATGAAGATAGGTTTGCTTTGTGATGTCTCAGGAACTGCACATTTTGACAAGCAGTGAAAGATGTGAAAATAACTTTGTGGTTTAACCTTGCATGTACCTGAAATTATTGTCCAAAGGCTTCTTTAGCTCTCTTGAGCTTGGTGCTGTAATTCCTTCCCTGAGGGCCCCTGGAGCAGGCTCCTGGTGTGACTCCTAGGATCCTGTGCAGAGCTGGGAGTGGGACTCTGATCCTTGTGGGTACCTTCCAGCTCCACATCCTGTGGTCTGTGCAGCCATAGTCTGCCCTGAATAGAATGGATTTGGGCTTCTGCTGTATCTGACTTGCCTCCTGCTTGAAATAGGTCATTGTCTTTATTGCATTGTAAGGGAGTGCTTATTTGCAAAATTAATGCACAATTATCCACAATAGGCAGATTCAAGTTGATATATTCCAGTATATCTGGAATATTTCCAGTTGTCTGGCTGCCTGTGTCTATGTTAGCCTGCGTCAGCTTCCTTGTGTCAGCAGCACTAAAAGGAGAATCAAATCTAATCTCTTGTGATAGAGAGTAACCTTAACCTAAAGCTACAAGATAGGCCAGAAACATTTATTTGATGCTTTTTTTGGAAAAATGATATGGTTATCCAAGCTGTAAAGGATTCATTACTTTTTCATGGAACTACAGTTTAAGCAGTGTCTCAAGTCCCCATTCTGTTTCCTCTGGAAAGGGACCAGACTTGCATGTAGGCACTACTGGGTGCACTGCAGGTTTACTTCAAAATGCATTTAGGTTTCCAGCAACTGTCTCTGAGGCTGGCATAAATTTTTGTATTTCTGTAAGATACCTGACAATTGTGGTTTTATGTTTTCCTACAGGTGTGGGTTTCATAAGAATAAGAAAAAGATATGTCTGTTCTTTCTCAATAACTTTCAGGCAGTTTTCTTTTACTTCTAAAAAAATGTGAATAAAGAGTGGATAAAGGGATTACTTTAATCTTGAAAAACTTGGGTTTATTTTGTGGTGTAGGAACAAGCTCTTTGGTCTGAAACTGATTGATATAAGGATTCCACATGCCATGGTTTTGGTGTCTCTGTTGTTAGGCAGTTCTTTGGTGGTGTCTTGGAATGTATGTGCTTCTGGGCACTGAGACCCTTGCTAGGCCATTTTTGCACATTTGGGTTTTATTTGGATAGTTTATAGGAACATATGTATCTGTGAGTGCTGCTGAGGTCCAGAGATGTAATCCTGAGGCACTTGGTGTTCCAGGGTGTTCTGCACAGCCAAGATGGGGCTCTGGCTCGGCTCAAGGTCTGCAAGGCTGGGCTGGGCTCGTGACACAAACTAAGCTGAGCTGGCTGAACGAGTGAGTCTGCAAGGAGGAGAAATGGGTTGAAGCTGCTGGCTGTGAAAAGGCAGCAGGGATGGTGAGTTGTGGTGAGGCAGAAGCTGTGGGTGCTGTGCTGGGCAGCAGCAGGCTTTCCTGAGTCACGTGAGGTCCCTTGTTCTGGGTTCCAGTGAGGAAAAGACCTGAGTTCCTTCAATTGAATTGAAGTAGCAACTGATCCTGCATAGTAGGATGCAGTGGGCCTGCACAGGGGTTCATTCTCAAGGATTGCTCTGGATCACAAAAAACTCTGTGTTAGTATGCTCACAGATGCAGGAAGCCAGAAGGTAACTTTGCTCTAAGTAAATAGCAGTACAAATTGCCACTTAAAAGGAAATTGTGAAGCTTGGAAATTTGTTATGGCATATGTGTTCTTATGCTAGAATATGTGTTCTTGGGCTAGAATATGCTAGTCAATACTAGATTTGTGAAAGTTCTCATCTTGTCAGAAGACTTGATGAATATGGCACACAAAATAGCTTTTCCATTTCTGTGACTTCCAACAAGTCATTATTTGTTGCTATGGCTGACTTTGATAAATTTCCTTCTCCCTTCAGTGTACTTTTAAATGTATGAGGAACTTTTCTAACATTATAGAATCCATATTAAGTTTGCCTGTAGTGTTCACTTGTGGCAAGGCTCTTGGTTTCCTGCACAGATACAGACTAGGTAATTCAGGGCAATGTTTTTGGTTCCTCTAAGAAACTTTGTGTTCTATTGGACTGTAATTTCAGCTTCTTCAGGTGAAGATATTTTTATTTCAGGCTGGTAACTGGCAGCAGGTTTAAAATTTTTTCATCAATCTCAATCTTAGAATCACAGACTGGTTTGGGTTGGAAAGGACCTTAAAGATCATCTTGCTTCAACTGCCCTGTCATGGACAGGGAACTTTCCACTAGACCAGGTTGCTCAGAGCCCTGTCTGACCAGGCCTTGAACCTTGTCAAGTATGGGGCCCACACTATTTTACTTGGCAGCCTAAATTAGTTGGGTTCCACTTGTCATGATGTGACTTTGGAGGAAGATCTCTGCCCTTGTTGGAGGCTGTTTGATTCTCTTGCCAACATGTCCAAAATGACATGCTTCCATTGTGCATGTTGCTGGTGGTGTTACATTTGTTATTTGGTATCTTTATGGTAAGAGGAGAGAGAAGCAAGGTTCTGGTTATGGACACAAAATAGAAAATACTGTGAGCAGGGAAATGAGTCATTATTGATATTGAAAAAAAAAAGTATTTGGAAATTGGTACTGGTGAGGCCTCGCCTGAAGTGCTGTGTCCAGGTCAGGGCTCCCCAGTACAAGATGAATGTGGCTGTACTGGAGGGAAGAGCTGTGCTGGCTGGTGTCCAGTGAATGGCCACATAGATGATGGGCAGATGGGAAATGGAGCCAGGCTGTCTTCAGCAGTGCTTGGTGACTGGACCAGAAACAGTGGACACAAAATGAAATACAGGAGGTTCCTTCTGAACATCAGGAAACGTTTTTACTGTGAGGGTGATTGAGCACTGGCACAGCCATAGGGAGGCTGTGGACTCTCCATCCTTGGAGATACTCAGAAACCATCTGGACATGGTCTTGGGCATCCTGCTTGAAGAGGAGCTTGGATCAGATGACCTAAAGAGCTCCCTTTCTACCTCAAATCCTCCTGCATTTCTGTCTTGCTTTGTTGGCCAAAAATCTTTCCTCTTCACCTTCCCCATTGCCAGGCAGTTAAGTGTAGTAAATTGTTCATTTACACGAGGAAAACCTTTGCTGGGTAAAATCACCAGAATAACCAAATAATAGACATTTCCTTAAGTATTAATAAACCTATTTCTGGTAGTCCTGAGATAATTGCTGAGATTGCCAGGAATTCTCAGTACATGCAGTCTGGGTTAACAGCATGTTACAAATTACATGGTAAGCAAATGTTCTAAGCCTTATATTGAACAGGTTAATTGATATGGTGTTGATTCACTCTTGTTCTTTTCACCAAGCATACAACTAGCTCTTGCCATCTTGGGAAAAACTAACCAAATACAGAAAGCCCTCTCTTTGCTGCTGGTTGGCAGTCCTAGGTTCACTGATAAATGACTGCAAGTTGAGAAATGAGTTGACTCCCACCATTGCCTCAGGGGAATTTACATACAGAATACTTGAGTAGCACATTCTTTGGTATCCCCCCACTCTCACTCTTTGTAGTTTGGTTTGCGTGTTCCTGAGGAAACTATTTTTGCTCAACTGCAGCTTCTTGATGAAGTCTTTGTTCTGGTATCTGTTCAAAAAATTGGGCTAAAAGTGAATCAATCATTAGTTTACTTCAGGAAATTGCTGGCAGATAACTGATACCTAGAAATAGAATGGGTAAATAAGGTGATGTGCAAAGTGCAAGTTCAGTATTTTAGAGTTTGTTTGTGAGCTTCTCAATTTACATATTAAAACTTGTTTTGATCCATCTTGGATTGCATCTTATTACTGGTGCCTACTTTAGAATATCAGATGATTTGCATGGGGGGTTTTTTGCAGAGGTAGGTTGTCACAATTTGTACATTGAGACCTGATCTGGAGGCTATGTATTATTACATATTACAATCCATGAATTAGAATAGGGAGAGACTGGAAAAGGTAACAGGAATCTTTTGGGTTCCTTTGGAAGAAGCACCCTGGAGATGCTTTTTAGAGCACCCTGGCTCTAAAAACTTGATGGAATAATTTTTTTCTGATAAGTAGTCAGAATAACAGTATGTATGATGGAGCAATTCTCCTCTCTTCCTCCCTCATCCTCTGCTTTAAATTTCTGATTTTGCTTGGACTTGCTTCTTACATCAGTGTAGCATTATTTAAAGGCTCATTTTTGTGCTTTGCTGCCTGTTTAGGTATAAATTCAGATTCATGATACTGTTCACCCACAGTAGTGTCCGAATCCTAAAGTGATCTCTTTCCAGTTGTGAAGAATGAATAGAAACATGAGTGGTTTCACAGTACAATGCTGTAGGTCATCTCTGTGTACAGGAGGTAAATGTCTTTTTTAGGTCATGTCCAAGGTCTGTAGCTTGCAGGACAGACTAAATATGGATGTTGAGACATGGAAAATGCTCTTTAAAATCAAGAGATCCTATTGCCATGTGAATAGAACTCTAGGTATGGGATTGTGAGTATTGTTAACACACATTGCTAAGGTTTAATAGAAAGACTCCTTCAGTGAATTTTGTAATACTCTAGAAATTGGTTTGCAAAGTCTTGCAAGAAAAATATTTAACATGTTGATTAACAAGAAAAACAAACCATTCTTAGAAGTTGTTTGTTCAATGGGTCCTGAATTGTAAGACCAAATCAAAGTTCTTTCTGTGTATTTCGGAAATAAGCTATTACTGACCCTGAATGAACAGGGTAGCCTTTTGCACTTGTTTATTGATAATTAAAATTTTTATAATGGACTTCTCGTACTAAATATTGAGGGATTCTTGTTTTGTTCTAGGACAGATTCTGTAGGCTTCCTTTAATGAATAAAAATATTTTCTGTTCTAGGTGTGGAATATCAAACAGATGATTAAATTGACACAAGAACATATAGAAGCCCTGCTAGACAAATTTGGAGGAGAGCATAACCCACCTTCAATATATTTAGAGGTAAGTTTGCATTCAAACAAATGTGGTTATAGATTAGTGTTGTGTTATCTTATGTGAAGTATCTAAAGTTAAAACTGAGAATACCTATATTGAAAGGGTATATTCTCCTTGTGCTTTACAAACTGAGCTCTCTTCTAAGAGATAGAAAGGAACTGTATGGGATTTCTGGGAATTCAGTAGGGGAAGATGAGTGGCATGCTGTAATAATAATGTTGGTGCAATAGAAATGTCAAGCCTCTTCATAGGGGGCAAGGGAGAGAAGATTGTGTTTATAATGAGGGAAGTCATGCTGTGTTAAAGCCAATATATACACATGAAAACATTTTGTAAGACTAACTTTGCCTTTAAAGCAGTTGACTTACCTTTTTTGTCATTGAAAAGTGGTCATGTATAATCCAAAAAATTGCATTACTAGAAGGGGACTTCTTACAGAAATAGATAAAATTGTGGGGCTGAGTAGAATTTTAAAGCCATTTTGAATTTGTAAGCTAACTACAAATTCATTGTCTGTATTTTTTCATCACTCCAGATTCATAGAGTTGCATTGACATAGGACCATTTAGAGCTTAAAGAGCTGCATGCAAAAGTTACCTCTATTAGGAATTGAAGGGGCATCATGTGCTTCAAACTTGCCCTTTTTGTGCTTCCCTCAAGTATTGAAATAACTGGAGGTCAACCAGATTTCTTTTCTAGTCCTTTTATTTGCAATTGCTGCCTAAAGGTATTGGATAATTAAAAATAAAGATCTCATTATTTGAGGTACTTCTAGCTTTTATCTTAATATGTCAGAGCAGGGCACTAGGTTGATTATACAAATGTTGACATTATGTCCTGAACAGTTAAGGTCAAATGAGGCCCTTGGTAGTTGTTTTACTTATTGCTAATGTGAAATGGGAGCATTGAATCAGTGCTATCACTGTTTTATCCACCCTGCTACATTTAGCACACCTCTGTTTTCACAAGGACTGGTTCATTCCTTATGTTAGGATTTATTACTGCCACATGCAAGCGAGTTTTGTTACATTGTGTATCAAACTGCAACAATAATGAACTTAGAATATATATATATAAATCTAGAAGTCTGGATTTAAGGTAGGGAAGTTATTAGTTCAGCTGTTTGTCACTTGGTTTTATTGAAACTAAAACCAAGATACATTACTGGAAGCTCTGTGTTTGTGTTGTAGGTCATTGATAGGGAAAAGATTGTTTGCAGTCATAAAGAGGTACTAGGAAATTGTTATGACAGCATGAAGAGTAAGTCTGAAATAGCTGGTGACCACAAATCATGCATTTGGAAGCTGAATGGATCCCTGTGCCACTGAGCTGAAGCTCCAGCTCTGGCTCATCAGCGTGGCACATGAGGCAGAGCAGGGTGTTCCTCTGCTGCACTGAGCTCCCCTGGGTCATGAGCACATCTTGAGACATGGGTGCTGCTACTGACTAGGGAGCCACAGGCCATTGGGTGCAAGGTGAAAGGGCTGGCATTGTGCTTTTGCAGTTGTTATCCCATAGGACAGTCCTGTGGGAAGAGCCCACCATGGCTGACATGAAAAGCTTGTTCTGCTGTGCAGTTCCCCAGCTTCCTTTGTTCAGGTACTTGCAGTACTGGCAGTGACTAAGCCACAACCAGTCACTGACCTGTAAGGAAAATACCCTGATTTTGTTGGATTACTTTACCATCCAGGTAGTAGTTTAAACCTGATCATGATTAAATCAGTGAGCTGCAAAGCTGTGGTTAAGATTAGGGAAGGGAAAGAGTTTGCAGCTGTGAGCCAAGAACTAGAAGATGGGATGTGAGAGGAAAGGAACTTGTTATTTGAATGGTCACTAACATAGATTAGATCATCCTCAGATGCATTTATCAAGGTGAACCGGATTAAATGCTGCAAACCTGTAATTTGTTTAGTGTGTAGACTTCCTGTGGTAGAACTGAAGTGTGAAAGGAAAAAAAAAGAAGACATCTATTGCTGAATGCTAGATACAGTTAGAAGCAAGTTTACTCTCTTTCAATTTCAATCCAGCAGCAGTTGTCTAGTGTGTCCTTTCTGTGCATTTCCCACCTTTTGGCTTGATAAGACAAGGGCTTGCTTTCTGTTCTGAGCATTTACTTGACAGAAATTTATCTCAATCTAACCTGTCATGCTAGAGCTCATGTTTTGACTTCCTGTATTCCATCACTTGTCAGAGAAAGGGCCAGAAAAACTCTGGTTTCAGTACAGAAGAACAAAGCTATATGTAAAAAGTTTTGAATGTATTGTGATCAAGTGTGAAAGAACATGTTTGCCTCTAGCAAAGGCAGAACTAAGGAAACATAGTGGGGGGGTCTGGGGCTCAAGTTCTGTCATCAGAACTTGAGGGTGCCATCACTGCCTTCTGTGGAGGGCTCCCCTTTCCCCTTCAGCTCTTACCTGTGGTCTGTGTGGTCTCACCACAACATTCAGGTGGGGAGGGAAGGTAATGCAACTTAGGTTCCATCCATCATCTTCTGATCTTTCTATTTTTATTGCTTTGCCAAAGACTCATTTCTGGCTGTAATATAGTCCTGCTTTTACCCAGAATCTGTATGAATAATTTTGCTAGTGTGTTTCTTGAACTGCATCACCCTTCCCTTTGTTGCCTTAGATTCACAGAATGGGTTGGGTTGGAAAGGATCTTTAAAGGTTGTCCAGTTTAACCCCACCTGCAACAAGCAGGGACATCTTCAACCAGATCAGGTTGCCCAGAGCCCCATCCAAGCTGGCCTTGAATGTTTCCAGGGATGGGGCATCCATCACCTCTCTGGCAACCTGTGCCAATTTTTACCGCCCTCATCATAAAAGTTTTCTTTCTTACATCTGGATCTACCCACTTATAGTTTAAAACCATCAGCCCTTGTCCTGTAACAGCAGGCCTTACTAAAAAGTCTGTTCCCATCTTTCTGATGGATCACTTGAAATATCAAAAGGCCCTTTGACTATTACAGGCTGAACAACCCCAGCTCTCTCAACCTGTCTTCGTAGGAGAGGTGCTCCAGCCCTCTCATCATCTTTGTCACCTCCTTTGTACCCTGTCCTACAGGTCCATGTCCTCCTCTTACACTGGGAGCCCAGAGCTGGGTGCAGCACTCCAGTGGGTGTCACAAGAGGGGCACAATCACCTCCCTTGATCTGTTGGCCACGCTGCTTTTGATGCAGCCCAAGATATGGTTGGCTTTCTGGGCAGTGGGTGCCAGCTCTTGTCCAACTTTCCATCCACCAGTACCTGCTCTGCAGGGTTACTCTCAATCCCTTCATCCCTCAGCCTGTGTTGATTAAAATTATTGTCCTCCTCTGACCTCTTTGCATCTTCCATAAAATGTGAGTGACTCTTAAGGACTCCTTAAGAGAGTGGATAGTGTCTCTTGATCATCTCTTGAGGTTGTAAGCATGTTGTCTTCTTTTAGCAAAAGTCTAAATTAGCCAAAAGTAAATGCTAGGTAAGCATCTGCAAATGAACACTTTTGCTTACACCCATATTGCCTTTCACTAGATGTAAACATCTAGTTTTATTGTAATGCTTCCTGCAAAACTATGGCTATTTTTATTCTTCTGACAAGTTTGACAGCTATCCATCCATCTTCCAGTGTGTAGATTTTCAGTATCATAGATTGTTTGGTTCTTTTGTACTCCTGCTGGCTTTACATCTTTAATTTACTACAATTCTCACTACCTGCTCATGTTCACAGAACTTGCAGCACTCTGTACACTGGCTCCTGGCCTGTCTTGGAGCTGCCTCTGAAGACCTGTCACATGAACTTGTGGTTGAACCTGGTGACAGCATTGCCTTTTCAGTTAAAAGTGAAAGGAGAGGTTGGGGAGAGCAGAAGCTTGTGAGAAAAGTGAAAAATTCAGCAAGAAAATAAATCTGAAAATGGAGCATGCAAAGGTTATAATAAAATTATTTGTGCATTGAATATAAAACATACATCTCATTTAAAAATAAAAAGGAATTTATGCCTTAGCTACTGTTGCTCAAGAAATAAAGCTTTTGTTTCTGTGTTCATCTGAGAGTCAAGACAAAATTTTCACCCTCCTCAGATTTAAATTTTTCCCAAATTCAGGAGAGGGTGTCTATGCATTTTACGTCAAAAGAACTTGAAAACTGACAGCTGTTGTTGCAGCCATCATTTCAGGTTTCATCAACTGACTGCAAAAGAGAAATGCTTTTCTTGAAATACTGCAAGTGATTGACTTGTGCTGTGTTGAATTCAGCATATATTTAATTATTCCTGCAAGAAGGGATACTCAAATTTAGGGGTATCTCCCTGCCTTGATCCATCACTCCTCAGTGATGGTCTTATGAAGGTCAGTGTGCAGCAGGGGGAGTAGAGCAGAGTGTGGAAGCCTGGGTGGAAAATGTAGTGTGGAGCTGGAGGGCAGCCAGTTGCAGGAAAATTAGGGCTCAGGAGGGAGACCCAAGCTGCAGAGAGACTTCTGAGTATGTGTCTGAGGTACAGGGGTAGGAAACAAAATGTACAAAAGAAAGAAAAGAACATTTGTCATTAATCACACAATTTTCTTCTAATCATTATAATTAGTAATAGCTTTGGGAATCTTGTCAATGTTCTCTAATGTGATGGTAAGAAAAGCTTTTCTGTTTGTTCTGTCTGGAAGAAAGAATAAACCTAGTAAGCAATGACTGTATTAAAATCCAAAAATGGCTTGTAGCCAAATTTCCTTCTTATATAATCTTGGCTTTTAACTTTTCCTATTTGCTGTGTGTGACATCAGCTCAAACAGCCCCCTGGAAATCACAGAATGGTTTGGGTTGGAAGTGACCCTAAAGATCATGAGGTTCCAACACCCCTGCCATGAGCTGAGCACCTTTCAGTAGATCAGCCTGCTCAGAGCCCCATCCAGCCTGACCTGCAACAGGGATGGGGTGTCCTCAGTTACTCTGGGCAACCTGTTCCGTGCAATGGAACAGTTCCTCACAACAGTTCCTCCTAATATCTAATTTAAACACACCCTCTTTCAATTTAAAGCCATTCCCCCTTGTTCTGTCACTACATGCCCATGTAAAAAGCCCCCCTCCAATTTTCCTGTAGGGAAAAGCCCCTTTAGGTGCTGTAAGATCTCCCTGGAGCCTTCTCCAAGCTCAGGAACCCCAACTTTCTCACCCTGTCTTCATAGGAGAGGTGCTCCAAATATTTGAAATAACTGTTTGACTCAGTAGATATAAAAATACTAGTTGTATTTTTATTTTCTCCTGGAAAAGAGGCTGCAGGAGCATCTCAGTAGGTTTTACCACACATTTTGGAAGCACTCTGTATCTCAGTAGCTGAAAACATCAATGATTTTTGTCTTCCCACATAATTTCTTACTGCGTTATATCAGTCCTTGAAGTGCTGTTTCCCAAAATACATAGTTTGTGACTCACCATGGAAAAACCCTTTTCTTAAGGGTTTGTCTAAGCATTGTAAATATTGGAAATATTTACTGCAAAGAAGGCTGCTATTATGATACTGGGAAAACCTAGGATTCACTTAACAAAACTGTTTAAAATAGGCAGTTGTGTATTCTTTAGGACATGCATAAAAATTTATATTTCTTTTGTCTCCACCAACAAAGTACTGCTGGAAAGGATAAGCTGAATTAGGGAGAGTAAAGGTCTGTGTATTGGTAACAAGCTGAATTGGAGAGTGTAAAGGTCTGTGTATTGGTAACAACTGCTGTGTACAACAGACCCAGGCTGGCCAAAAGCATTCAGCTCAAACTTAGAGGGGAGGGATGGTGCTTAAATGACTTAATCAGATTTGTTAGCCTTTGTACACTCTTAGTGACTGTTCAGGGAGGCCTTACCTATTTAAACTTCCCAACTCTTGTGTGTCCTTTTTGCCCCATAGTCATGTGTACAGTATTACCTACCCTACTTACCTGTAAGAACTGAAACAGTTTTGGCCCATTTGTGTGTAAATTGTTGTCTGGGATGGGGTTGCATTCTGGACATGTTGGTTACTTCAGTTAACAGTCCAAGACTGAGCTGCCAGTCTGTTGGGGTTTCTTTGGTGTGGTTTGGTTTCTTGAATTTGGACTCCACACAAAATGAAGCAGTATGCAAATGTATAGAATTACAGTGGTATCAAAATAAGTTTTAGAATTTGGTCAGCTTTCTAATACTGTCTTGAAGGAATCATTCTCTTTCTTACTCCTACACTTGGAAGCAATTTGAAATGAGAAATGTGGGGGTAGAGGTATGTTTGCCCCCAGCTCCTGTGTTTTTTATTTTTTTCTTGCCTTTCTCTTTGCCTGAATGTGTTTTATTCAGAGGCTTTGCTGCTCAGTTTTGAGAGTTTGGCTATTGAACATCAGGAGAGTATTTAATTTCTTATTTCTGTATAACTGAAGAATCCATGCAGGAGGTCAAATTAGTTAATTAAAGAAGATTACCTCTTTGCTGATCTGAAGTATGCTTATTGCAACAGCATGCAGATACAGTCTAAAATAGATCTTGGTGATGAATCTCAGATTGTTCCAGACTGTGGGATTCCAGGAAAACGCTAACGCTGCATATAGACACTGGGAAACCTGGTGGCCCTCTGGGGAATTTCAGATTGGTTTTTACCAGCCTCCTAACAGATGCTGTTCAAATATGTTGGACCAAATCTGGAGTGTCTAAAGTTAGACTAAGTACAGATTTAGGAGTCTTACTAAATGAAGAAATCGTGACGTATATTACTGTCTATCTTCAGCTCCCATTTAACTTAGTGGGATTTACGTTTGATCAACAGCCTAAAAGGTCAGACATCTTTTAAATAGAAACACAGTCTCAGTTTCAAAAACCAGGAACCTATAGTCTAGGCTTTTGAGTCTTGCAAAATGTGGATATTACCTAAAGTTGATTGAGGAAGAGAGAGGGCATGGCAAAAACAGTTACCTGCTTGAGTTTGGACTGCTGTTCTAACCAGATGTAGTAGGGGGCAGAGAGAAGGAGAAATCATGTCTTGCTACTTGGATTCTTACAGATTAATTTAAAAGAAAAATTAACTTGCTGCTTTTTATTTCCTTAGATGATTTTGCTAGAATGTATAGCCTAGTCATGGCCCAAAAAACCAAATTTCAAATATAATATAGATGATATGTAAGAAAAGAAAAGCATATTTTTGAGAAAATCCTTTGTTCTCATCAACAGAACTCTTTTGGCACATCTGCATAACATCTCTCAAATTCTGTTGAATTCTGAGGTCAGTTTTTATTTTGTCAGTAGGTTGCAACATTTAAGAAGTAAGACAACATTTAAGAGTTATGGCTGCTGTTCCTGAGTATATACAACAGTTAAAGCTACAGAGTATATACAGCAGAATAAGACAGCAGTTTTATTTGGCATGTGTGCACATTGAATATAAACATGCCATCTTGTAATGCTTTAGTTGGACTTTGCAGTTTATCAGGCCTTGCTGCATTTTACTTAGTTGAAGTCTCAGGGGTGTTCTCACACATATGAGACTTACATGATGTGCAAATATATTGATATGCAGTATAATTAAAACTCACTTATTGTTCTGTTTTTGATAGCCATTGGATTGTGTGTAGATAGACAAGTTGTGTAGATTTGAATCTAATGTTCAATTTCTCAAATATATACTTTGTGAAACGAAGCTTTGTAAATTCACGCCTAGTCAGGAGCAATCTGAGCTGGCAGTGACCCACGCTCACAAAGCCAGCAGCAAACTGCACACTGGGCTGCAGCTGCAAATGAAGAGGCTCATCCACTCATTAATTGTGTGGCTGCTTTGGGGGTGGTGGTCAGCACAGGGAAGAGAAGCTTCAGGAGGAACCTGCAGGCTCTTTCAGCATAAAGAGAGACTCAGACTCTTCCCAGAGCTGCAGAGCAAACGGGGAAGGGGCAATGTCACAGATAGTGAGCATCAGTTCATTTCATGAGAGACAATTCTTCACGGAGAGCGTGGGCTTTGAGCTCTGGAGCTGGCTGCCCACAGCTTGTGGGCTCTCCATCTTTGAAGACTTGCAAAGCTCGCTTTGCCAAGGCCCTGAGCAACCTCATTGAACTTGAAAATTATTTCTGTGCTAAATGTGTGTTAGGACTAGATGACTTCTGCAGATATTTTCTGACCCTTCTTTTCTCTCTTCTCATTCTGTATCAAGCAAGATTTAAGTTTTATGTAGAACATTATTCACTTCTTAATGGGGATATGTAAACTGATTGGATTGCAGTCTAGATTCCTAAACTCTTTCTTCTGAAATGCCTTTAGAATCCTTGATTTAATGATTTGTTTGAATATTCGTCTTAATATTTTTCATGTTATTGATTCTGTACAGACTTAATTTTAATCTTTTTAGTTAGTTTTTGAAAAACATGGTCAGAAACCAACCTCATAGTTGACCCAGTGAGCCTTGATGGACATGAAGGTTTGTGTAGCTGTTGATGCTTGTCTGCTAAAGTGGCTGTGCTGCTGCAGGTCAGTTTAGTGGTAGATAGGCCAATTCTCCAAGATTATCTTTCTTTTAGCTAGAAATACTTGCCATGGGTCAGCTTTGCTGATGTAGCTGTCATTGAATTTAACTCTGTAGAATAATTCTGTCTTGACTTGGTGCTGTTGTCTTTGTAAGGTCTATTGGTGCTAATCATCAGATGAATCTTTGTTTCCTCAAAGTACTTAACCTTTGTGAAATGAAAATTTATTGGAGATATTCTGTTTCTGCTGCATGTGCTGTAACTCTTTTTGTATAAGAAGAATTTTTTTTAAAGAGAAAAATGTTTTTAAAGTCTAGCAATGCATTTCTAGTTCCTTTATGTTTTACTGTGGGATCTTCTGCTGTGACACCAAATAACTGTATGGTTATATTATATATATATATATATATATATATATATATATATATATATATATAAAAATAATATAACCATACAGTTATATAAAATAAATATGGTTATATTGGTATGAGAGCTTTTGTTCTCAGAAAAAATACCGAGCTTTTTGCAGAAATCAGTGGTGTAGAACCCAAAGCCAGCTGCAGCTCCCAGCCTTCCATACTCATTGTTTGTTCTCTGAAGATAAATCATTTGACTTTGGTTTGCATTAGTGACAGATTAAGCTGCCAATGTAAACATTGTAGGATTGAGTATTTTGAAAGTTGTGTGTAATTTTGTGAAGGAACCAAACCCACGAGTGTCCGGAAGCAATGTAATGTTGCGTGTGTTGGAATAATATTTTGCAATGTTCATGAGAAAGGGAAGTAAGTATTTAGAACAGTATTGGTGAAATGGTAACAGTTTATGTTTCCTAATTTTTGTTTACTGAAAATAATTCTTGACACATGGAGCTTTTACTCAAGTTTCCATGTAAAGTTGATCCTGGAAGTAGGAGAGACACATGTGTTAGTGTACAGCCAAAAAATGCCATTATTTATAGTTGGGTAATCTTTCCATTTACTTTTGACACACAGTTGGGTTAAAGTGAAAATGGTTTGGATTTAAGTCTCAGAGTTTGGGGTCTATTTGTGAAATGCTAGACATCTTCAGTTTTTAAAAGAAATATTAAATAATTCTCGGTTGCTTACAAGTAACCTATGTTTATCAGAAGTGGAACCCATAACATTTAGAATTTGCAACTGTGATGTTCATGTCCATCCTGGGAGGATGCAAAGCTTTCTTAAAAATGGAGGGATGAACCACTGTTTACACAGCAAGAGCAGTTTGGATTAGATGAGCCTGTACATTTAACCTGGAGAAATAAATTCCCAATAAAATGTAGTACTTGTGGCTGCACTACTAAAAGTTGGTTGTTTTTTCTCTTTATTTATCTTTTTCCACACATAGATGCTGCAGACCATTTGGTCAGTTCGGTTCTCCTGTAACTTTAATTAGCAACAGTCATAAACAAAAAAGTAGGAAAGCAAGTTAAATAAGTAATTTAAAAAAATACATAAACCAGAAAGTATTTCTCTTTTGTATAAATATACTGGAAAATATCACTGAAGAATTTGTGCATATTGGTATGGATCTTGCTCTTGCTATAGAGGAAAGTAGAAAATTCAATTTCCTACTGCTTACATGTTAGGTTTGGAAGATCTTTGTTTTTTCATTTCTGTAAAGGTCTAAACAAGGTATAAATATGTCAGTTAACACTGACATGCTTCTGTAGTATGAAACACATGTTGCTTAACTGATTCAGTTTTTTTTTTTAAATTTATATACTGAAGAAATGGTTCTAGTATTTGATATCAAAGTTTTCTTGTTACAAAGTTGTGCATAACAAATTTAAAGTATATACTGATTATATATTTGTTTTATAGATCTTGGCAATAATGTTTAACTTGACTGCATTTAATAAATGTAATATTTCAATGGGCAAATTTAATATTATTTATGTTTTTGTTTGCTCAAGAAACTTGATCTGTATAAGTGGGTTTTGTGTAAACATGCTGAAAAGATGTTAAAAAACTTTCAAAGGATCACTTACATGTTTATGGATGGCTTTGAAATGGGCAAAATATGTTGTGTTCTAAGAGAAAAAAATATTTTGTTCTATTTGATATGAAATGATAGTGCCAGAGGTGGAGGATAGTGAACAGTGAGGAGTCAGATATGGATGATAAAAAGCAGGTTTGAGCTTTCTCTTAATTATTGCATTAGAAGTATTTAACTGTCATTCCAACAGAATGATGAATTTATCTGGAACAGTAATTCAGCATTGCAGCTGACAGTATTGGTTAAAGACCAAATATTGGTTCAAGTCTTTTTTTAAGTGGTTATGAACTAGAATCTTCAGTGCGAGTGCTTTGAAATGGTAGCTTAGGATTTCTTTGATCCTTTTCTTCCTTTAATTTATTTAAACAGAACTTGTTCGTTCAGAAGGTTTAACATGATGTTCTTCATTGTATCCTGAAAAGTTTGACCAGACCATTTTGTCCATATTCTTGGGAAACTTGTGTTACTTTAAGAAGTGTTTTGTTTGACGTTTGTTCTGACTTTAGATGTCTGGTTTTGTCTGAGGCTGCTTCATGATTAAAACAGCTGCTGTTCCTTCACAGGCCTATGAAGAGTACACCAGCAAGCTTGATGCTCTACAGCAGAGAGAGCAGCAGTTACTGGAATCCATGGGGAATGGAACTGATTTCTCTGTCTCCAGTTCAGCTTCAACAGACACAGTTGCATCATCTTCCTCCTCTAGCCTCTCTGTAGCACCTTCATCCCTTTCAGTTTATCAAAACCCTGCTGATATGTCACGGAATAACCCTAAGTCTCCACAGAAGCCCATTGTTAGAGTCTTCCTGCCCAACAAGCAAAGGACTGTGGTGAGTCAGTTTCTATTCACATACTTGTAACCTCAATATTTCCTCTGTCTCTCCCTCTGTATGTAAAAGTTAATTTAAGAGCCGAAATATACCTGGGTAGAGGTCAGAAGTGTCATGATCACAGTGCTCTGCTGCACTCAGTTGTTTTGATCTGTTGAGTGTTTTTGAATGGATTAACTCATAAAAGTCCATTATAGCAATAATATAGAATACAGAACTTAAAAGGAGTTTTGTAACTACGAAGATACCTCCAGAAATTTTTTCTCATATCAGTTTTATTGGATAAATAGTATTTTACCATTTTACAATAGTTAAAAAGGGACAATAAGCTCTATTTCTCATCTTACACAAAACTATTGATTAGTTTAACAAGGCAAGATGGAGGAAGAATTTTCTGTGTTATCAGAGTTACTAGAAGCATTGAATGCTTTAGAGCAAGAACCAGCCTCTTGCAGCTGAGGATGGCTATGCAGAATTGCTTGGGGGTTTTTTTTTCTTTTATTTTTTTCCTCCCCACTCACCGTGGTGAGAATTTGTGTGGACACCATGATGATGCTTTCAGGTCTTGTGTACGGAGCTGATTAGAGACGAGGGACACAGTTGCAATTAGAGGGCTTGAAAGTGTTGCCCACAAACTGCTTGGAACCTGGTGTTTATCGGTTTTGACAATGTTACAGTGACTCCTCCTGTCATGGAAGAGTAATTCACTTTTTGCTGCTAGGGAAGGGATTTGTATCCCTTAAGAGCTGCCAGCTGAAGAGGCTTGATATGTCCTTTAGAACAATAGACTGCAAACTCTGATACATGAAATTATTGACAAGCCATAGTCTAGGCTCTGTTTTGCAAGGTAGTACATAATCCAAATTTAGCAGGGGAGCAGTGTTTCCAGAAAAGGTGGAAAACGAATGGACATGAATTGTCCATGTCAAACCAGGACAGTTTGCAGCAGGCGTCAGCTCTCTCTGCATTGTGTCAATCAGCAGGTGTCAATCTCTCTGGATTGTTACTGTCTGTTGAATTTGAGTTGCTGGTAAAAAGAAAGCATCAACTGAGTAGGTCTGGGTGTTGGACATGTCCTAACCCTTTCCCTACCACTTTCCTTTCATCCTTCCCCCATCTCACTGAGCAAAAGACTTGTAGTGGGAACAACATTGGAGGGCGGTTGTTTTCACCTGACTTTTTTTTTTTTATTGCCTAGTTGTTCAGGATTGCTGAAAATGGAAAATAGTATTTGGGTTTTGACTTACGGAGTGGGAGTCCTGTGACCACTGTGCAGAATGTACTGTGTAAAACCAATTGATTCTGTTGTCTGCCTGTTGAGGCAGGTCTAAGCACGCAGTACTACCCTCACAGTGAGATCTGGAGAGAAGGTCCTGGATTTTGGAGGGACTCTGGGTTCTTCATGTGTTCTGTCCCACCCTGTCTGTCTATTTGCACTCTCTGTGATGGGGCTCATAAATTGGTTTTATTTCTTTCCTGTAAAGGGTCACAGCATATCAATTCCTGCACTGTTCTGCGCATTACCTGTGTTGTCTCTCCTATGTCTTCTGTGCTCTAACCCACACAGTGTAATTCTCCTCTTATTCTTTCCCCCTCATCAGCCATACTCTTGTTCTGCTTCTTTGCCTCTCCCTTTTTACCTCCTTCTCAATCCTGTTTTGTTTTTCACAGCACTAGATGCTCTTTCTGGGCTATGGCAGGCAAACATGGTTTAACTTGGGTGTAGTCAGGGAGAGGCCCTTGCTTCTGTCCCCAGCTTTCTAGTGGAGGATTAACACTATTTGCCTTACAGGTCCAGCTCTGCAGCTAGTGTCCAGCTTGCTTTGGTTCTTTTTATTTCAGTCTTACACAGCTTGGATCAAGTTGTGTTACTAAGCTGAACTTTGTTTTCTTATTTTCCTTTTGTATACTCATAAAGTATCTCTGGTTTAGAGCTGAGAAATGGTGCTTATAAGAGCTCTTGAGTGTGGGGGTTATTGGCCTTGGAGCTGAAGTTCATTTCTCTGAAACTTGAACCAGCGATCATTTTATTGAGAAAGTAAGGAATTTCTTGTATGGCGACTCTTAATGTAATTCCTTTGTTTTCAGTATTTATTGATCCTACATGTAGTCTGTTGGTAACTGAGGAAATGCCAGGAGCAATGACAATCCAGAAGGAACTGCAGCAGCTTACTGAATTCTAGAGTGCATCAAGCACAGCATCACTCATTAGTTGGGAGATGTGATTCTCCTCCTCTACTCAAGTGTGGCCTCACCATGAGAACTGTGTGCAGCTTTGGGTGCCACAGTAATAAGATTCTGTGATCCACAGTGCAGTTTTAATAGCCAGCAGTCAGATGATGGGTTACTAACCTAAAAAAGCATCCAGCATTTTTCAGTGAACACTGAGAGTGCTTCCTTCATTCTCTCAGTGGATTGGGAAGTGTTGCATACATTTGTCTTCTTCCATAACCTTTGGCTTTTAAAGCAGACTGGGTATGTCTCAGTTGTGCCCATTAGCTGAGCCCTTTGCTGATGTAGCTGGGATGTTAGTTCAGGATGCTCAAGTGTACAGGGTGGCTTCTGATGGGTTGGAGCAGGAGGGAGCTTCCTTGTGAAAATATGTGGTACCTGCCATTAGAGCCTTCTCCTTGCCCTAGTTCCCCTTTCATATGGCTGTTAGAACAAGGCTGGTGTGTTCTACAGTCAGGCAGGTGGCTGGGAGAGAGACTGTTCATGTTCCAGTGTTGCAGCAATCTCCTCCCCACCTCAACCTGAATTGCTTTCAATTAAGATCTACTTCTGAAGGAAAATCTTGTTAATATCACAACAATTATTTCAGTCTCTATTTCCAGTTCACTTCAGGAGGGGAGAAATGTCAGATCCCAAGGAGTCTATTTTTGTCTGGGAATGCCATGACATTTCTTAAACTGACTTAAAGTGACTGGAATTGAGTTGGTAATGGAGAGCCAACCTCGTTATTTTTTCTTTGATCATTCTGAAGCAGCCCCAAGTACTACAACAGCCTTCTGCTATTTGTTTACAGCTGCTAAAAATGCAGGAAATGGGGGGGAGTTGCTTGCATATCTTACATTTTTGACTAGCAACTGCCTTGTTAGTTGAGAGTTCTCTGTGTGTTATTGTTCGTGTAGGATCAAGCAAATACATCTGTTGGAGCTGACTCCAGTTCAAAATATAATTTAAGGAAACTGGTGGAGTACAAAGAAATGAGCCCATGGTGTTCAGTGCATGTGATGGTGCTGCTGAAGGGAAGTTTGTTTGTGTGTGTCAGGATAAGGCAGAGGTTGGAAAAACCTTTTCCTAAGGTGTGAAGGTGCTTGTCTGAAAGCCTGACAGGTTGGTCAGAGCCTGCTGCTGCCGATCATTTGAAGTCAGCATTTTGATTCAGCTGACTGCAGGACAGAGTTCAAAAGTTACTTTTTTTTTGAAAGCAAAACCAAATAGTTGGCTTGGTTAGCTGGAGGGGAATCAATGAATAAGTAGTGTCAGAAATAAAAGATTGTTTTCCTTGTCCTGGTCCTGGAAAGGGATGAAGAGAAGTTTCTTTCTGTGAACAACCTCCCAGAAGAAACAACAGATTGTTTTTTCTTCTCTGTGCTGAGGTAATTTTATCTCCTATAATGCAGAGAGAGAAACATGTGTACTTCTTTCCTTATTGGCTTTGTTCTACTGGCAAGTCACACATCCTTTGGAGAAGCATTCCACACAAATGTCACTCAGATAAATCTGTGCGGGTGGGTTTGTTCATTTTGTTCTAGGCCAGAGAGAAGGATGCTGAAGTCATAAAAATAGAAGATGGTGCAAGTCTACCTGAGATGAAAAATTATTTTGTAGAACAAGTTGATGAGGCTTATACAAGCAGTGGCAAAATTTTGGGAAATAGTGGTTTCAAGCTTGTTTGGGTTAGGAATGTAAATGTGTGTGGTGTGCATAGTAACAAATCTGCTAATTAAGGGAGAGCTTTTGGAGGTGGAAGGAAAGTATAAAAACTCTGATCTCCTACTGGTTGCCAGAAGTCTGTTTGTTACATGCTAAAACTTGGTTTTGGTGGAAGGGAGGTAGTCTTGAATGGAAGTAGATGATATTTACTGGTGAGATTTCTGAGGGAATGAATGGAGCCAACAGGGAACACAACCTTGGACATTCTTAGTTGGGGTGTGGATTAGGATTTTTTTTCCAAATTGTATGATTGAATGTGCCTGCAGAGAAAGAAAAGAGACATAAGACAGTGCTCATGCAAATGAACAGAAGTAGACACATACCTGGTTGTTTAGATGGGACAGTAATTCAAGCAGAGTGGTGATTATCAACTGATGCAGAGGTACAGGACAAAGAGGATAACTTCAGGTTTGTGTAAGAGGAAGGAGACATTGAAAACGTTTAAAATGAACTGAAGGAATGTAGGCAATTAGCATCAAAAAGCTTTCTAAGAGTATAAAGAATACAGGAATATGGTATTTGCATGTAGGGTAAGATTTAAGCATTTTGTGGGATTGCTTGAAGTTGTGTGATTTATCTTTTTCCCCTAATATTTTTCCTTGAGTGTTGGGGGAATAATTTTTGAGGACGTGGGTACAGAATCTTTTGAACACCAATTTTAACTGGTAGGTTTGGAATAAGGAAAAACCTACATTTCCAATTACAAGAAGAGTTCCAGTTTTTGCTCTGTGAAAGCTGGCAAAATAGTTAAAATTATTTAGAGATTTCTCCAATTAGATTGCTTGCTCCTTTAAGGCACTAGCAAGAATTTTTAGACAGTTCTCCCATGACCCATCAGGTGAGGCTGGTTTCCTCTCTTGGAGGAAAGCTTTCTGAAACATGGAATGGAGTCAACATTTTGTGGACATATCTGGAGTATCTCTCTGTCACAGTGAAAGAGCGCAAGAATAGGTCAGGCATGTATGATATTTTCCATGGGTTGTCTTCCAAACTTGAACTATTTGTCACTCAGGAATTTTATGAGTTTAAGTCTTTTCTGTTGGGAAGCCCTCTGTTCAGCCTCCATTAAATGTATGCTGTGAACACCAGAAATTTGTGTCTTGTGGTTAGAATTCCTTGGGCATGGTTATGTGGAGTGTGAGTAATCATGTTCTGTGTTGGTCTTTAAATCTGCCACATGCTACTTTATTCTAAGTGAAATAAGGGCTTCTGAGAAAAGCCATTTAACACGAGGCCTGGAATAAAAACAAGTAGCTAAAACTGGTTATGACTCTGCAGAGGAGCAATATTAGGATGTTTTTGATGTTGTAGGGAAGTCCTAGTAAAAGAAAAGAATGAGAGAATTCTAGGAAAGAAGGAACTGCAGTACGAGGGCTTCTAACTCAAGTACTTTATCAACAAGATGATACAATTGAGGAATAGCAGCCCTGAATGATTTTGATTACCCAGGAAATCCCTTCTGGACAAGTACTTGGAGTGGGGGAAAAAACAGTCTGAAAGCAAATGAGCTCTCCTGAAGGATAATATGGGGCATGGAAAGTTACAAGAAAACTGTGTTGGAGTGTGAGGAGTGATGGGCATTTGAAAGGCATCAGGTGCTGATCGGTGTTGGGGTTCATCTCTGTGCTCTGTTGCTGCCTTCTGCACATCACCAGCTTCCAAAGGAAATGTTCCCTTCATGTCTTCTGGCCTTCTTGGTGGAGGTAAGGAGTCTCCACTGCTCTCCCCAGTTACTTTTATAAAGGATCCTCTCCCAGCTCCAGTGCCATCTCTGTCAGCATGAGCAAGGAGTGGATTTGGTCACTTTGAATTCTATATCTGTCTGTAGGGGGAACAGGAAAACCCAGATGTTGTACATGTTTTGGGAAAGCTTGGTGGCCTCCAAGTATTTCAGTTGTCTGCAGATTCTTGATAGGTTCAAATCATTGTGTGTTATTACCCTCCACAAGGTCTAAAAATTTCCATGGTAACTTCTAAACCAAAAATAATACTTCAGGTCACAAAGTAAGTTACCCTTTTTTCTATGTTAAACTATAGAATATTGTGTGAGTTTTGGTTGTTCTTTGTTTTGCTTTATTCTGAACTTTAAGAGTAATTAGAGGTGTTTTGTGTAAAAACTCAGTATAAATCTGGGCCAGTAAAGCTTTTTCACTTGGTTTTGTGTTGGTATGCTTCATATGCTTCTCATAGTTAAACATCTGTTGGAAAGTTCATGGAAGTTCTCAAAATGTGAATGTGAGACTGAGTTTTTAAAAGTGATAATTTCTATGTTTAAGAGTTAAAGGAGCTAAACAGGACTGAGAATGCTGTGCATGGGACCAGTTCTTAGAGTGTCTCAGTCTTGTCACACCTTGGTTTATTAGTACATCTGCCTTTTAATTAGGCAAGCAATCATGTGATCTTCTCTGCAGTCATGAAGACTAGAAGAACATGCTATTTTTATTCTATGTAAATTCTTAGCATAAATTAATTCATCATGCATGCACAACTGGGATCCTTCAAATATTCTGTTTTTAAATCTGGTACTTGATTCGTTTCTTTTGAGTTCAGATTTGCATCTTGCTTTCTGTTGTTTATGCTGTGAGTTTGTGCCTCAAGCTTTGAGTAGTAAGCACTGGATTTCTGTAGGCATTTGAGCTGCCCTACCAGTTTCACCTGTCAAGTATAAGGAAAATTCAGAGAAGGGATGTTCAGGCAGCTGAATAAACCAGTTTCTTGCTTTTAATTGCACACCTGGTCTGACATGATTAGGTTTTACTGATCAAAAATACAATTAAAACCTCTCATGTTGTATCAAACAAGCAGCAGAAATTGAGTTTATTTTTAGCCTGTGCCAATGGTTGGTTGCTGAATGTATCTGAATACTTTGGAATTTTATGCATCTTATTAACAGTCTGGGGATATGAAGTAAATGGAGTTTACTTTCAAGTAAGCTTCACTTGATACTTCTCAATCACTAGGAAAATTTATTCCATCACTCATTAAATAGTCTCTTCTCTTTCCTCCAGAGTTTCTTTCTTTTGTCCTTCCAATTCTCTTCTCCCTTCCCACTGAGGAGGGAGTGAGCAACCAGCTGGGTGGTGCTTAGCTGCCTGCCAGGGATAACTCAACACAAACTACCCTCAAATGCTGGATAAATTCAAAGGCATATGTGTTGAGAAGAGAATAATTTAATCTACTACAGTTTTATTGACACACTGTCTTAGATTGCAAAGTGAAACAATATTGAAAACTTGCCATTAGAAAACTGATGACTTGTCATCTGGAATGCCATGTGCAACTCTGATTGTTGGTTTTTACTCAAGTAAGGAGTGTTTAGTGATTCCTTACGAGATGGAAATTCTGGCTGTAGAAAGTAATGAATGCTAGAAAAAAAATACTGTTTGCAGCATGCTTCCTTTACCTCATAATGTGCTAGGCAGGCACTCAGTGAAATGGAATGCAAGTCTCAAATCTGAAAATGATCATAATAAATATTTTAATTCCATGTCTAGTAAGTCATACTTAAATTCAAGCTTCTTGTGTTTTTTAAGCAAACTAGCCAAGGGGAGTTTCAGTATTTGTAGAGAATGTGTGTACTACCTGAGGATGGAAGCATCCATTTGGTTTTAGGATCAGTTGCAGCAGCTTAGAGAAGGATGTGAATTTTAGCCCTTCTGCTATAGTTTCTTGCCTGCACGCTGCTTTTAAAGCACTTGGAGTGGGATCAGCTGAGAGAGGACTCTACAAAAGTGAACTCTCTTACAAAGATTTATCAAAACTATTTTGTACCTTAAATTTCTAATGCATGTGGGTTTTTGTTTGGAGTACAGCCAGCTGACTTTTTTGTCTCTTGAACAGAAACCACAACGTCCTGGGGTTTCATGCCCATATAGTGGCTACAGATATTTTTCTGTATGAGCATTTCTTGCAAGTCTGAAACCTAAAGCCATATTTTCCAAACTTAATTTTACTAATAGGTCATTGTCAGCCTTCACAGTTTCTGCCACTGGTACTCACCCTAACAAAAATTTGAAGGTGATCTGCTCTCTACTGTTCCCTTTAAAATGATCAGTGCTCTTCTGAACACAGTTTGGAACTGTCTCTCAAAAGTTTGAAAAATTATATATGGAGGCCATTCATTAGGCACAGTAGGTTTCATCCAGTGGGTTGAGTGATGTATTCTTGAGAAAATATTTCTGCACTGACATAAATCAGTCTGTTGTGTTCTACATTTCATTGCATTGGAGGTGCCAAGGGGTGCTGGTAACCCATGTCTTTGCAAGTTAAATGGAATGCATTTGATTGAACGGTAACAGCTTTGTAAAACAGATAAATTCTGATCAATTTCCCTTGGAAACAAGATTTAATGCAATGAAGCTGCCTCTCATTTGTCTCATTAATATGCTTCATTAAGAATGTATTTTCTTGCTGCTTTCTCCTGGAAGCTGGACAGAGCTTCATGTCCTGATATCCAGAACAGCTGTTTCTGAAAGCTGTGTTCTTTTCTAGAGGATGTGATGTTCAGTGCCATCTTATGTCCTTTTTGCCACAAACGAGGGCAATTTTATCTGTTAGTGCTATAAGGAGTAGATGACTGATTTGGTGAAATATTTATCCTCCATAAGTAAGATGAGAAATTAAATGTGGATCTCATGTTTGGGTTTTACCAGAAAACCTTCCATGTTAGAAGGCCAAACTAATTATTTGGCAAAAGTATAGTTTAGCCTAATTTTCCCCCAATACATTGAATTCTGTGAACATGTGGCTGAAATGTTTTAGACCTGGGTATCAGGTATGGGGAGGAATAAAGGGTGGTCTTTCAGGGTGTATATGTTGTGGTAAACAAATACTTTGAAGTGATATTTCCAATCCATTCTACTTGGCATATTTCCACTGTTGTACCCGGTAGTCTGCTTGATTGTTTGGAAGTGCTCTGAAGCTCTGAGCTGTCACACATACCTTACATACTGTACATGTGTTACACTTGGCCAGAGTGAGCTGAGTGACAGTGTTAGGCTCAGGGAAAAATCAAGCCAGCTGACTAGTTTAGAGAAGTGTAATACTGGATATTCAGGGCTGACCAGCCTTTCCACTTTCAGAGAATACTTTTGCATTGCTTTTTTGGAATGATTACAGTGTCTTTATTGCTCTAAAACATTGGAAACTACAGTGGTGTAAGGAAGCATTTTTAGCTTACTGAGACTATGCCAGTTTCTAGTCTGATGCTAGAGAAGTGATGTAAGAGTTATTTAGGGACGTAGCCCTGAATTTCCTACTGAATTGGGAATGACCTGATTTACAGAAATAAATGATTTATTATGCATTGCTTAAATACTTGTGGCTGCAGTACTAAATATATATATCAATAATGTTGTTACAAATACTGTCCCTAGAAATAGTTCAGGTGAGTAAAAGAAATGAGGACATAAAGGGCTGCAGTTCTTTTTAATCTGTCTAGGTAGTAAGACTGCTTTGAGAATATCTGCAATCTGGAATAATTTTCAACTTTTTTCCTTGAGGCTTAATATTTGCAAACTTAAGCATGTGTTTTGGTGTTTCCCTGAATTGCTACTTACACAATTTAGGATGCTCAAGTAAATTATCTTCTCTGGTATATTATTAATCTACACACTGAACACACCTTGCAGTCTGTGTTGGCGGCTTCTGTGCTGTTCCTTAGTGTTATATAGCCCACACTTTCATACCCTTCACTTTTGAAAGTTGCTTGCTGAATCAACTTACTAATTGCTATAAAAACCTAAGCCTTTTCTGATCCACAAATCTTATGTATATAAGTAACCTGAAAAGAAAGCCCTTAACAGTCACAATTTAGGAGTACATCCCCTAGCTTAGTAACATGAGTTTCTAGGTGGTAACCATTGTGAAACACTTAGATTCTCTTAGTTATAAAAGAGAGGGATCAGGAGATAATGGGTCTGTGCAAACAAATTGGATTTTAAATAATATTAAATGTTCTATGTTTCAATAAAATGCCAGCTTTGTTCAGTGTATTGGGTTGCAGGCATAAGAGTGCTGTGTATTTTGGAGTAGATGAGAAATTTTCTCCCGGGGAACTGATTTTGTTAAAAAATGCTGATGTGATTCAGTTGAAGTGCTCTGTGGGAATGCTGGCAGAACTCTAGATGGAATTGATAAACCCTCCTTGGTGCCTTCCTGCCGAGCTGGAGCTGCTGGCAGGGCTGCACCATGCAGGGCTCCTGCCCCTGCTCCCCTCCCAGCCTGGGGCCACACACCCTCCCTCTGCCTGGGGCTGAGAGAGAAGCTCTTCCCAAACTCCTTCTTTGCAGTCAGCAGGAGTCTGTTAGGCAGGAACAAAAAAACTGGTGTTGGGTTTTGTTTTTCTAAAGACTAAGTTGATCTCCAAGTCACTTTGTTGGAACCAGCTTTTTCTTTAACTTTGCCTTAATTTGGGGGTGAAAAGAAGCTGGGGACAAAAAGGTTTCAGAGGGAATGCTTTGCAGGGTGAGATTTCTGCTTTACAGCAGGTGCTGGTAGGGACTGAAGGAGGGGGCTGAAGGGCTTCATGCACAGATGGTGACAGACCATGCTGTACCAGTCTGGGAAAATGATTAATCAATACTACAGGGACTTATTCTAGCACTAAGTTCTTTTAATTTGGCCTTATGTTTCTCTGCTTGGGAGTTCTGTAAGAGAATGTTCTAAATGTGATGCTGATTCAGGATCATGATGGTTTTCGAGAGTAATAAAAGCAGTTCTTTAGGTTTTAGCTGGATTGTGATGGAAATGGCAGTGAAGAGAACAAATGTTCTACCCGTGTTTCTAATTGCAAGTTGCATAAATATGGTTTGGATTTTAATGAAGGGGACTTGGGATAATAATACTAGGAATAGCAAGTGATTAGTGAGCAGGATGTTTAATGCACATTTTTCATAGTCCTATTGAACTTTTGTTGCTGTAGCTAACCTTCATTCTAATACTTCCCAAATTTTTAGAGTTTGTATTTCCAACTTTATTGATCTCTTAAAAGAAACCCTGTAACTTCATAAATCTTGTTGTCAACAAAATTAAAAGGAAAAAGAATTACATCAGTGTAATTAATTAATAGCATTGGAACTTGGTGGTTCCTGATGCATTTCTTTGCTTCATGAGTTACTGGAGAATGTTGTCATCATTTATGGAGGGTCAGTGCTGGAGGAAGAAAATGTTTTCCACTGACTGCAAGACTCCTTATCTCTTTAATGTTAGGAATCTTCCTACTGCTTGACTTTTCCTTCTTGTCCTGTTTCACTCCCTCACACAGGTCAAGATTTTACTAACCTGGTATCTTTTAACACTTAACTCTGTTGGAGTTTTCTGCCTAAGCTAGAACCTCCTCCTGCTCTGTGCTGGGTTCTGTTGCTGCTCCTAAGCACCTCCTTCCCCTGATGGTCCTTGTCCAAAACAAGCCACCTTTTCTCCCAACCACAGCTTCCTGTTCAGGATGTACTTCCAGTACTTCCCCAGGTGTTGGCAAGCAGTTCTCCCTGCAAGGTGGTTCCTCACATCATTTTTTTTCTGCCCTCAGCCTCAGCTCTTCAGTCTGTCTCCCTCTGTCTTGTTTGCTTGATTCCCACCAACCTGCTCATCACGATTCCCTCTCTGGGTATACACATACTTTCCCTGCATGTTCATTACTTGAAGTTTGTACCCTCTCCTCCCATTTCTCCTTCATGCCCAGCCTCTTTCCTGGCTCTTTCATTCCCCTTTTTGTCCCCATCATCTGCCTGCCACCTTTGCAGTATTGCAGTTTCTTCTGCCACTGTGGATGTCAGTGGTGAAGTGACTGAGGTTGCTGGAAAGGTAGACCTGAATTGTCTGTGGGGACTCAACCTCATTCCAGCAGGAGCTGTACTCAGAGGGAAAATAGCCCTGAGCCAAAGAGCACCTGCTGCCTCCATCAACATGGCTCATGATTGGATCTAATGTGGAGGGGAGTTTGGAGCACACCTGAATGCTCAGAGACTTCAGTCAGATTCCTAAAAATATTTCCTCTCTATTTGTAAATATTTATGTTGGAGGCATGGAGAAGAACACTGAGGGGACAGACAAGTTCTTTTAGGGGTCTTTGGCAGAATGATGATGGCGCTAAATCATAGGAACAATTAAGGAGTTTTTTTCTTAACAAGATACTTGGATTAGCATAGTGCCGAATTTACTATTAGAATGGCATTTGAGTTCTACAAGCAGAATCAATGTTGTGCAATTTATAAGTAACATAATACAGAATTAATAATACAACTTCACTTATAATTTCTAATCACCTTTGCAGGTCAAGACAAATCTTTAATAGATGTTTTGCTGTATCAATACAACAATCATAATTTAGACTCAACATTTGTATAAAAGAATGAGTCACACCCTCCATCCTTGGAGAAAGGAGAGGAGTTCCTTTCTTAGGAGTTACTTACTTAGAGTAATAAAAAGATGTATTAAAAAAGAATACAATGTGTAAACCAAAGTCACCTAAGGCTGAATATCAAGGTTGTAAAGAACTGTGCTATAGGATGTTTTTTTTCAGGGAATTCAGAAAAATAATCTTTTTTAAAATGTTTGTGTTGATGAAATGCATAAATATCCTGTAAAGAGACCCTCTCCTGTTAATGGGAAAATGATGGTGAAGCAAAATCTTCCTTTAATTTGTGTCTTCTGAAAGCACATATGTTTGAGTTCTAGAAATGCAGTATATAGTGTAACCTCAAGTGGTGTTCACACAGCTACTTGAAACAGGCTGCTACTTTGCACTGTCATGCTTAAGTAGGACATAGAGCCCCTAAATACCCATGGAAATTTAAACACAGGGAACAAAAACTAGGCTCTGATCCAAAGCCAGTTGAAGCTGATTAAAAGACTGCTTTTGGCTACTGAGGGCTCTAGCTTAAGCCACTTGCAAGCTAGATTTGAGTTTCAGGTGTTCACACTCACTTGTCAGGTTTGTTAAGTTTGTAGGTTTTTCTTCTGATTTCTGTTCACGGTACTGTCTGTGATTATAGGCAATATCCCAGTGTGTATGTATGTACATATGTGTGTGTGTGCCTGACTTACATATTTTCACTACTGAGTTTTCAAAATAGTTAGTACATAATATTCAATACCTTAACTGCACTTAATCAGCAGATCATGTATTCTTCTTTTTTTATGACTTGACACTATACACTGTTAAATCACAGGTTTACCTAGAGATGATCTACTTATAAGATATGCTTACAATTAGAATTGAGGAAAATACCTTTACATAGCATGGAGTTCTTGATTTGGCTAGTTTTAATATGCACCTCCATTCTTCCCATCCTCTTAGTTATCTAAACTTGTCAAGCTGGGAAACAGAAAAGAGCAATATATATTCATGTAAGATGTATCTGTAGAGTTACAAATATAGGTTAAAGTGAGAGGTGATGGTCTGCCTGACTCAGATGACTGTTTTGTTTCACTTGTTTGCATGCTTATCTTCTGTTTTAGAAATAGAAAATAAAATATTTACATTTTATCGTAATGTTTTTTTGAGTGCAGTCCAAGTTAGTTCCTTCACTTAATTTCACTTGGCATGTTTCCCTACTTATGTTCAGGCCAGCCTGTAAAATTAAAGCTGTATGTAGTTATTAGCTATCTGTGTGCTGTGTTTCCAATTTTTTCCAGTTGAGAAAGTTGGAAATTCACTTTTGGAGTTGAGTGAAGATTCTGTTCCAAATGTTAATAGATTTGTAGAGCTTGTTGGCTCCTCTAGCTGAGCTTTTTTCCTCATATACTATTCAGCAATAAAATTTTTCTTGATACAAAAAAGGTTTTGGAAAACTTTGACCTACAAATCTGTAAAGCATCCTGAAGAGTGAGTTTTAGCGCTTGAGGGTCAAATGTTTGCATCAGTTTTGGGAATAAATTGGAACTTGTTTTAACTAATTTATTTTGTGTTTGATCTCTAGGTTCCAGCAAGATGTGGAGTGACAGTCCGAGACAGCCTAAAAAAAGCGCTGATGATGAGAGGTCTTATTCCAGAATGCTGTGCTGTTTACAGAATACAAGATGGGTATGGCTTGTGTGGGATGCTGTTTTGCTCTTAGAGTCAATTATTGGAGCTACCCAGGATGGTCAGCTCTATCTAGAGGTTGTTTACACAGTTCAGAATTTTCTGATACTTTGCATACTTTGCACTAAACAATTTGCACGTCACAGACGTGTTGAAAAGAATGTCTAACTCCTCAGAAAAGGCTCAAGCATAATATTCAGTAATATGAAATTATGGCAAAACACTCATTTAATCCAACTCATGCTAACCAAACAAGTATTAAATAGGCTGTGTTAACTTCTTGGTATTATTTGATTTGGCTATAATGCATTCTTAACTAAAGACAGAGTTCCCTTGGGAGGAAAAAAAAGAATTTTCAGCCCTAAAAATTTGTATATTCATGTGCACAATTAGTTATCTCTGTAGAACTCTTACACAACAGGTACCTTCACAAACACTTTCTTTGATCAAAAAGCCATCTGCTATGTGGGAAACAAGGAATTGGCCACTACTGGAGCTGGTGAAAAAGTGCATTTCCTTCCTGCAGTTTGTCCAGGGAAGGTGTGCTTTGTTTGCCACGTACTGAGCCTAAGGTCTTGGTCTAAAGTTTCCTGCAATTAGACTGGGTAGCAACCCCCCACAGTGTAACTTTTTAGCTGATCTCACAACTTTGGCAAGAGACATGCAAGGGCTTGTGTGCTGATGCTAATGAGAGGCTTGTTTTCACTTTAGAGAGAAGAAGCCAATTGGCTGGGACACAGACATTTCCTGGCTCACAGGAGAGGAGTTGCATGTGGAAGTTTTGGAGAACGTGCCACTCACGACACACAATTTCGTATGTACTGGGTCTTGTGAGATGCTGAGTGGGGTTACATCAACTTCATACTTTCAAATTCAAATTGCCAACTTGGAATATTTTGCATCTGTGGGATGTGGTGGGAGTTGCAAAAGAAGTTTTTAATCACAGTAGCTTAAGTGAATTTGATAGAATTGTATTTGAAATAAGTGATGCTAGGGTACTTGATCACCCTTAAAACTTTCATGTTTTGTTGGAATACACCCTCTAAAATCTATAAATGTAAGGGGTTTATATCAGTACTGCATTGCAGAGCTGTAATAATCTACTATTTTTGTATTGCTGTATCTATAAAATGTATTCTGGGCCTCCCTGCTGGCTCTGCAGCAGCAATTAACTAATGAACTAACTATTCCCAGAGCAGTGCTGACATCATCAATGATGCAGTGCACAAATATGTTTTGACCTGATAAGGCACCAAGTAAATGGAAGCTGCTAAACAGAATCTGTCTAAATGTTTCCAGCTACATACAAAATCCTGGAAATAATATCTGTCATACTGGGAAAGAAAGACCTTCTATTTCAGCTTGAAATGTAGCAAAATTCTATCTGCAAGCTGTTTCAATCTATTTGGCTCAAACAGGCTGTTGGAGTTATGGCTAGTTAGGTGAACTCTAGTAGTAGGCTTACATTTTTTATATCCCACTGAAATTCTGATTATTACATGTAATAATAGAACTAAGAATGTGTTTTTACACTAGGTATTGCTGAGTTTGCAACTTAACTTAATAATTTCCCCCCTATAATCAGGGGAGGATGCACGATCACCCTTTTATGATTCTGAATGTTTCTGAGTTTCAGCAGTCAAAATTATAACTATAGCTATAACCATACATTGAAGCCCTGTATATATATATAATATATGCGTGTGTATGTGTATATGTATATATGTGTGTATATATATATATGTATATATACATATATATTTTATATTTTTAATATATGTATATATACACGTGTATATATACATTATATATTCATACATTATATACACATACATATGTATGTATGTGTGTATGGATATACACACATGTATATATATATATGTATATATGCATATATGCCAATATGCCTGTGTATTTCCAGTCCTGTCAGTATTAGATAGAAATGTCTTTTGCCTTCTGGAAAAGTTAGAATATGAAATAGTAATTCAGCAGCTTTTGGTTTTATAGGTGTTGTATCCAAATAAATTCTCAATGTTTCTGTCTAGCATGATAATAGTGAAGCTTTGCTTCAGGTTTTTTGCTCTTGTTCTTGCTGCTAGTGAAGTGAAGCATTAATTCCAAGAAACAGTTGAAGGAATGTTGTAGTGCATGAAAACTGTTTCAAAAAGGAGCTGATGATCTTTTGTGTAAATCTGTTTGATACATAAAACTGTAGCTCCAGAATCACAAAAGAGACTTTTAAGTACACTTGGGGGAGGTAAAAGCAAACAGCCTGCCTTGGGCTTACAGAAGGGCTCCAGGTAATTGTGCCTGTTTTTGGCAATGTAGGTACGAAAAACGTTCTTCACGTTAGCGTTCTGTGATTTCTGTCGGAAGCTGCTTTTCCAGGGGTTCCGCTGCCAGACCTGTGGCTACAAATTCCACCAGCGCTGTAGTACAGAAGTGCCACTGATGTGTGTTAATTATGACCAACTTGAGTAAGTAATCACAATTGATTTTCAAGTTGAGCCTTTTAACAAGTGTACAGCTGTCAGTGATTTCTTGTGTTAAATCTGTAATTTAGGAAGTCAGAGGAGGTGCCTGGAAAAAATACAGGAGTTCAGCTGTTCTTGTGAGACTGTTTAATTCATACTCTTTCTGTGCTACCTCAGACAACCAGTTCGTATTTCATTGCTGGTCTATGAAGTGCTTTTTTTGAAGCATGAATAGGGTTCCTGAGCACTTGACTGTGTCAGACAGACTACTCATTGTTCACAGTTGTTATTATTAATCAAAACTGGTTCTTTATTGTGTGATGGCTTGGGCCGTGTTTAAAATTTAGCTGTGGCTTTATTCTCTTCAACCTGAAAAAAATGCTAAGAGACAGTAGTTGATTATAATGAAATTGCAGTTGATTTTACAATAATTGAAAATAAATTTGCTAGCAAGATTAATGCCTAGATAAGAAACATAAAAGAGAATGACCCAAACAGTCCAATGTTCTTGGATTGAGTTACTGAACTATTTGTTTAAATAAGTCTTTGATGTAGATTTAGGATCTGGGGTAAACTAGGTCTGTTCTATTCGATTAGTTTCAGCAGAGGCTATTAAGTCCCTTAAATAGATTTTTGTATAAGGAATAATTTAAAATGCTATTTTTCTCACCAAGAATGAATTTAATTTTAGTTTATTTTGGTATTTGTAACTGTTTCCATTGGCATCTGTGGAGTTTGTGGTCAGGGTGTAGGTTTATGTACTGATAGATAAAAGTTGTGCATTCTTGAAGAATCAGATATTTACAATTCCATCTAAAAGATGAAAAAATTAATTTCCACAAAGTTTATATTTAAGGCATGATCTTTAGATCCTCTGGATCTAAAGAGGTAAATAATACTTTTAACATATCTTACAGATTTAATGTGTGTGATCATTATTGTTAAATTTAGAATTTAATCAATGAAGTTTTGGGGTTTGGGATCCTTTTTGTAGTTTTTGAGTATTATATTGTGAAACTTCTGGGTTTTGCACAAGTTAGGTTGTTTTTGTTTTGTTCTTGCCTCACAGTTTGCTGTTTGTCTCCAAGTTCTTTGAACATCACCCCATACCACCGGAGGAGGCCTCCTTAGGAGAGACCACCCCAGCATCTGGATCATACCCCTCAGTGCCCCCCTCAGATTCTGTTGGGTATGAACTTATTCGTGCTGTTTAATAACATAACTTTTCAGTACTGTGCTAAGAAACACTCAAAGTACTGCTTTGCAGCTCTGCGTTGTTGTAATCTGGCTTCTCATGCAAATATATCCAACTGTGCTTAACTTAAAAGAAGTGAATGTTTTCATTCACACAAATTCTATAAATTAGTAATGAGCCTAGTTTAAATGTATGTGTAACTGTCTGTAGAATTGGGGTATTAACTGTTAAACTGATTTCTTCTACATAATAGCTTAGACCTGGTCTAAACTGGAAAGATTTTATACTTAAACTTAATATAAACCAAAATTATATCCTCACAAGTTCTTTTAATTATCTAAAAAGAAGATGGTTATTAAATTTGGTTATTAAATTATAATTTATGTGCTTTGAAGTGACATAGGTCAGTTTGAGAATAAACCACATTACTATAAGGCAGATGTGAACAGGTGCCAGTTCCAGGTTCATAATACTGTTTTAGTAGCTTTTTCACACACACTGCCTTAGTATCCTCCAGACCAGCTGTCTTTGTCCTGTTCATGTTGAGGTATGCCAATAAGATCTGTTGCTGCAGCTCCAGGTTCTGTAAAAGTAGCTCTCTAAAACAATTTCCAACAAAGATTTTGGACCTTTCTACATCAAGAGATAAGAGATATATTTAAATGATGTTCCCAGTAGCAAAGACATCAATGACACCATCCACCATTAGGTAGCTGAGCAAATGTCCAGGCAAGAGTAACTCAGGGATGTATATCACACTCAAGAAATCTGGTGCATATTTATTGAGAACACCAAATACAGAAGCCTTCAGAAACCATTTCCAGGACATGTGTGCTGTGTGGAGTTGAGCTGAATGTGGCTGAGAGGATCTCTTGGATTAGTGAAAACTGTGCCTAAACTAAAGCAGAAACACACTGGAAGCTATGCAGGCACCTCTGGACTCTTTAACCAGAAGATAAATTTCCTGGACAGCCAAGACTGTTTTATGGAAGACCAAATAAAATGCCTCCCAGGAAAATAGATTGACAGTCCTGCAGAGGGAACCTCACTTGGTAAGTACAGAGGTTATGTTCTTACTTGTTCTATTTTGTGCAGAGTCAAGTGAATTCAAAAGTACTTCTTCAAGGTAGTGAATGTTGCCTTTAGGTCCTGTGGATATTAGTACAGCAGATTGTGAGCAAGGCTGCTTGTCAAGTATTTGTTGTGCTACAGCCAAAATTGTAACTGGGCTAGAAGTATTAATTCATGAAGAAACTTGTTCATACCAATTGTGTCAAACACTAGTGGATGTCCAAGACACTATATAGCCCTACTCTTAATATTCTAAATTGTCCTACTTTTCAATTACTTTTGCATCACATTGGTCCATTCTTACAGCAATATGGATTATCTTGATACGTGCACTACTTCAGGCAGTCTTAGTTTTGACAAGTGAAAACAGAAGGAAAAAATTTAGACCAAAGCTGGTTAATGCCTTGAGATCTTTAACTTCACATACATAAAAATGTTAACACTTAAATACACTTGCTAGTTGCTGTTTAGGAGCTTTTCCCAAGTGTTGCATCTATAAGTGTGTAATTCAGAAGATGTAAAAGGTTTCTAGATTTCTCCTTTCTGCTTTTTTGCTTTGTTGTCCACTTTATTGATAAAGAAAACAAAGACATACACCATGCCTGCCAAATTCTGTTCATTTTGGAAATGGTTTGTGGTTATCAGCTGGTATTCATACGTAATATGCATGTTAGTCATACAGTGTTCCCCTAGCATCTGTGTATGTAGTATTTCCTTTCCAGAACTAGCTCAGATGTTACCAGATAAGCATATAGCACTGTCCATACCTTTTTCCAGTTATCTTTCATGCCTTTCTTTAATCATACTTTTCTGCTTTTTAAGAACATAATTGTGGAAATATTAATCTAGATGAATTTAAAAAGTTGGCCTTTTCTATAAAAATATGTACTCAACTGTGGTTTTATTAAAGAGGACTGCTACAATATGGGACAGCAGCTCAACTGGAATTTAAAAAAAAAGGCTGACATTTGAGCTTATCTTGTCTAGGAGGAGAATATGGGATTGAAATTTGAGAGCTGAACAATGGGATGAAAAATATGAGGAAGTAGCGCTTTATTAACACTTCCTAGATTAATAATTGTTCTTTTGATTTCTCTGTTCTAGCATCTTGCGTGGAACAGCTCACAGAGGAAGGGATGTTGTTAATTGCTTGGTAAACCTGAGGAAAGAGAAGGCAAACATCCTTCTTCATGCCTAGCCTTGTGAAGGGATCCCAGCAGCAGGCCAAGTGCCCAAAAGAAGAAAGTTTGTGTTGCAAGGCAAGTTCAAGAGTGAAAGCATGCAACGGGAGCAAATGGAAAAGTTTGGAAGAGAAATGGACATAAAGGAAGACCCTTGGACATGATGCAAAAGCTGCTAAACGTGTTGGAGGACTGTTTCACTCTGCTTGTGTGCAACATCCTAAAGCAATCCAGGCCTTTGGCCTTTCATTCTTCCAACTGTGAGCCATAGGCAGTCCCTCCAGGTTTTCCATCCCAAGGTGTGGGAGCACATATGGTCCCATTTCACATTTCTGAACCCCTTATGAAATTGTGTCCAGCCTCAACATTAGGTTTTGTGTCCCATTTTAGTTTTTTCCATTTGCACTATCCTGTTGTGCCAGAACAACCATTTTAGTTTCAGTCTGCAGTTAAATGGAAAGAAAAGTCTAGGTTTCCCTGCTAAGAGCCATTTGTAATAAAATTGAAGTAAGGAAACTGTATATCAGACATTGTATTTGTTTCGTTCATTGCACTGTCATGAAGTTTCTTATCCATCTTGGCTCGTAGGATACGAGCACAGAATTTCTGTGTACCCAGTTCCCTCAGTCTCAGTACATGAAAAAGAGAAATAAGCAAGTTGGCAACATCTTGGCTCTTTGAAAAACAGCATTTCCCAATATGCTTCGTCTTCTAAGTTGGAGGAAGAAAAGGGGAATGTCTGGTAGACTGTTCTTGGAAGCTTGCCAGTCCTTGCCTTTGAGCAGGCTCCAGCTTGTGATTAAACACCTCTGCTTTCCTTTCTGCCTTCCAACTGTTCACTGATCATTCTGCTTCAGCTGAAGATACTTGAATGTCTAGAAAAGCTTCTGAAAAGCCAAGGAAGTGAAGATACAGTCTTAAAATATTACATTTTATGCTACAATGCCATTTAGATCCTGTGGTGTGTAAGTGAGCAAAAGCTTTATGTTTTAATTCATAAAACAGTGAACTTTTCCCCTAAAAGTTCTGGCACCAGGCCTTTTCCAGGTTTCTCCATGAAAATGTTCCCAGTGTTCCTACAATATACAGGTTGAGTTGATATACATTCTTGATTTGCAGAAAAGGTTTGGTATCAGAATCAGAAAACTCTCAGTCCACACAACAGGTGAGGGAAACCTCTTGCTCTTCAAAACTTTATTTGCAAAACCCTGTTAGTGACCTGGTTTGGAGGACTAACAGTGACAATGTGGTTCTCTTGATAACCCCTGGTATATGAAGCTATGGGGAATTTTAGACTCATCAGGTTGTTTTTCACCTACAGGCCACCATGGATGAAAGCAAGTTGTCATGGTATAAAAAGCTGCACTAATTTGTGTGGGGTAATGACTTAGGGATCTGTCCCATGATGCTTCTAGACTGACTTCAGAGATGCTGCAAGAAAGATATTTAGCTTGTAGTTATAAACTGGTACTGCTGTCCTTTTCTCCAAATTGGCATTTGATTTGGGATTATTGCATATTTCCAGGGATGGGGAAAGAAATAAAAAGTTAGGTTTTCTGGCAATGTCTATGGATTACCACAGTAATTAAATCAGAACCTGTTTGGCCTCCACAATTTAAATTTACCTGCTTGCTGCTATAGCTGAAATACCAGTGTGTCCCAGATCCTTAGCATTCCTAAGAAACTGCTTGGAACTGGAGGTGCACTGTGGTCTTCATTAAGAGCAGTAACAGCAACCAAATCCAGTTTTGTTTTAACACTGGAGTAAACAAAAACAATCAAAAACAAGCCTTGATACCCATTGTAGCTTGCAGTAGGTTTGGTTTGGATATGAGTGTGCAGCCTTACAGGAAAATTGTGTGTGCAGCACTGAGCCCGGTGGCTAAACTGAGATGGACTTCTTCAGGGTGTGAGCAGGAGAAACAATGTCTCAGTCCAAGAGAGGTACTGTCATTTTAAAAAGGAATGGGTTCACACCTTATAATTGAAGCTAGGTGAATATGAATTTTCAGTTCAAGCATTTGCTCAAGTACAGCAAAATAAAAATACAGTCAACAAAAACTTAAAGCCCAAATACACCTGTCATAAGAAAAATCTTTCCTGTGTAGACCAGCTCTTAAACACTTATGAAACATCACATTGGTGAGTAAAGGACATTAAGGAAAATCTATATTAAATTTTTATCTTGCATTTGTTAAGTGAACTTACTTATATTATTCCAAGTTCTAAAATCCAATAGACATATTGTATATGATTTTATAAAATTGTTTGTTTATATATATCATAACATGTGCAGACATTTTTCTGAGTTACCTTACTCTTTCTTGTGGACCCAGTTTTGTGGAATAGTAAATTTGGGCACTTGCTATGCTTGGTAGAGGGTATAAGTTATTCTTGTTTCCTGATAAAACATAATTTTGTTTTGCCTGATGAAAAGGGGGGGAACAATGTGCTAATCCCAAACATATGGTCCCAGGTAAAAGCATGTTCTGTCATGCTTTTCCACTGCTTGGAAAGGTTATAGCATATTAGATTGTGATTTGACAACATCAGCTTGTTGCCTCAGCAGCTGAGAATCATTTGTTAAAACAATGCCTACATCTTGGAGGCAGGGAGAAAGGGATTTATCTGCCTACTTGTAGAAAGCCTCCTTTAACAAGTTAGCTGTAAACTGTTCACAAAGGCCACAGGAGCAACAGAAACTCAGATCCTGATATTCAAACTGCATGTTCCTTTAAGCCTCAGCCTGTTATTTTCTGGGGGTGGGTTTTTTGTTTAATTTTTTTTTGTATGTTTGGCTTTTTTGGGGCTTTTGGGCCTTTTTTTTTTTCTCACAGTGTGTTTTGTCTGCTCTCTGGTTCCATAGCCTAAGAACTAGTTTTGGAACTGGCCTAAAATGATCATGTCACCATTTTCCAAATGATATCTGGCCCTTTTAGCTCCAGTGTCACTTCTACTCCTCTGGAGTAATTTCAGTGTAGGAATACTGTAGGAACAGCCTTTGGTAGCTCAGAGGATCACTGTGTTCTTTGTGGTGACGTGATTTTGATAGAACAAGATCCTGATGCCGACCAAGATCCAGCTTTTGCCACAAACAGGCAGAAGCTGGTGGTAATACTTTTCTGAGCTTGTGATCTCGGTAGGCTGTCTTAGCTAGCAAACTCTTTGTCTCTTTTACTTCACTAGTTATCTTTTTCAAGAAAATAACACCATTTAGAAGAAATAACCTACGTTTTTCAAAGTGTCTCAAGGGCAACCATTAATAAAATAATGATGGAACATGTGGATAACTGCTTATGAGGTTCTCATCTCTGGATTCTTTGTTGTCTAAAGCCCAGAGATCCTCCAAGTAATAGCTTAGAGACTGGGAAAAAAAAAAAAAAAAAAAGAAGAAAATTCTTTATCAGTCTATTTTCTAAAGATCTGGACTTCTCCCAGTAAGAATGTAATGAGTAGAAAAAGCAGTTCAAGTTGTTTTCAAACATGGTATGACGTAGCATGCTGTCTGTGTTAGCCAACATGATGGACTTGATGACCTGTGACCAGAAATACAGGAGTAGCAGATGACCATTTATGACTCAAAGGAGGATGTAATTGAAACAATATTGCCTCAATCTGCCCTTGGCTTACTCATGATCACAGAATATCTGATTGCTTCTGGTTTTGTCTTGTGGCAGAGCTCAAATGGTTTGTCACAGTCAGTCCTGGTGCAATGTTCTGATGGATATTGTGATATATTTCCCTTAATTTCCTTATTACCTGAGAACTCTCAGGAAGTTTAAGCAGGAGTTAGCTGTCCCAGCAATGACAGTACTGGCCTGGTTTAGACACTTTTTAGACTTTTCTACTGATACTATTTTTGTGCAGCATTTGACATGCTTGCCTTAAGGTGAAAATGGAGTGCCTTAAGCTGAAAATGGAGTGCCTTTAAATGTCAGTCAAGTCCTTGCATTAGGGTCTGTGCAGTGTCCCATCTCCTGATGTGTGTTCTACTCACGTGATTTACTTACAAACACATTCAGGAGTTCAAAACTTCCTCATCTGCAGTATTTTACCTGAAGGTACTTGCGTACCAACAAATGAAGACCTCAGCTTATGTGTATGTACAACAACTGCATTTAAAAAAATACTTTTGAAATTATGAACGACTACTGAAATGCTGGGTTTTTCAAGGACCTCTCTCAGAGATTTGACTATTGGTAGTTTATTACTTCCCGCTATCTTCCCAACATCTATAATCTGTCATGTGACAGTAGGTAACTGCTTTTTTTCCTTGAAGTTAAGCAGGGTTAAACCCCTTGCCTCTTCTCTCCTGCCTGACTTCCCAAACATATTCAGGTATTTCATTGGAAGACTTACTAGACTGTTACTGAATTAATTCACAAGTACTTTGTTTTGCCATTTTCAATTGTGAAATTGTTGGCCAGGAAGGAAAAGATGACAGGTACTTAGGATACAGATAGCCCTGATTTCTGGGATCAATGCCAAACTGGATAAACTTTTCAATGAAAGGTAGGATAGTAGGCTATAAAACAGACCTGCTTCTGAAAAAATGCCAAGATGTCCTGTTGAAAATGTTAGTTTCCGCAAAGGTTTTTGAAGAGGCCAAGGAGCATTACTTACAGGAGGTGGCATCAGGACCTATTGCTGCTGTCAATTTTGTTTCTGAAGCTTCTCCCTGTGGACATTGTCTTTGTGGGCTTTATAATTAATCCATGAGTCATTGAATGGCTGGAGGACTCCACTCCTCTTTTAGAACTTTGAAAAAGCAACCAACTCTTAAAAACCTTGTTGTCAGATACCATGTACATTTTACCATAAAGTTTTCTTTGACAAAGGTGGCAAATGTTTTCATTAGCCTTTTGCCTCACATCCATTAGATTGAATCATTAGACTTAACAGTGACAGACCTTGACTAGGGTAAGAGATAATTGCCAGTTTATTGCACTTTAACAAAATTAATGGATAACCGAAGAAGTGACTTTGTGCCTTTTTGCAAACAAAAACCCCAAGTATTTAGTTGTTTTGTCTTTTGAATATTCAATTCATTATACCATAATTATAGGCTATATCTACATTTATGACTGGCAGCGTTTGCATTTCTTCAGGAAGCTTGTTTGTGTATTCTGAAGACTTGCCTTTTCAGTCAAACCTATTGCATTGTAGTCCTGTAAATAACATTTGAAGTATTGTGCTATTCAAAGTTGTTTCTTAAAGATTGAGGTTAAAGGGTAATACGTTTTTTTTAGAATCAATGATATATTGGCCATGTATCAATAATAATTATTAATCAGTTAGGTTGAATGACCAGATGTAATTTGCACTCTTTCTTTGTTGAAAAATAATCCCATCCATAGATTTTGTTTTATGACATTTTCTGACTGTAACATTAATATGAGATGTTAAGCATTTTTTGTTCTCAATTGGTTACCATTAAAATGAGTGTATTGCATTGACTCAGAGGTGAGGAAACTGCAGACTATCTTGCTATCTGCAATGCATGTTGGGCAGCATGAGTTTTTCAGACCAGGATTGATTATTACTAGTTTGGCATTGTATGGTAGAGTTTTGTTTTAACTCAGAACATTTCACAGCCATGTGATCAGGTAGTTGATGCAACAGTTGTTGCAATTGATCCTAGGGGAGTAGAGACCGTTCATTATGAATTGTTTTTATTTGGGGCTTTAGATCAGTTTTTTTGTTATGCATAATTATAGTTGAAAAGGACTTACCACACCCACTATGCAGTGTTTGAAGCCATTTGTAGACCTAAATCCTCTTTTTCCTTGACTTTGTTTCTCAGACCACCAATTCTCCCTAGTCCTTCTCCTTCAAAATCCATTCCAATCCCACAGCCCCTCCGACCAGCAGATGAAGACCATCGGAATCAATTTGGGCAACGCGACCGATCCTCCTCAGCTCCCAACGTCCACATCAACACCATCGAGCCAGTCAATATTGATGTGAGTACTGCTCACCCTTGGATCAGGAATGTGGATGGGATGTGTTCCTGGTGAATATCTGTGTGTTGCATTTGTACACTATGGTTCTAAGATAATCCTCAGTGATAAACCAGAATACTCAAAGATCATTCATTTTTCATTCTTTTAATAGATTATTTTTTGCTTTTGAGAGCTGTAAGAACACAATCCATTCTCTGAAAGCAGAACTGCCTTTTGACAGTTCTGTCGTTTTCATTTTCAAAGAAACATTTTGCCCTATACAACTGCCTCTTCTTTCTGCCATTAGTCCCAAGACTTATGCTGTTGCCAGTAACCACTCTTGCAAACCATTGTGTTAAACGCATTGTTATGCAAGATTAGAGACTTTTTAGTATTTTTATTCCATGTAATAATTTTGGCATTGAAGGAAACTAAATAATTAAGCTGAGTTGACCTATTCTGATAGTTCCTTAAGAGTTTAAGAGCCCAGTTTATGTTGTTCTGAGCATTCCTTTGGAGTGTTCAGAAACTGCTACATTAAGATTTGTTCCACAGTTTTGCAATCTCTGGATGGTGAAATGTAACTAATAATAATAGTTGATATTAGCATAAGGACACCTAGGACCTTTCAAGACATTGCCTTTTGCTGACTTTGCTAACATACACAGTTGATATTTTATCCTTAAATCTGCTCTCTAGAAAATAGTCGTTTGTTGGGTAAGCAGACTTGAAATCTGCCAGGACACTGAGGCACAAAATCAGTTTTGCATGTGAGCTGAGGGAAAGGTGAAATGTTAATTTTAAGAGTGTGGCTATGTAGGTATTTGCATGTGGAGTATGGCAGTGGTGCAGCTGAGGCATAGCCAGTGCTTTTGACAAAGCACAGGTGCATAAGGGAACAAATATAATTATGGAACAAGAAGGGAATAAATATAATAGTGTAATAAAAAAGTGCCCTATTATAAAAATGGACATACAGAAGGAAACCGCTAGAATTTTCTCCTTCTGTTTATAGAGTCCTTATTGTAGTTTGCTTTTAGTCTGGACATGTTGCAAAAGATAGTTTCAGCTCACAGAGGATTGCAAGTGAAGAAAGCCTTGTGCAGTTAGTCATTTCTGAGAAGAACAGTGTGCCTAGCTATGCAAATCAGATGTGTTGTTACAAGAAAAAACAAAGCAGGATTCATTTGACTGAATTCATTTGACTCAGTACAGTAAATTGATGTCCCAGGTTCTGATATGATAATTCAAACCATTTCTGCTACTGACCAGCTGTGTTTTTAAATCAATATTTTCTTGTCAGCCTCTCTTTTGGGTGTTGTACATTTCTCTTTACTGCAGAGTGATGCTGTTTTAAAGCAACTTAATTTTGAGAAGTGTAGTAGTTCTTTGAGTCATTGCTATTAGTAAGTCAGGATAGGAAACCACTTTTATTTCATGGGCAACATATGACACTATGAATTCACAAACTTATCAGTTTAAATTGATTCCAGAATGTAAATGTTAACACCTGAATTAAACACAGCTTTTACATTTTTTTATAGGACTTGATTAGAGACCAGAGTTTACGAGGAGAGGGAGGTAAGTAGCCTTTAAACTAACTGCTGTGTTACTTTTAATTACACAACTGTTTTGTCCTTTCCAATTACCCTACTTCCTTCTACAAAACACAGCCACAATGCAAAATATGACTAGAACAAAAAAGTGAATTTACATTTGCTTGTCCATGAACTTAGTATTTGTTTCACAAAGATTTGAGTCATTTGCTGGTCATTCTGGGAGTGGGGGAGACAGAAGGAGAAAAAGTTTTGAAGTAGTATCTAGTTTTTTTAGTTTTAAAATTACTTTTTTACTCTTTCTCTCACCCACCCACACACACCAACTTATTCACTCACATGGCTGCACACAGATACACTACAACTTCCCAAAGATTTTTATGCCTGTTGTTACCTTTTCACACATGGAAACAACAGGGGTTTTCAATGAAAACCATCGTGGTAGATGAGCATTCCATAGGAACTGCTGCATCCTAAAGCAGCTTGAAATACTCCAGTTCTTCTCCCCCTCTACCCCTGCTGAAGTTGCTGCTTTGCTGTACTGCATGCCTGTGCTACTCTTGAAAGCAGATTATTAGGATCTTACACTAAAGTCAGGTCTTTTTATGTTTCCTTCAGGAACTCACTGCCCTAATTCAAAGTTAAGTCGCAACTGGTGTCAGGGGGTTTATTTTTCTTTATCTGTTGTGCACGGGCCTCTTAAGTCACTTCTCCCAGTGGTTGTCAAGGTCCTGAAGGGAGTGTCTAATGTGCTGTATCTATTCCTATTAATATAAGAATAAAGCAGAAACATTGAAAATACAGAAATACTGAGTAGGGCAGGCATATGACCATTTTTCCAACTCCAAATCAGTAACACAGTTGTCTCCTACTGGTTTTAACTTGCTTCAGCCATAAGTATGGGTCTGAATTACCATAGTGCACCCTTTCCTGATCTCAAAGGTTTTGTACTCTGGGCTTTCGCTCACTTTGTTTCTCCCATGCAAATCTGGTATTTGGTAGGATGTGTTGTGTTTGATGGAGCTGTCTTTAATAATGCCAGCAATAGGCACTTTAAAGAAAGAAATTTCCTTTAACCCTGCAAGCTACTAATTGCAAATTGCCAGTTTAAGCTATTTTTGTATGTGTTGATAGGTGTGGCTCTCCAGAGTTTTGCCCATTTTGTCCAACATTTAAATGTTGTGCGATCATGTTGGTTTTAACTTTTGATCATAAACCGTCTGCTTGGCATCTGAAAACAATTGGCTATTTCCAGTCCTGTAACAGTGTTCTTAGGAATTGACTTTTTTTCCTTCAAAGTACAGAAGAAATCTATGATTAGGAGTCAAAGCATCCTAGTTATTTCCCATGACTTCTTTCATTTCTTCTATGTGTCTGTCTTTCTGTCTCTGCCTGCCCGTCTCTTTCTCTCTAACAGCCCCTTTGAACCAGCTGATGCGCTGTCTTCGGAAATACCAATCCCGGACTCCCAGTCCCCTCCTTCATTCTGTCCCCAGTGAAATAGTGTTTGATTTTGAGCCTGGCCCAGTGTTCAGAGGTAGTTGGGCTCTTCTTTCTTGTTTTCACCCAAACAAAATAAGTAAAACCACAGATGCTGTTTGTGCCTCACCCTCACACCGTGTGTATGTAAGTGTGTGAGTTTATCAAAACACCTCTGTTTTTTGCTTGGCCTGGCTGGAATGCTTTGAATGTGCTTTTCACACATACTCACTTTCACCTTTACACGCTTGAAAATGATTATAAATGAAGTCTGACTTAAATCTTCAAAAGCAAGGAATTTCATAGTTGAGGTTTTTCTGTGGACCTTAACATAATCTTTCTAAACAAAGGGCATTGGATTGCATTGCAGTGATTTTAAATCTAAAATTATGTCCTTAACTTAGAATTTCCTTGACTGTTCAGTTTAAGTCAGTTGAGTGCTATAACAGTCTTCTATATTTAATATTCTCTGTTTTGAAAAGTGATGCAGGAAATCAAATGTGAATTACAAACATTTCCATTGATATCTTGTTAGGTCTCAAGCTTTTCAAGTAATGTGTCATGTCAGCTTTCAACAAATACTTCATTTTAACAGTGTGCTAGTGATACCGCATCAGGACTCTAGGTGGTTTTAGTAGTTTTTATTTAGTATTATTTTTTTAATTTATTTAGTAAATTTGACTGAAACAGTATTTCTGTCCCATACTATGTAAAATAAGATTAGATTAGATTTTCGTATCATTGGCCGAGGGGGTAATTCAGGCCTTGAGCTGTCAATGGATCTGTTGTATTGCACAAAATCCCAAAAAAACTTTATGGGATTTCATATGCTGGAGAAACCAACTATTGAGTAATAGCATGAAATGTTCATATTTGTCCCTCCACATAATATGTGTAGAAATGGTTAGTTCAGTGCATGTAGGGTGGTTTTCAAATGCTACCATCTTGGCTGTTTCAAAGACTCTTGTTTCAGAATATATCAAAAGCAGTTCACCTTTTGAACTTATGAAGATCTTCCAGAAGTCTTTGTAAGAAGTCAGGTGTTTCCAACAAGCAAACTGGCTGCAGAATGAAATATGTTATGTACTGCTTCAGAGTCCAAGCTATTGACTTAAATCCAGCATTATCTGAACTATTCTACTCTAATAACTTGAAAACAGCCCATCTGGTATTATTATGAACAGATTAACTGCAGTGTTCTGCCATGTGCTGGAAGCATTTTTGGTGAAGGGTGAACATTGTGTTGGTGTTCCCATATTGCAGGATTAAACTTTAAAGAGGAGATTTTAGCTACTTCAAAGAAAATGCATCCCAGATCTTTGCTATTGCAGAGGAAATCTGTAGCCCAGTAACCTTTTGAAAAATTGCTCGAACGTTCTGGGAACATCATACATTTGATTCCATGTGTGTTTGATTTCAGATGAATCATTTAATAAATAAATGACAGCCTAGTGGCCGTAACATGAAAACACAAGTCCATCCTTTAAGTCACTGGCTTCCAGCTGCTTATGAATGTAGTTAGGATGCACAATATACATCAGTATTGTTGCTTTAGTATGTGGGACAGTTTACAGATGCTGTGCCCCATTTTGTATCTGTTGGTATATAATTTTGTGCATCCACTTACAAGTGCGTAGATTTTAGCTTAGTGAGTCCAGTGATGGATACATATAATCTGATAAATTAGCATGCACTGAGTGACTGAGTTTAAGCAGAAGTTTAAAAAGTCACAAAGTCCTAGTTGCCATTAGGAGACACTTTTTGTTTAAGAGGGGAGTTTCTAAGAGAATACGAGGAGTATTGTCTTCCACCACTTCCCAGAGCACTGATGTGAGAAAAGGCAGTGGAATGTTAGAGGTCTTGTTCAATGACATACATTGTTTAGCAAAGCAGCATGAATTTAATTAACAGTTGACCCTATTTTATGTCCTTTGCATTGGAAGGGTCAGCATAACCTTGTTAGGAATAATTGTGATGTATTTTAAAAGGCAGTGTCTAGGTGAAGTGCTCTATTTGAAAAGGGCCACTGGGGCTCTGAAACAGCTCTCAGTAACATTTTCCTGCATAGATTTGTTTAGATAACCTACAGGCCACAGACATACTGTTCTTTTTGTGTTTCCTAGAATATGCTTCAAATAGCCAACTAACTAAAGTACTTGTGCTTTTTTAATCCTTTCTAAAGTCTAATTTTTTTTTTAAATAATAGTTCTCTGCTAACAGATAGCTTTAAAACAGCCAAATGATTTTCAGGTGGCACTTGGAGACTCAACCAGAAAAAATTTTGATTATTTGCATTTAGTCTATTTCATTTCAAAGTACAATAGTTCAGCTATTTGTTGGGTTCCTAAAAGCTTAGCTACAAGAAATATCAGAGGTAAATGCTGCTAACTAAAATGCTACTGTTCTCAAAGAAACTGATGGAATTTTAAAAATACATCTTAAAGTATTTTTTTCTTACTAAAAAAGACGTTGTCTTTTTGTTAATTCATGAAGAGAATAGAGATCATATCAAATATATATAAATTTACACAGGGATGTTATATCAAATATATAGAAATCTATACAGGGATATTTGGTATAGGTTTGTCTTTTCCTGAAAACTGAGACATGAGCACTAATGTAACATTAGGACAAGATTCCTGTATGAGTTTGTTCTCTCTTAACATTCACATTGATGTTTAGAGATACTGCATCTCAAACACAATTCTTGCACCTAATATCAATACATTCTTGTAAGGTGGATTCTTACAGATAAAACTATCCTATTTCTGAAATTCAGGCTCAGCTGCAGGCTTGTCTGCAACACCTCCTGCTTCTTTGCCTGGGTCACTAACCAATGTGAAAGCGTTACAGAAATCACCAGGGCCCCAAAGGGAAAGGAAATCATCCTCATCCTCAGAAGACAGAAATCGAATGGTAAGGGAAAGATCAGCTCTTTTCTTCTGTAGAACCGTATTCCTCTCCCTTTTCTTTCATCCAAGTTCTATAAATTATTTTGAAGATGAATGTGGCACTGATCAAGGACTTGAAACCGATAAATAATAGAGTGGGATAACCCACTTTAAATCCATAAATAATTGTGGGACTGCTATATAAATAATTTAAAGAATTGACTAAACTCACTTTTACTGGTGTGATTCATATTGTTACGCTTTTTTCCCTTCATGTAACTGCTTAACTTTTCCCACCATGATTCATTAACTTTGAAAGTAACAAATGTAACAAATTTTTAGTAACAATACATGAAAACATAAAAACATCCACTTCTTAAAAAATTCAGTTTATTATTACGATTAAGAATTTAAAATCAAATACTACTTTCTTTTTGTTAAGCATTTCTTTATATTTTCTGGTTTTAACACTGCCAGAAAGCTGTTGCAAATGTTTCATGCCAGGTAATAATTTGGCATTCCTGTGTCCTGAGGTTTTGTGTAGGGCTAAGTTTAGAGATGAAAAGACAACATCTGAAAAAGAACAGTTTTTTAGGACATTATTGATGGTGAGAATTTTTTAACAAATGAGCTGTTTTCAGAGACATTAATGCACTTGTTTTCTTCCTTTATATTGTTTTTGCACATATATAAAGAAAACACTTGGTCGACGGGATTCAAGTGATGATTGGGAGATACCAGATGGACAGATCACAGTTGGCCAGAGGATAGGATCTGGATCATTTGGAACAGTCTACAAAGGAAAGTGGCATGGTATGTGGCCAGGGTGGCAAAGAGCTGTTGTTCAGGTCACAGCGCCTGCCAGGGCACACCCAGCTGCACAGCAGCTTCCCAGAAACACACCTGGGCTTCTGGTGGGCACCAGGCTGAGCCAGCACTGTGCCCATGCCACAAAGAGGGAAAGATGGGTGTGGAAACCCAGGACACAGGGAGTATTTCTCTGTCTGCTCTGGGGTGCCCTGACCCCCAGGGGAGCACTGACTGACCCTCATTCATGGAGAAAGTTTCCTACACTTCAAGGTAGACTAGAATCCACAAAAGTGTGAAATGGATTATAGAGAGTACTGTAGGTGTATCACTTGGTGAGAAATTTAGGTTTTGGAATTTTCAGTATGTTGTGGATGGAAGCAAGATGGAGGGCACAGGGTGTCATCCTGGGTTTCTTTTTCTTCTTCATGCTTCTTCTTTCTTCTTCTTCATGGGTTTGGGTGGCATTTTGTAATTGAGCAGAAAAGTCCACATTGCAGCTCTTTGGGGTCAGTTATTGGGTTAAAAGGGAAAATAATCTAGGTGTCAGTTCTTAATTGGATAGTTTAGTTCCTAAAAGACCTTGTAACAAGAGATTGTTGGCCATTTTGTGCCTTCTAATGAAAATCTGCTAAACTCACATTAGTGACACTGTTTTACTGATAAGAAATAATCAACACCTGGGTCTGAACACGAAATACTGTCTCAAGTGCCTTCAGTGCAGACTCAGAGGAACTGACAGCCAGTACCCCAGCAACTGGGACCCCCAGAGATGGGCTCCTGGGCTGTACTAGGCATTGCCTGCAGGTTAAGGGAGCCAATCCTCCTCCTCAGCACTGGTGTTGCCACACCTGGAATGCTGGGCCCGGTTCTGGGCTCCTCTGAGCAAGTGAGATGTGGACATAATGGGGAGACCGCAGTGAAGGGCAGTGAATATGAGTTTTAATTTAATAAGTGGTGCGCTAAATAACTAGTGTAAGAACTTGATGTTGCTTGGAAACTCAACTCTTGCATGTTCTTCTGAACTGAGAAATTATTAGGGTAAAGATGAAACATTACAAAGGCAGAAGTATTACTCTTGATGAATGAGGATTTCAGATGCGTATTTTTAATAGCTTTGACCTGCCTATGATTTCTCAGAGTAAAGTAAGAATAGTATTTCTACATTTTACTGAATATTGACCTTCTTTAAAATTGTGGTGATTTATTTCATGTAAGCTAAAAAAACTGTATCCCAAAATTTCTGATGCTCTGTACAGCATTCTCTCAAGAGAGGAATGCGTATCAATGGCGCTTACTAAAAATTTCTGTTTTAAAGGTGATGTGGCAGTGAAAATGTTGAATGTTACGGCACCCACACCTCAACAGTTACAGGCTTTCAAAAATGAAGTAGGAGTGCTCAGGTAAGAATATTTTTAATGGCATGAAATAGTGTGTGTAGATTTGTGCTTCATTAATCACTGAATTTTTAGGTCTCCATTGGAACACATTGGTCTCAATCTCACTCCTAAGTGATGATACTTCAGGCAGAAGAAATAATAATTTAAAAATATTTCTTTGTACCCATTATATGTCTACACATCTTTGTTGTGTGTCCAAACACTCAGAATTAGTTTTTGCCAATTTACTATCCCCAGGGCACAGTCAAGCCTAAGTGTGAGCTGTAGGCCCTTCTTTCCTCTCATTCACATTTTGCAATTGAAGGAGAACATGACTAATGGTTGATTTTTCAGCTACAGTTCTGCCCATATTATCTGTTGTTTAATAGTTCCTGATCAGTAACATTAATTTCTCTGAGTTTTTTAATGTAATTCTTATAAAGTCATTTCATTTTTTCCTTTTCTCATGTCTACTGCTTCTACTGTCTCAGAGGAGATATTTGTTTTGGGTTCAGCTCTTAAAGATCCATCAGCATTACAGGATAGAATATACATTTCGAAGAAACATTACATCAAAGTACAATCTGGAGCAGCGTCAAGCATAATTGTGTTTTAAGAAACAAAATACCAAGGAGGTTTTTGTGCCAGGAAACCTGATGGGTTGAGCTGGGCACCTATGCTTTGGAAACATCCCAAATAAACTACAAAGAGAAAGGGAATGGTCAGCCTGTTACCCTAGGAAAATATTAGTTCTAAAAACTCTTAAGCTCATAGTTGTGGAAGTAGAGGCTTTATGGGGTGTGCTACTTTGGGTATCTCTTCATTTTCTTGACAGAATTTTGACAGAACTGAATGAAATCAAATATCTTAGTCCAGCTTTCTGCTGGTAGTCCCTTTGATGGAGCCCAGCCTGTTTGATGCATAGTCACTTGTTCTGTCCTTTGACCAGACAAGGCAGATTTACTTATAGCTGTGCTTTCTCCATTTGGATTCATCATTACTTAGCTTTGTAGTAGGATTTGCAGGAAACTGCTTACTTTTTGTTTCTTCAGCAGTTACTCTCAGCATCACTTGACAAGTTCTTGAACCTGAACAGGGCACCCTCTCATAGCAGTGTCCTAGCCCACATTGCTGCAAGGACAAAGGCTCACATGCTGGTATCTCTTGTTAATTTTTTAATAAAAGAAAACATAAAAGAGCTCTGACATTTTTCAGTTACCCCAGAGTAGTTATTCCATGTTAGTGTGATAAGAAAGGCTAACTTCAGGAATAATTCATTAAATTAATCTAACAAGAGGTTGTCATAGTAAAAGTTGAGACTGATCCAGCACCTTCTGTTTGGAAATATATTTGTGGACTGTGATAGATCTTCCTGGGTTTTCTTGATTTCTTGGCCTGATTTCCTCCTGATTCTTCTGTTTTTGTAAACAGGAAAACACGACATGTGAATATCCTGCTTTTCATGGGTTATTCAACAAAACCCCAGTTGGCTATTGTTACACAATGGTGTGAAGGGTCCAGTTTGTATCACCATCTACACATCATTGAGACCAAATTTGAAATGATCAAGCTAATTGATATTGCACGACAGACTGCACAAGGCATGGAGTAAGTATTGAATTACTTGTCTGCAAATAAGCACTGGGGCAATGTTTACTTATTCCCTTCACACTCTGGCTGACATTGGCAAATAAGGCCAGCTCTCTGCTCACTTTGCTGAGCCCAGGGTCCTGTCTCAATCATCAAAACATTTGGTGAAAGTATCAGAGCTCTCTGAATAACAGGTTTCAACATCTGAAGAGAACATCCCTATTTTGTTCTAAGGATTGTAAATAATCCTTATTCCCATAGAGGGCCATCAAGTTAGAATTTACCAAGCTAGCCAAATATTGTGTGTCAAAGTCAGAACACTGCTGTAAGACCAGAGAAATTGCACTTCAGCTGAAAAACCACTATGATGATTGCAGTTCATTGTGCCATTTTTCTGCTCAGTATTCCATTACATTTTCAGTCAAGAGGCACGGAGGTGTTTGCAGCAACCAGCCTTAGCCTTCTGTTAGCCTGTGCATCTCCCCAGGCTCCATCTGTAGGTAGGGGAGATGCAGAAGCTGTTTTGTGAACACGATTCAAAGCAGAGACACAAATTGGGGCTTTTCCAGCAGTTTTGTGCCAATCTCATTGACTAAACAAAGAGCCATGGGAGACTAATTCAGGCTGTATCTGCTGTGGGGCAAGTGCTTTCCTCTGTGTTCCCTGCCATCTGTTTATCCAGGCTGCAATCAGGGGATCTTTTTTCCACTCCTCTACTAAAAAGCAGTCAGTGTACCCAAGTACACACTGAGACTGGAAAGCACATTTAGCTCCTGCAATTTAGGAACACCTTATCTAAAGCTGTGACTAACTCACAAAGTCTTGACAGTCCCCATTAAGGCTGGGAGGCAGAAATTTCAGCACAGAATTGCATGAAAAAAATTAGTGAAGTTCTTTTTACTGTGAATATTGAGTTAGAATTGAAAAGCAGAATTTTGAACGTAATTGTTATTCAGCACTAGCATCAGATTTGAGCTGGAAGTCTAAGCTTTATTTTATTTCTTCATGTAAATGTTGCAGAAACTGTCATGGGTAACTGAAGTTTTACTGCCTGCATAAATGTGCAGTTTGAATGTCAACATAATTTGTTTCAGTAGTACAGTGAATTTTGAGTTGTTGATTAGTGCAGTATTATCTAACCCACCTCATCTGTGATATTCCTTTTCAGTTATTTGCATGCCAAGTCAATCATCCACAGAGACCTCAAGAGTAATAGTATCCTTTCCCAGAGATGTAATTTTGAAAGGTGAAAGCATTCCTGGTTTTTGTTTTTTGTATTTTTTCTGCCAGAAATTAACTAACTGATATGAAAAGCTGTTCATGTGTGAATATTTGCCAAATAGAAGTTTCACTGAGAAGGGGTAATATCACTAATAACAAAATAGGAGGTGCTTACTGTGTCTTTTGATTCAATTGCAATAACACAGGGAGTTTTAGTTGGTATCACAAAGATTTTTTTGCATCCTTTGGTTTCTTCATGTAATGAAAGATTATGTGAGTTGGCTCATGGAACATTTTCAGCTTTTCTCATACTTGGCACTTCATGAAAGCCACCTGGCCATGGTCTGCTCAGCAGTGGCCCAGGCATTACTTACATAACCCTTACCTACCATAATTCACCATGCTGGCTGCTTAAAACCTGTGTGATGTGGAAACCTTCTTCAGTGATGCTGAATGCTTAAAACTGTCATGTTCATGTTGCAAATTTGTAGCTGTTCATTGTTCTTTTAGGACAGGACCAGCACTGCTTGTCTGTTTTCCCTTAACATTCCCCCCGTAGATATTTTTCTTCATGAAGACCTCACAGTAAAAATAGGTGATTTTGGTCTAGCTACAGTGAAATCACGATGGAGTGGATCCCAGCAGTTTGAACAGTTGTCTGGTTCCATTCTATGGATGGTAAGCAAGGGGGAAGTAGTGAGCTTGTTTCAACAAATTTATTTGTCTTGGCCAAACTTCCTGCTCCTATCCCTCTGGCACATTGACATAAAAAAAGTTGGCTTAAGCTGGAAAAGACAAGCAGTAATATGAGGTAGTAAATTAATGTTTTTCAATTCTTCTTTAAGCATATGTCTTCCAGTAGTCAGCAGAAAAACTTTAGTGTCTCCATCTTTTATTCTGAGGTTTATACTGAAATGAAAATAGTGGCTAAGGAAAATGAATTGTTAATTATTATAATGAATTAATTATGTATCATTAATCTAGGGTTGAGGAGAAGGTGAGAAAAGCCTTGCAAAACATCCTGCAACAGAGTAGAGGAACTAGCTCAGGAAAAAGTAAGATGCTCTTAAGTTTTAAGGAGTCAAGAGGAGTTGTTCATATTGCAATCTCCTGTGCAGCTCCACTTCCTCTTTTTCTGCCTGGAAAAGCTTAAAGCTCTGTTAGCTGGCATTAATTTCAGTGTCACTAGAATTCTAGTTTCGAAATACATTCTCAGCTTGGCCAAGGTAATTTTTCTCTGTCATAGAAAAATAAAAGGGATCACCAAGCTAAAATGAAGCAATGAATTTTGAGATTCATATCAGCATCCACTCTGTATTAGGACCCAGTAACACCTGAAGGCAGGAGTGGGCCTTGCACCTGTACCTTGGCCATTTCCGTGTTTTGTTCCTGGTAGGTGAGGTGCAGCACAATGGAGAGAAATAAAAACTAATTCTTGCCTTTTCTGATACAGGCACCAGAAGTTATTAGGATGCAAGATAAAAACCCCTATAGTTTTCAGTCGGATGTGTATGCATTTGGAATTGTTCTCTATGAATTGATGACTGGACAGTTGCCATACTCCAACATCAACAACAGGGACCAGGTAAGGGGAGGCACTGACTTCAGTCAAGGGTGGTCTGAAACAGATTGATTCAGACTTGGGTGGGCAACTTTCTGATGTTCTGTGTGTTTCATGTTTCTGGTTCTCATGCTGTGAGATGACATTTCTGCATTTTCTAGATCTGCTTCGGCCACATAGCAACAATTTACTTAATTCTCTTGAGGTATTTTTTGTGTTCTTATTTTAAATATAGATTTTCAGTTTCCTGACTGGTTGCCAGGATACTTATTAGGGAGAGAGCAGATTACTTAATAGTAATCTAGTTTAGAATAGTTCTGCAAAGGCAAAATGATCCCCCATATGTGTTCAGTTATTCTTCTCATTCCCCCACCCCTCCACTTGCAGTGAATAATAAATAGTGCAGCTACAGGACTGACAAAACAGAAGAGCAGTCATCTCACTGAGTGTTTTATATTCATTTCAACTTTGAGAGAGCATGCACCATCTAACTGAATTGCAGGATATCTGCATTTCTCAAATCCTGCTTGTTGGACAATATAGCTTCCCAGAGTCGGGGGATCCTATGAGGAGATGACTTAATTGTGAACAAATATTCCATAAATGTTAATGATCCCACATGCTGTAATACATCTCCATGGGACAGGCATGTTTGGGAAGGCATACCTGATTCATGATTTCTGTCTAACCTGAAAATAGCATTTGTGCATCAGGATCTTTGATGTAAACTATTCTGTATCTGAGCAGTGATGTATTTGTTGCTTCTGTGTCCTCATCCCTTGTTTTTTCACTGTCAGTACTTGAGAATTGAAACCATAGCAACGTTCATCTGTGAATGCCATTTTATAAGGCTGCTTCCCTATCTGCCAGAACACTTCATCCCAATTCATCAAATTTGGAGTGACTCCTTTTTAGTTTTCTTTTTCTTTTTTATCATTTTGGTTTTGCCTTTAATGTCTGGATTCCTGGCCAGATGATCCAGCCTTCTAAAAACAGTATTTGGCCTTGGTTTTACCTTTTGAGGTCTCAAAGATCAACCCAGTGATGGGGGTGCTTACAATGAAGTGCTGAAGCAAATTTTAAAATGCAAGTGAAGCCAACATCTGTGATCTGATGTCTTGAGTTTTGTCACTCCTTGTCTGTTATATGAAAAGTTGCAAATATTCCTCACTCTCTGGTGCATTTACATCAGCTACTATGACACAACCAAGATTCTTAGTGAATGAAGTGTCATTCTTGTTATACCTCAGAGTGTTTTTCTCACTTCAACAGATTTTTATAGACTGTTCTTGTAGTGATACTCTTTTCTCTAGTCTAATTTAAAAGATTAGTCCCTCTATTATTTGTAAAGAAACTATTTAAAACATAAAAAGTAATGAATTTTGAATAATTTCAACTTGTGCCATTATTTAGAAAATACCAACTGCTAGATAATTGGAACTCTGATTGCAGCAGAGGTAAGGGTTGCAGTACACAAGTCTCTACTACAAAATCCTGCTCAGCACATGGGGATTTCTAAAGGAACCATATGGGAGCTTTCTGTTCTTCTGTGATGCCAACACAGATGTGACTGAAGCAGAGTTAAAAAAGGACTAGGATTGTGTTAGAATAAATAACAAGTATGGCATACTTGAGATGGGAGGCTTTTCTGCTGTGTGGTTGTTTTTTTTTTTTCCCAGTGTCAAGATATGAAATAGTTAGACTTCATTAGAGAGAAGGTGTGATAAACCTGCTGGGTTGTCTGAGTTCTCAGAAAAGGCAGTGATTACTGCTGCAGCATGAATGGATCTTTGATTAGCTGGTTTGCAAGTGCTTTTTAGTGTTAGTGCTACTGCAGTACCCAAACCACGTTGCAAATGACCTTGGCTTGACATGATGATGTTTGATGGTTTTTTATATGTACAAGAGATGATTAACCATATTTATGTTTTGTTTTCCTGCTTCCTATCAGTTACTTGGTTTTATGCTGAAGTTTTATCCTTAGGGAAAATATAAACCTCCCATGTTGAAAGAATTACTGTAAAAATACCAAGCCTGTCTGTCTCCTCTTCTACAGAGTAGAGGGAATTCCTCTTTTCCTTTTGAGGTGGTTTTTGTTTTGTTTTGGTTTTTTTTTTTTTTTTTGTGAGAGTGGGGGAGGTGGTCAAATGTGAAGAATAAGCTAATGTGTTGGAAAAGTATGTGATGGAATCAATTCTCAGAAAGTAAAGGGTTTTAATATCCAAAGTCCATTCGTTTCTTAAAATACCTTTCAATGTGAAGTTGTTGTTGATTTGTATTATAAAACAGAATATTTCTTTTTACAGAGTTTTTATTTTTAGACATTCTGTTCCTGCCAGAGTTGCTCGTTCTTGTTTTTGTCAGTTTTTGACACCGAAGAACCATTCCTTAGATGGTTATTGCTATAAATGGTAACCATTTACTAGTGTTCAAGTTCCACAGAAATCTCTCTGAGGAGGAGGAAAGATCTAATTTTTTTCTCTGTACTGAATAGGTTAGCAAGCATTACTCTCAGAAATTTGTCAATTTCAATATCAGCTAATGTTTCCTGGGAGCAGAAATCTTGTTGCTGCAACCAAAATAGTCTAGCAAAATGTTCACCTTTTGTGACTGTTTATTTTATCAATTCAGCTTCTTCCTCTTTCATCTTTTTTCCCCTTAAATAAAGATAATTTTCATGGTGGGACGAGGATACCTATCTCCAGACCTCAGCAAAGTACGGAGCAACTGTCCCAAAGCTATGAAGAGACTAATGGCAGAATGCTTAAAAAAGAAAAGAGATGAGAGACCCCTTTTTCCACAGGTGAGAAATGCTCCTCTTTAGTTCTCAACAGACTTTACAATTCAAAGTTGTGAACTCACTGGCCAGTTCCAAATTTTTTTTATTGGTGCTATGGCAGGGTTTCATAAGAGACCTGATTCTGTTAGTCAGACCTTGGTTAGTTCTGTTTAATTAGAAATGCTCATTTTCATTTCAAAACTCAAGTATTAAAATGACCTGTGTCTTTTGAAAAGTATTTACATCTTGGAGAAAGTTTCAGCTGGGAGATAACGAAAGCAATAGTTACAGTTAGACACACAAATTAGTACTTGGTAAATGTACTCAGAAATGTTTACACTGCCCTCCTTGCTCTCCCCCAAGCTTCATGAAGGGAAACAGATAGTTTTGCCACAGAGCTTGGTTTTTATCGTGCCTGCTGAGGAAGGTTTGGGCTCAAAAAGCTTGAGGGGGAGAAGGGCAAAAATCTGGGTTTTTTCCCCCTGTTTTGAGTGTAACCAAATCGTTTTCAAAAGATAAGGAGCTCCCCCTGCTGACTTTTTGGTAAATGTTATTAAGCAAAACACTGGCAGAGCTGGGTTTGCTACAGCAATGGCAGGTACAGGTACTAGGGCATAGACAAGGAGTGCAATAAAAAGCAAGTGTTTTCACTGTGCTTAGAGGGAATCTGTGCCTTTAAAAAGGGAGAAATTCCCCAACTGTCCTTTTCAGCTTCCTTAGGATATAAACGTTAAGAGTTCAGTGCACTAAGCTATATTTTAAAAATCCTTTTTTTAAGATGTGTTTAAATATTTTTCTGTAGTTAGTTGATACTGTGCCTTTGGTTTTAAGAGAGAGACACAGCTTTGGAACAGCAAGTTTGATCATGTATTTTCTGTGTTTTAGATTCTTGCCTCCATTGAGCTTCTCGCCCGGTCATTGCCAAAAATTCACCGCAGTGCATCTGAGCCCTCGTTGAACCGGGCTGGCTTCCAGACAGAGGATTTTAGTCTGTATGCTTGTGCTTCTCCAAAAACACCCATCCAGGCAGGGGGATACGGTGGGTTTCCAGTGCACTGAGCCAAAATGTGAAAGCATGTGCCTGTGTGTCTGTGTGCTGGTGTGTCCTGTGAGTGCCAGGTGTTTGTTCTCACTTGTACCAGCTCTGATTGTAAGGGTTACTGAGGGAACAAAGGCTCACTTCCTACCACTGGGCACTGAGTGTTCCCAGCACAGTCTGTGTTGGTAACTGCTGCCCTGGGAACAGCTGGCACAAGAAGAGCTGTAATGTCACGTAAGAGACATGGAAAAGTCACTTCAAACAAGCAAAAATCTTCTTAAAGTCATCAGGTGTCATTTTTGCCTAGTTTGTTGATTGGAATTAGTTACTCAGGAGTGTATTTGATTTGAATCTATGCAAGCTGTGGTTGTCTGTTGTTTTGGGGGTTTTGTGGGGGATTTTTACTTCATTTAAGGTCATTATATTTGAGCAAAAAGCTTTAGATTCTTCATTTAGTTAGGCTATTCATGTGGGAAACACTTGGAAAGATAAACTTATCTTCAAGGCTGAACACAATCAAAACTTTATTGTGGTCAGCAGAAGTGAGCAGATACAACACAGAATCCAAAGAAAGCCCTGAATAACATGTAACTCTTATCTTAAAAGTGGAAGTTTAAATTAGTACTGTTTAGGGAACATTTCTCCTACAGAAGAGTGGTAAATGGGTTTTTTTATGTTACCTTTTTCTCTAAATATTCTGACCTGATATAGTTTACACCATCTCCAAATGTTCTGTTACAATGCAACACAGAAGAAATTCTGAATGTGCTTTTGCCAAACTGAAAGGCATTACTGGTAATGGTGCCTGTATCCTTCAGTTAGTACGGATTTCAAAATTTATAAAAACGTTTTAAATCTCAAGCATGACCAAGTGCTTTAAGAGCAAAAATGCTGCTAACACCCATAATAGGAAAAGAAGATTTGAAAAAGCAGTTTTGTTCATGGAAATCAGTGTTATACTACACATTTTGTTAAGATGAAAAGTGTTAATTACTTTAATATTGTTAAGAATACACTGAACATGCTTCTCTTCAGAGGCAAATTGATTTTTTCACTTCCATGGAAAAGCTACTATTTGACTAGGCAGAAGTGAATCACTTGGAGTAAATATCTAACTGAGAAAGTTAGACACCTTACCAAAATCCTCCTCACTTTTGGAGACTGTATTTTTCTCTAGAGCATTTCTCTAGAACAAGTGCATCAGAGTAGTGGTTTAGGTTATATCAATCTTTAATGTCAGCTATGAAAAAAAAAAAGTACAGACAGTGTTCTTGTATGTTTTGAGATGAGTTATGTGGTTTTACTTAGCTTAAACTGCAGAGCTGTTAATTCTCACAGATAACTCTGCATTGGAAACAAGCTGTTGCTGCTCTTGTTAGGACTTCAAGGGCCAGGGGTGTTCCTGGTGGCTTCTGATTTATGTACTCAGAGAGAAGTTTGCTTGTTTCTAGCAATACATTTTTGAAATAGGTCAGGAATTCCAAAATGTTTTGGTTTACTGCTGTCTGGCAACTGAGCCTTTTAAAATGGAAAGCAGATTTAGAGGGCTTGAAGAGATATAGGCAATTTTGACGTTTTCTGGATGGATTATAATGGTCTTTTTGGCTTCTGTTGTTGGAATAGTTTGGGAACTAACTTTTCTCCTTTTCTTAGTCAAGAAAATTTAGCTGTTGAAATTTCTCTCTATGGAAATAGTTACAGAGGACAGAAGTTGTTATTGTTTTAGAAAATCTGTTTCCCATCTTCCTCATAGCTTCACCGCATTTTGGCAGGCTTATCTTAAAATGAAAACAGGACTGAAGTGTTGTTTTCCTCTTTCATTCTCTATTTTATCTATCTGTTCTAGCACTGATGAGGAATGTTTCCAGAGTTGTGGGGTGTGGTATTTAGGACAGAGCAAGAGGATGCTACTGGGTCTCCTGCAGAATTTAGAAACGGTGGCATCCCACCCAGAAAAGTCTTACCCACACAGAGATTTACAGGGAGTGCAGAACCATCCCCATTGCCCTGCCCAGGCTTATTCTTGTTCAGGTCTGCCAGATCAGTTCAAACCAGTCATTCCTTGGAGCAGTTAGGATTGTTCATCTGTGCTGTCAGAGCCACAATTATGGGGGAAGTGCTGCCATCCTTAGACACATTTGGCCCCATTTCCTGCTGTATGGTCAGTGCATTCTTCCTGTGTCACCTGTTCTTACTGAGCTCTTTGGGTTCCATGGCCATAATGGGATTTTAGCTTCTCACTAAACACTTTATGAAGCCTAAAAGGAGGCTGTTTTGTGGATCATTAACTTTATCTGACAGAGAGGCATTTAGAGGTCTCATTTCTGTAAGTTCTAATTGCTGCTTCGATGAGATTTGGAAGTATCTGTGAGAGGAAGGTGCCTTAACTGCTCTTGTGGATTTGGGTCAGAGTTCTCAAAGGTGTAACTCAGCTGTGTTGTTTAGAAACAGACACCTGTTGGGTCAGCAAACATGCCTGTAGGATCCTAGGTTTTTCTGGAGGAGTAATTTATACTAGGTGAGGTTCCTTTTTTATTTTACTTCCCTACATATCAGTACAGAAACAAAATCTGTCTTGGTACCTTCAGCATGTTCCAAACTTTTACTTGCCCAATGGATAGTATCCATACAAAAGATCAGCCCAGGATCCAACAGAAAGCTACCTCCTTTTTTTTTTTTCTGTGTCTGTAAACCAGGCATGGTGTTGGAATCTGGTGTTTCCCTACAATATATCAGTCAGTCTCTAGTTCAGTAAGGAAGGCTGGCACAGCCTGGAAGGGAACCATTCTTCTCCTTAGGATTCTTCTGAGAAACATGGCATCTACCCCAGGATAATGAGTACAGTTAAGATGATGTGTGCATGCCTTAGTAACCCCATGAATTCAGCTGGCTTACAAATTTGTGAGAGTACAGAATGGTAGCTGTATCTTAAATCCTTCCAGGAATTGGGGGTAGCAGGTTCACTCAGAACATGCCCTTGTAATACATTGTTTGGAGGCAACATGAAAGATCTTGATCATCTTTTACTGCAGATTTTTTGAAAGTGTGCATTTAAAAGTTTCCACTTGCTCTGCATGAGACAAGCATGAAAAGACTGTAGTGGCTGAATTGAAAGGGGTTTGTAAGTGTATATTTTCAGATGCTATCCATCCTTTGGAAAGAAATTGCTACCAGTCAAAGCAAATATCTGCAGTTCTGCCTGATAAAAAGCACCTCAGATGTCTGGCTCACAATGAATATATATATCTGGGGATTGTTCTTGTAGCAAGTTGCTAAGCATGTGGTTTCATAGCTTGGTGTGGATAAGTATAGCCATGTACATATCTCAGCTAGGGAAAGCTGTTACTGGCAGCTTCATTTGACACATGTTCAGCCAACATAATCCCCTTACTAGATGACCATGTTACCTATTTGGGTCTCCTATTGGTTTGAGATCAGATTAACACTGGAATTTTGCAAGGAGAGATTTAGCATTAGCTTTTCAAAGAAAATACGGTTGCTAAGGTTTTGTTTAAATGGCAGGAAAGTCTGAAAATTACCTTTTTAAAGCTACCATTCTATTTCAAAGAAGTAGAACTTCTGGTCCTGTTTTTCTATTGATCTTTCCCAACTAAAGATTTTTTTTTTTCTGAGAGTCCCTATATGACTATTAAAATCTGAATTATTACCAGAAGTTGGCAGAAGGACTAGATGAGTAATGAGGGAGCAATCTCTTCTTTATACATTTATATCTTTAATCACCAGTTTAAAAAGGCAGACTGAAAAATAAATTAACTAGAACATGTTTTGTAAGTGTAGCTAAGCATAAATGTCACTTAAAAATTGACCTCACAGGCAATATTTGGTTACTTTTTTTGTCCTTCTCTTAAAAGAAAACATGTACAAAATTTGAGGTGCTTCTAGAAGATCCTGTGAAGAGAGTTGAGAAGTCAGTGAAATGTAGCAAAAAAAAGCAAGAAAAACTTATCCAATATTTAGAGTATTTGGAGCAAGAGTTTCATTCATCTGGTGGTAGAATTAGTAAATTAGGCCATTAGATCCATCATGAAGCTTTTATTCTGTTGTTTTTATACCTTAAGCCTGCCACGACAGTCCATAAAGACACACAGAGCTTGAGGCCTGTCACAACTCCCTGTGCCGCCCTTATTTTGGACTTCAGGTGTACTCCCTTGTCACTGCCTACAAGGCACAGAGCCCTTTCCCTGCTTTCTTCAAGTTCCCTTAGAGCTGGGTGAGCTGTTCCTCACAGGCCTCTTAGATGCCTTTTCTTCCCCCTCCTAGTGCAGACAGCTGACTGCTCTTCTTGGTTCTGCTCTTTGTAGAGCAAGACATTCCACAGAATTCACACTCTAAGCCTAAAATTTTGTTTGCAGGGATGTTTCTGTTTTGTTTCCAGTATTCAGAATAAGAATCTTGAGAAAAAACAAAGCCAACAATGCAATCACTCTTGAAAAGATGGAAGGACAGCAGATAGGGAGCAGTTGTTTGATTGTAATGGCATTTAAAACCCTTCTGTTGAACAGAGCAAAGGCTCTCTTGTGCCTGCTTATCACTCCTTCAGTATTAGGGAAGTTCTGAGAAGTGCTGGCAAGAAAGTGGCATAAACTAACCCAAAATGCATAGGAAATTCAACAGGGGGAAGTTATATGTATGTTTCTTTTCTCTTTTTCCTGAGTCCTTTTGATTATGCTTAGTTAGACACCCCTCACTAAAAATCCTGTGGAATACAATTCTTTGTGGGTGGCAGGGATTTTTTTTTTTTTGCTAAAGTATAGGATTAAGAGGATTAATATCTTAGGCTCAGCTTCTATTCAGTCTTCTGTCAAACTCCTGAAAGATTTCAGGCAGCAATTTTACTCTGTGTCATAGTTGCATCCCCTCAGAAGTGGGACTATAAGTGTGTCTCACGGCACGGTGACACTAAATAAATTATGTAGGATTTCAGGACATCATCACATGTGAAAGCACTGCATTATAATTATTCTTTATTCAGTAATTCTGAAGGAAGCATTCTGTTGCTTTATTTGTTATGATCCCTGTTAGTGAGGCCTAATTTCTGGTCTGGGATTGAATAGACAATCTCTCCATTCTTCTATTTCTGTCAGTGGGTTGCTATGTTGCTCTCTAAACCAAATCCTAGCACTCTAACACTGGTATTCTATTCAGGCACTTTACTGTATATAGTCTTTAAAGGGTAATGGATGTCTCATAAAGTTCTTTGTTATTAAATTAGTTTTACAACAGAACAGAATTGATTTGCAGTTGGATGCATTTATTGAAACTGGTGCTTCTCAGGAGGACATATGTGAAATAAGGAATTTAAAGTAAAATTAAGCTCTGACACATTTAATTTTCAAATGCATGATGAATTAGACTTTTCTTGAACTTTCACCTTCTTGGGAAGAATGGGTACGGCTTGCTTTTAAGAAATCCTTTGTTGGTTAAATATGCTGGGTCTGTATTCAATGTTCTCTCACTGTGTATTCTCTCATGCTTTAATTTTAACAGTTTGCATTTTTTAACATCTTTTATATTCAGCCTGATGTTCAACTAGTCTCGTAACTGAAATCACCTTTTTAAACCAAGCTCTTGTCCTCCCTCTACAGGAGAATTTGCAGCGTTCAAGTAGCCACAGCACCATGGCAGCACCCACTCTGTTATTTAAGTCTTGTGTTCCTACAGTTTCTTAACATCAAAACTCCATTCTGCTCCGCAAAACCTAAAGTAATTTAGAAAAGATATCCATAAGCTTAAAAGTGGAGCAGAATGGAACCACCAGTCCAACACAATGGGAAAAAGTACCTTTTTGGGAACCAGAGTCCTCTGCTGCCAGTGTTTCTCCTTGGACACAAACCACCCGGTGCGTTGGGAGACCTGCGGTGGCTGCCTGTGCCGTTGGCATCGCTCCAGGAGAGGAGAGGGCGCTGTGGTGTGCCTGTGGTGCTCGGGGCGGGGACGGAGCTGCTGCTGCTGAACTGGGAGCCTTGCTTTGGAGGGTCTGCCGGCCGCCTTGCTCCCCTAACAGCGTCACCATCAGAGCCTCACGGCTCATCGGCGCTCATTTCAGCCAATCATTTTCCATTCTGATCCTTTTTTTTTTCCTGGTGTACTTACTGATTTATGGACAACGCAGTATCCCCTTTTCGCTGTGTTATGGTGTCAAACACCTCAGTCTGTCTATATTGCTGGGGTTTATTCCTTTAAATTTTAACATGTGGGGCAGTGGGAGCTGGAGATGTTATTCTGAAGGCAGAGAGGTTCACCTGAAGGAAAAGGGGATGCTGCCATACCTTTTTTCAGATTTACTTTACCGCTTCTTAAAAAGAACAAACAACAACCACCATCCTTAACCTTTTTCCTTTTCCAGTATTTTCTCGGTGTGTGCATATACAACATCTTCTTGAAGGATTAGGTCGATCCTTCTTTTGTTGGTCCAGCAACAAACTGAAGTTTAAAAAAAATGTAGCGAGATTGTCCTCTCTTTTATTTTTTTTTTGTATCATATGATACAATGTATTTATCAAAGATGCTACTGCAGCATCTAAAGTCTGTAGAAATCCTGATACAGACTGTGAATGGTGTATGTACCTACTTTAAAAGTTTTATTTTAAACGAGGGTGCAGGTTAATGCCAGGTACCTTACCAATATGTAATGTTTTCATAAATGAGGAAAAAAGTTCTCAGGTTGAATTGAATTCAAATACAATCCCCCCTAGAATTAGACATTCCAAAAATTATGTTTTGGTACTTTCAAGAGCTTTTTTTAAAGGATTTTTATCCTGTTAACTATACGTCCTCTGATAAGCGTGTGTGTAAATGTGGAGCATCTTGTCCTAATGGCAAGTTGTTAGATCAAAACAAAACGGTACTTGCTGGATCCACGCTGACTACTCCTGCTCTCATTGCTTTCCTCCCTGTCAACTCTTCCCTTCTGCTTGTCTTTCCCCTCTGTACACTTTGCAAACTGGGACGAAGGTGGCGGTGTCTCCATTAGAGTGCTTTGTTTTCCTGTCCTCCAGTCCTGGTTTTCAAATGGTTAGTAGCTTTTTGAAAAGTTACCCAGTCAGGGAAAACAACAACTCATAGAGTTCTGCACATCATTTACCTCTAGTAGAATATCTCATGATGTGATCTGCTTGCAGAGTTCTCTGGTATGTGGTATTACCTGTAAATTATTTGTACAGAGGCAAGGCAGACCACATTGGAAAGAAACTCAAGCTCAGACAGAAGTTTCCAGAAATTGATTCATATCAGCCCTGTACCACTCCAGGTGAGGCAGGAGAACTGACCCCCCTCTAGCAGAGAGGTTCTTGCTGGGAGGAGGTGGGGAGTGTTTAACAAAATCACGACAAATAAATGAAGGAGTTAAATGTGTGTGAATGTGGTGTCCATGCTAAACATGGATGTACCGAGTGAGGCTGCTGTCCTTCCCTCCCTAGGGGAAGGGGACTGTTCCTGTCTGCAGAAGGTTGCTCCCAGATGAAGGGAGAAAAGCACATCAGAAGTAGAAGGTGTTTTTAATACCCTGGAATGTTGCGGTGTTGCTGGTAGTCTGTTATGTTTGTCAGTAAATTTTACTGGGGCTGTAGGGACCAGACTGATCTGAAGTGGGAATTAAAACTGAAATACTGTGTATTCATATTAATTCCACAAACATTAGCAAGATAGCAATAGTGAATGACTTAATAGTCACTACAAGAATGAAGTGATTCATGTTGGTACATGAACAGAATTGATTTTGTGTATGGGACGCATTTTAAAAACGAAGGAAAAAAAAAGCACAAATTTTTTTCTTGTCTGCTGTGGGTCTTCAGATGCTGTAAGGTTTTTACCTTAATGAGGTTGGCAGGAATTTAAAAAGTAGCAATAGCCACTTTCCAGTGTGGAAAGGCTGATGCAGAGCAGTGGTAGCAGATGGTGCAGTCGGAGTGCTCCCTGGTGATCATCTGAGGCCAGTACCTGAGAGCTGGAGGGAGCCTGGGGCACTGGTGGCAGCAGGCAGGTGAGAGCATTTACCAGATACAGGCTCCCATGGGGAGAGGAGTCCCTGCTTCTCCTTTCACCCCGTGCTTGGCTCCAGCCCCTTTATGGGCTGTGGCCCCATTTGTACGTGCCAGGGATACTGAGGTCAAGGTTCTCTCAAAAGAAGCTGTTAACAGAGCAAGTATGGACAGGTGGTTCAACACTCATTTGTTTCACAGATCATTAAAAGCTCTTGTTTCCTTCCACCAAGTCATGCTGGCAGAAAATTCTGTTAGGAACTTCATTCTATCTTTGCTTAAAATGAACTTACTTTGGTAAAGATTCATTACCCATTAGTCTACAATATGCTTCTTGAGCCCATAGGAAAAGCACAAGGAAAATTGCTATCCTTGTCCATGCAAAGCACTTTATAAGTAACACATGATCTCTGGGGGGTTTTTATTGGGGTTTGTTTGTTTGTAGTTTTGTTTTTCTTTTTTTGTTTCTCGTTTTGTTTTATTTTTTCCCTGAGGAATGTGCAAGTTGTTTGGCTGCTGTTTAGAGAACTCCTTTCAGGATGCATTTCTACTGGTTTTCTCGTTTGTTTGTTTCTCTCCAGACAGCTGTAGTAATGTGTGTTTGTCTGTAAGAGTTCCCAGGTAATGCTCATAAAAATCTTTGAAAGAAATGTAGTTTGTAAATAATTGGGATTATTTTTGGTTTTATCTTTTCCTTCAGGAGTTTTTCTGAATGTCTTGCATGCCATCAGGACCAGTCTTAAAGATGCCCTTTAGATACTTAGTGGTTGGGGAATCAAGAATAGATGAGAAATGAGTGCTCTCTGTAGCAGTGGGATGAAGGAAGTTAGCTGAAATGACCAACACATTCATGCCTGTTGCCCTAAATTCCTTAAGCTCCTTCATGGTGTCCCAGCCACAGGCACATGCCATAGTATGGAAATGTGACTACATCCTTCATGTGCACATGTTGGGACAAACACCCAGAGAGTCATTCTGCTTCTTCAGCTCTGTAGTATTTTGTATTTGATAATCATTTGCAAAAGTACCAGTATCCAGTCCCAGCTATTCATGTCTTTATCAACCAGGGAAAGACCTTCCCCTCTGCCTTTCCTTTTCCATACAGGTGACAGAGGCCTGTTGTTACCTCTTACACCTTACTGCTCAGAATGTGATTGTTTCCCCTGGCATATTTGCCAGAACTGCAACATTGTGGTGGAGCTCAAACCAAATGGCAGGGATATAGAGGCCAGGTTACTTTGAAATTAATTGATGTGTCATTTAAGCCCTATGTAGCCCCAGATACAATTAGCCCAGTCATTTCTTCTTTTTTTTTTTTTCTAAACTTATGCAGGTTATTAGATAAATCCACTTCTGCTTTTTATGGTTACCCAAAATCATCTTTTCTTGTACTTGGCTGCTCCAGCAGCTGATGATGATGCAGAATGTTTGAGAACAAATACTGTCATTTTACCATGGTGTCTTAGCATCACTTGGAATAGTATGTGCTCCTTAGAGGCAGAATTTGGCCTTTGTGACATAAAATGAGTGAAATTCTGATTGTTGATAAAAATTATGTCTTTTCATAAATATCCAAACTGGGGGAAAAGTACCCTGAAGATCACACGAATAGTTTTTCTTCTGTTTGCCTGGTGGTGTAGATGCATCCAGCATTTTACAGAAGGTTGAGGGAAGCCAGATCCCCAGACACCTCACAAACAAGTATGGATTGAAGCTTTGATATCTGCAGAGACTAAGTTTAGGGAAGAAGCATGTAGACATTTCACACTTCTGCAGCCTCTAGAATTCATTCCCTTCTTGACTGTGAGTGCAGCATTTGTAGCACAAACTCTTCATAGTACTGTAGACATGTCCTCTGTTGATAAAATGTATCACCAGTAGCACAGTGGGACAGGTAAAGCCTCTAGGTACAGTCAAGTTAAAAAGCAGTTGCATGAGTGGACTCTTAGAGCATCACTCTGAAAGTGCTGTGTGTTCTGGTTTTCTCTGATGCATTTTACATAGAAGTTTATGAACCAAACTTTGTTTACTGCAGCCTTGTTACTGTGCATTTGCACTTGATGTTTGTTTTGGCATGCATTTGGAAGACCTGTCTTCACTGCTTCATTACTTCATCCCAACTTCATACCCATACGAAGTTTAGCCAGGGCAAGTACTGGATTCTGCACCTGGGGTGAACAGCCCTGGTTGTGTGTATAGACCAAGGGATGAGATGCTGCAGAGCACAAAGGAACCTGGGGGTCCTGGTCATGGCAAGCTGGACACAAGCCAGCAGTGCCCTGGCAGCCAGGAGAGCCAGCCCTGTCCTGGGACACAGGCCCAGCATGGCCAGCCAGGCAAGGGAGAGATTGTCCTGCTCTGCTCTGGGCTGCGGCAGCCTCACCTCCAGTGCTGGGGCAGTTTTGGGTGCCACAGTGTAAGAAAGACTATTACTATTAGACTATTATTCATGAACTATTAGAGAGTGTCCAGAGGAGGGCCATGAGGATGGTGGAGGGGAAGCCATATGAGGAGCAACTGAGGTATCTTGGTGTGCTCAGCCTGGAGGAGACTGAGGGGAAACTCACTGCAGTTACACCTTCCTCGTGAGGGGAAAAGCAGGGGCAGGCACTGATCTCTTTTCTGTGGTGCCCTGTGACAGGACCCAAGGGAATGGCCTGAAGTTGCATCAGGGGATGTTTAGGTTGGATATCAGGAAAAGGTTCTTCATCCAGGGAGGGGTCAGACACTGGAACAGGCTGCCCAGGGCAGTGGGCACAGCACCAAGCCTGACAGAGTTCAAGAAGCATTTGGACAATACTCTCAGGCACATGGGGTGATTCTTGGGGTGTCCTGTGCAGGACAGGAGTTGGACTTTGATGACCCTTGTTGGTCCCTTCCAACTCAGCATAATCTATGATGCTGTCATTCTTATCTAATAAATTATCAGAAGAGCAGAGCCAGATTGTTAAAATTAAAAAGTTTGCATTTAAGTTTCAGGGCTGCTGACACAGAAGCTATTAAGTCAGCACCATGACAGCAGTAACTATCAACCTGTGGAAGGAGGAAGCTTTAAAAGCTGCAGAATACAGACTACACCAAGAGTGAATTCAGATGCAAACTAACTTCTCTCTTTTTTTTGGGAAAGAGAGCTACCAAGACCCTCTGTTCGGTGGTTTACATAGGGATCCCCCAAAAGAGTTTTTGTAGTTTGCCAAATGATCATGTGCCTTTGCAACCTTAAAAAGTACAACAGAATGTAAACCAGGTGCTTTGTAACTAGAGCAGTGTCTTTGGTTTACATCTGCTGCAGTAGTTTTGTATATAGCTATCCCTGTAGGTAGGTAGTTTGGAGTTGTAAAGGAGCAGGGAGGGCAGAGAGCATTCCCCTAAATACCTGTTAGCCTTTCAAAGCTAAGAATTAAAGGATACTGAATTTAGTTACAGTAAACCTGCTGCTTGAAATCTGCTCTATCAACAGGTAATGAGGTTCTTTTAACTAAAAAATAAGTAAGCCCTCCTTCCCTTCCAAAGACACAGAGATCTTGTTAAAGAAAGCTCCAAAGAGGCCCAAAGCTACACTCTTACAGTATCTTGGAATGAGATGGTAGATGGAGAATGAGAGCTAGATGAGGAGAAACTGGTGGCTAGCTTTCACGTAATCAAGGCTCACATGTATCACACCATACAGTTAGTTCCTTGTCCCAGAAAATGCAGTAAGTTTTGTTTCTGGAATGTGAGCAGCTTTCCTCACTGCTTCCCTGGGCCTCTTGCAGTTGCTGTTCAGTGATCACATCCCGTTATTGCACACGAACTGTGGGAGATGGTAGGTGTCTTGTCAGCTGAGGGACAGCCAGTGGGTGTGAATTTGATTTGTTCAAATTTCACACTGGTTACATAGACTTCTGGCAGTACCTACATATCAGTGTCATATTTAACCTTCTTGTCCATGAAGGACAGAATAATGGGTTTGGATATTAATGCTTTTTCAGATCTTTTCCTTTTCTTCCTTGGGGCGGGACTTTTGGTGTAATTGTAACTTACAAAGTTACAATTACTACGTGCACAGTTCATATGAGTTATCAGACCAATTTTAATTTGGGTTTGTTCCTTTTAAAAAACAAACAGTAAAAATGTTCTACTTATGTTCCAGGAACTATCTGGAATCCTTCTACCTACCCCAAATTCTGCACTGAAAGTACATGTGATGGTTATTTTGTCGTGGTTTTTTTGGGGTTTTGTTTTTTTTTTTTTTTTAGGTGGGGGAGGTGGTTGTTTTAGGTTTGGCAGGGAGGATGTGGTTTTTGGGTTTTTCGTTTTGGTTTTTTTTTGTTTAGGAACTTCTAAACTACCTAGTATTTGCTTCATAGCATCCAGCAGCAGTGTGTTCAGCTCACCCAGCCTCCTCAAGAGCCAACAGTGGCCTGTCCAGTCATTTTGTCTAGTTTGTCATGTCTGCAGCAGCTGTACCTTAGAATAAGCCTAGTGTGATATTTACTTTTGAGCAAGTAAACCACAAAAATAACTGTTTTGTTGTTTATTTGGGTTTGAAAGATGGTCAGGTTTTGTTTTGGTAAGTGTCATTCTGTGTTGCATTTGTATATTCACCTTTGTTGAAGAGAAAATCCATCTGTGTGTTTGAGAGTTCAGTGGAATTTTAGGAGAAGAAATGAAGCCCATCACCTGGGCATGGATGTTGGATCTAGGGGGAAAAATGGACCAAACTTGGGTGTTGGGTTATTTGGGGATGGTGGGGGGTTGTAAGGGCATAATTTAAATTAACTCTGTCTAAAATAAAGTGTAAGTGCAATAAATGTGCTTTTTTATTCAAAGCTGTGAACCCTTAGAAAAAGAAAAACCACAAAAAAAGTCAACCAAAAAAAAAAGCACATCATTCTTTCATGAGCCTTGTGTCCTACCTGCCTCCCCTTCCTCCCCCTCTCCCCACTTCTCACCTGACAGAAACATGACAGTGGCCAACTTGCATGTGTTGGCAACCCAAATTCAACTGCTGTTTGGGGGAAAGTCCCAAACGGGGAAGTCCTGCCCCCTGCTTCTGTTCCACTCTTGAAATGCTCTTGGGCTCAGTGCTGCCCTGTGCTCTAGAGCAGGGTCTGTCCCTACCTGGGATGCAGGAGCCAGCCCATGTGCTCTGTGCTCATCCTGACTCCCAAGTGCAGAGCTCCTCCTGGCCCTCCCTTCTCCAGGTGGGTGTAATGCAGGCTCTGCTGGGCTGGGCAGTGACTTTGCTGTGCAGCAATTGCAAAAGGATCAGCCATCAGCTGCCTGATGGGACCCCCTCTTCCTGCCCCAACACACACACACGTGCTGGCCACTGCTGCCTTGTGTGACTGCCTTGTTCAGCAGGAGCAGGTGTAGCTGTGTGCAAGCTGTTGTGCATTACTTGCACTGTCTCTCTTTCTTACTTGAGCACAGGCTGCTTTTCCTAGATTAGGAAAGGGGCACAGGTCTCCCGGGCTGCCCAGGGGAGCCCCAGGCATTGAGCAGTGGTGGAAGGGGTAGCACTCACTGGTTGGACCCTCTGGGGGAGTAAGAGAGGACTGGCTTGTTTAAAGTGTATAGATACCCAGATCTATATCCTTTAAACTTTATTATTTTTATATATAGTTGAGACAATGGCATTACCTCATAATACAGAGGCTTGTTTATGAGAGGCAAAGTACATAGTAAGGAGAGGAAAGGGAAATTTATATAGAGATTTAATTTCTTTTGTTTGTTTGTTCCTTAGTGCAATGAAATGTATGTCCCACCACTTTAAATTCTGTGCTAACACATTCCTTTCAGCTATGTTCTTTTTTTTTTTTTGACCACCAGAGGTTTGCAAGGGGCTTATGACTGCAAAGTAGAAGGTCCAGTCTGGTTACTTAAAAAAAAAACAAAAAAAACAAAAAACAACCCATTGTGTTAGTAGATTTCCATAGCTGCTTTTTAAAATCTACAATGGAGTAATTGTTTCAAAACTTGTATTTATTTTTTAATTCATAACAAAATGTTTATTTTTGGTTTCCTGTTAGGTAGGTCATGGCAACTCCCCTTCGTTCCTTCTCAAGTTTCCCCTGTAATTGCCAATACAACTTATTTTTCTTGTTTGTTCCTTCTCCCTTTACTTTTGTTGTCCCTTCATTTGTACTTTGGAGTTTTTCTCATGTAAATTTGTACAATGGGAAATATTGTCCAGTTTGGTTAGAGAGCATGGAGACTTAAAACATATTAAAATTTGATAGCTGAATTCAGATTGAAGAAAACTATTTCAGTGTAAAGTTATTTAAAGAACTCTGTATTATATGAAAGGCAAAAAGTTCTATGTACTTGATGTGAATATGAGAATACTGCTATAATAAAGATTGACTGCATGGAAAAGTCTGAAGGAGATTGTTTATTGTGTCATGCATGACTCCTCTCCAAAGCTGGAGGGGTGCAACTCAGGTGGTTAAGGGGAGTGAAAAAGTTTAGGATATAACTCTGGAAGGGGAGAAGAATAAAAAATAAAATCAAGGGATTCCTGCAGTGTAACCCTCCCTCCCTTCATCTTAAACTGGATCACTGCCTCCTTGACTGCTGTGCTGAGCCCTAAAGCTTTTTTTTTTTACTATTCTGAACTTTTACATACCATGGGGGAGTTTTCCTTCATCCTGGGAAAAGCCTGGCACCCACTGGTCTGGGTTCTCTTTCTGGGTAAATTCTCCTGTTTCTATGGCAATTTCCCCTCACCTCTTCACTGGTTATTTGGCAGAGCCTTAACTGATAAGACTGTTACCTGCCATGCACTCATGGACCTTGTTTCTTGGGGCAAGCACATTCTCTATCAAGCAGGCATTACAGAAGCTCATGTGTACCATGACTTTAAAGCTGTCATGGTCATTTTCCAAGAATTCTACTTAAAACAGGAAAAAAATACAGTTCAGCTTAGGCTTTGTTTACAGTTTTATTCACATAAGGACCCAGGAGCCAAAGATTTGGTTCCAGGGGCCTCAATTAGTTCCAGGAACCTGAAAATAACAGAAGAAAAACCTGAGAACCGTTTTGCTCATCATTTTCCCACCACGCAGAGCAGAAGAAGAACGTCCTCAATGCTCCCTTCAGCGGTAGTTGGAGCTTTTGGTTTAGAGCTGTAATGTGTGACACAAAAGCTTAAAAAAAGAACCGGAAACAAGCAAAAGCCTAAAACATTTAAGGGGACATCTGGACAGGTGTCTCTAGAAACAGAGCCTGTCTTTGAAGTTAGATAATGCTGAGTCTACACAACAGCATTAACAACATAATTTAGAACCGGAGCCAGGTAAGCTACACCTCCTAACAAACTCGGTTGTTACAGTGCAGCCTCATTTTGTCAAAACCGGGTTTCCTGGTCTTAGAGAGCCAAGACACGCGTGTGAAGGCCATAAGCAGTGCGGACACGGCCTCCCGTAGCGCCGAGGCTGGGCGGGTTTGCCCTGAGCAGTGCTGGGAGCAGGCTCCCTGCAGCGGGACCAGCGGGGAGAGGTGACCGGAGCCGTACCGGTGTGCTGCTATTCCTCATCGTCCGGGGGAATGCCGAGCTCCTCGTCCGTCCAGGCCGAAGCGTCGGGATACGGGAAGTGTCCCTGCGAGAGAGGCCCGTCAGAGGTGTCCGACCTGCCCGGCCAGCGCCCCCCGCCCCCGGCCGCCGCGCCGGCCTCACCAGCACCATGTCCGAGTTGTGCCAGAACTGCCAGAGGATCCAGAACCACATGAAGCCGGTGAGCGCCTCGCCTCGGATCACCTGCGCCCGCGTCAGCTCCGGGAACTGCCGGTACCGCGGCGGGATATGCACCCCGCCGCCCGCGCTGCAACACAGCACGGCCCCGCCTCACTCCGGGCCCCGCCGGCCCCGGCCCGCCCGCCCGCCCCGCTGCCCGGCCCGCCCCGCTCACCGCCGCCGCCCGGGCACGGCGGCCCCGGTCCGCAGCAGCCGCCCCGCCGCTCGGCCCAGCGCCGCCACCACCATGGCCGTGCCCAATGTCACCCGCACTGCCCAGCAACGGCCCCGGCGATTGGCGCGGCCGCCGCCTTCCGGGGCGGGGACAGCCCGCGGCACCGGGGTATCCCGGGAAACAGAGAGCACGGGGCTCGGAGGTATTCCGGGATTGGAGACAGCCCGCGGCACCGGGGTATCCCGGGAAACGGAGAGAGCCCAGGGCTCGGGGGTATCCCGGGAAAGGGAGCTGGCCCGGGACACGGAAGGGTCCTGGCGCCGGGGGACAGCACGCACTGCCCCCGCACATCTGCCCCTCGCTCCCCTCAGCACTTGGGAGCGCCGGGGCGGCACCACGGGCGGGTTTTCCGTGAGTTCTCCCTAAAGTTGACGTCGCCCACGGGGGCGCAGAGCGGGGCGAGCTCCCCAGCCCGGCCGCTGCTTTTTGGAGGGGCGGGGCGAGAAGGTGGCTCCAGCTGATGGTGTTTAAGGGGCAGAAGGAGCAGCGCTTCCCGATGTCCAAGCCGGGGCGGCCCGGCAGTCCAGCCCAAGCAGTCCGGTGGCGGGGCACGGGAGGTGTCCCAGTGGGGCCGGGATGCGGGGCTCTCCCTCAGGGCCGGCATGCGGGACTCACCGGCAGGAGCGGGACGCGGGGCTCTCCCTCAGGGCCGGGACGCGGGACTCGCCCTCGGGGCCGGGCTGTCCCGGAGGAAGCCGCTGGTGCGGAGCCTCTTCCCGCTCTCTGGGCCGGCAGCCGGAGCGGGAACACAGGGATGATCCCTCGGCATAGAATAGCCAGTACAGAATTCCCACCTGAGCATCTGAGAGAGTTTAGTTCTCTCCCGTTTTCCCTCTCCCACAGGTGTTACAGCGGTGTGCCGGCCTGTCTATTGCTCGCTCAGCAGTGTTCCTGGAGCTGAGCCCGGTTTCAGTCGCGGCGCTTTGAGGAGGATGGAAAACCCAGCCCGCCAGTGGGTGGATCTGTTCACCGGTATATGGCAGAGCAAGGGCTGGAGGAATTCTGCCAACTTCTTGTGGAGAACCCATTGCATCCAGTAACGCATATTGGTATGCCTTATGGGACACTGAGGTGATCACAAAAGAAGCAAGCAAAAAATAATGGAGAAAGTACCCACACTATCAGGAGGGTCCCTTCAAGGAATGCAACACACCCCTACTCCTCCTGACAAGGTATGATGCCAATGTAAGATTAATCCACACTTGTAGTTCCTCCTGAATCTTTATTGGATAACACTCCACAAAGAACTGAAGAAGACTTTCTGTGACCCTCCTGGAGGTATTTTAAATAAGCAATAATACCTTCTCCATTTGTTAACACCCCGAACACCTAACATCCTCAGCTGAAGCAGCAGTGGATAGCCTTGCAATTAAGGAATTTTAATTTCCCTGCTCATCTGAGCCATTTTCAGCAGCAGTTTACAAGGAATAGCAGCAAACTTTTCAGCCAGTTTTTACTTACGATGTGCAACATGTTCCAACCCTGCAATGTGCTCCATACTGAGTTTGTTTTTCCATAAAAGCTGAATGATGTGATACAAAGCTCATCATTTTATTGCCAGCTTTGCCTTCCAACTGCCTTGTATTTTGTCCTTGTGCCTTGGAGTCCCTGGCATTCTGTTGTCCTTGTGTCCTTGTTTCAAGCATCCCATGTTTCCCATCTCATTCAGGCCAGATGTCTCCACTGCTGGCTTTGACCTGCAGAGGCAAATTTGTCCCCCTAGATTGAGCTCCCACTTTCTTCACTCTGCCCTGTCTTCGGATCCTTTCATTGACCTTTCAGCTTTGTTTGCCAGGGGAGCTTGGAAGCTGTGTCAGCAGCAGCAGCAGTGCACATGTGGCCACTGGCTGCCCACCCCTGCTACACACCCAGCTGCTGAATAGAAACCAGGTGCAAGGGGGATTTATCATATACTTCTTCAGGTTTTTTTTTTTAATGTTCCTCCTTTTCAAACTTTTTCTCAAAATCAAAACCATTTGTGATGAATTTACAGATAAGCAGCATAGTACCACAAGACATGGAGGAAGAATTATGAAGAGAAGTAATAAACTGAAAGTAAATTTCAACTTTGTAGACAATATTCCTGTTTAAGGATTTAAATGTTCAAAAATCATGCTCATTTTCTGTTTCCATCTCCTCTTCCCCCTTCCAGGTAAGCTCCACATCCATCCCACCTGTCCAGTGCTGCCACACAGCTAATAAAGATTCCTGTAGCTCTCTGCTGCCAAGATGTCCAGTAACACAGTAAGCTTATAATCTATAGGTGGGTCACTGGAAAAGCAGAGAAGGAAAAGCTGGGAAATAAGGACAGTTATTGCAGGGTGGGGGTTTTGTCCCATGTTGATTTAATTTGTTTGCACTGCAGTAAGTTGCAGTGTCTGTTGCTGAGCTTTCCATTAATTCTTGTATTTTCATTTTCCACAGCTGTCATGTCTGTGCCTGGAACCCAGGTCCCTTTTGCATGCCCTTGATACCCTCAGCCAAAAGGAATTTCAGGGGTTTGTCCCTGGAGGCTGCCCGTGTGCTGAGGGGGGCTCGTGTGCTGGCCAGGAGAGAAACTGATGGCTGTTACTACCTGGGCCACATTGTCCAGGAGGTGGAGGTAACTCTTGATTGGGAACATGGCTGGAAGAGCATGTATGGGTTTTTTTCTTCTGTTTTTCCCATAGTCACCCTTGCTGTTGGGGTGCCCCTCCAGTGTTACAGTGCATGCCTGGCCACTGCTGCCTCCCACACCCTGTTTTCTTCTGTTACCTGGGGCTGTCTGGCTGTTTGCTGTGAGGAGTCCTGCAAGTAAGAACAGCCTGGAGACCAATCTGGTTTTGTAGTTATAATGAGTTTTTATTCAGAGACAGACAAAACAGGTCCCTTATCCCTACTGTCTGCTTTTGCCCAGCCTAGCAGCAGAGTTAGTTAGCAAAAGAGCAGCTAGTAATCCAAAATGTTTGTCTCCAGGGTCCACTTCCTCTTTACCAAACTGAGAACTTTCCTCATTCTTTTCCATCTGTGTTTCTGGGAATTGTGAGATGATTTTGGATGCCAGACAGAAAATCCCCCCTGCAGGTTTTTTGTTAAAATCCAGTTCATTTTGCAGGTTAGTTAAATAAATTTTGGTGCTAATATAGGTGAGGATGTGTGTGAGCTTCAGTGTGGGGTAGAACAGACTGGGACAGCTACAGGCACAAGTGACATCAGTTGGAGCTGATTTGTGTATTATTTGTGTATTATTTGTGTAAGTGCACTCAGAGATCTGCAGAGAAGGCTGAGATTCTGGCAGTAGATCTTGCCCTCACTTGCTGCTGAAGGTTCCAATTAAAGTATTTAAATTTATGACAGTTGTGGCTTTTTACTGCTTTGTTACCCTTCTGTTTGCTGAATGATTGTTTTTTATCCTTCTGATTGTGGTGAACTGCATCATACACAGTTTCTTTTGGCTGCTCTTTTTCCTGTAGGAGGCTTTCCTGGTAGATTCTGCCTTAGCCTGCTGATTGTGTTCTTACTAAAATCTAACTCCAAAGTGAAAGGAGGAAAAAACCTGTCAGCCCTTAAGCCCCAGCTTTTTATTTACTTTTGAAGGGGTATGGACACAGTACAGTGAAACCTTGGTAGAAGAGGAAAGCTGCATTCCCAGATCACTTTCCACTTCCTGGGATTTCTGCCTCTTCCCTCTTAGCACTTAAGCTTTGCTGTTAACTGCACCTTGCAGACTGCCTTGCACACCACATGTTTTCCTCTTGCAGGGCTCCAGGGAAGGCTTTTTAGTTGAGTTTGAGCAAAGTGGGGCTCTGAAGGGCAGGGCCCAGCGAGGCCAGCAGGAAACGCCGCTCTATGACATTGTGCACTACGAGGACGCCCGGCGACAGCCTCTTGCTCCAGGGGACAGGGTCTTGGCACCATGGGAGGCTCCAGCCAAACGTTTTGGCCCTGGCACTGTGCTGAGGGTTGTGGAGAACACAGAGGCACCTTTAGGTACCTGCTTTGGCTGTTTTGGTTTTCTTAGCAGCACTGGACTTGCCACGGGAGGTGGTCACTGCAGGGAAGAGATCAAGCTCCAGCATGGAAAATTTACCTCCTGCTGCTTGGGTTCTCTTCATTCTGTTTTTATTGTTGGCACTAAGCCACCTTTTCAGGGTCAGAATTATTGCAGATCACAGAATTTGCCTTTGCTTGGTTCTGTGGGTCAAAACTTCCTAAAAAGTTTGGGGTTTGGGATAGCAACCTGCCAACACAAGTCAAAAACCATTCCTGATCCTCCTGAGGGTTGCCTGATTATCTGTTAGTCTGCTTTTCTGCTATTTCAGGGTAAAATCTCACCTGCTGTGGCAAGTGAGATTTTTTCATATCTGCTGTCTCCTTGAAGGAAATTCAGGAAAAAGTCAGGTTTTAAACCTGTAAAGAATAAAATCATGGAAGTTGTTACAGAAACACAAGTCATTACTTTTACCTCCTGCTCTCTATGAGATAAATCACACAGATTGACATGCTGCTAATCCATTACTTGCCTTTTTTTTTTTTTTTCCCCCAATATGCACAGCACAAAATGAGAGGGGAGTGCTTGTGGGTTTCTGGAATGGGCAGACTAAGGAGGTGTCTTCTGCCCAAGCTCTGCGCATTCCCCTGGCCCTGAGCGAACGCATCATCCTGGAGCTGCAGATGCCCTTAGCAGCCAGGCAGATGGTGGTGGATTCAAGCTTGGATTACCCTTACCTTGTGGCCCCAGGTTACAGAGCCTCAGGGCACTACACACAGGGTCACCTGGGCCTGGGCTGCTGCCCAGAGGTTCTGTATTCCACTCATCCCTGTGCAAAGTGCAGCTGGGGATGCACCTCGCTTCCCCAGGGCTGCCTTGGAGCCTGGGAACACACACAGCCTGCAGAGTGCAAAGTGCAGCAGGAAAGCACCTTCAGCCCCAGAGCAAGCCTGACTGAAGAAAGGCTCAGCAAGAAAATAGAACAGAAACTGTCTGAATTGAGGATTGCTTCTTCAAAAAGTGTTTCCAGAGAGGAAGAGAAAAAGGAAGAGAAGAGATTAGAGACAGAAAACATTCCAGATGTTAGGTCCTGTTTGGAAGAGGACCATGAGGTTATAGAAACTGAGAAGGTAAATAATGGTTCACCCTGGTTCTTCTGTTAATAAATGGTCTCCTATTTGTGTAATTATCTGCTTTGCTACTGCAAGTTTACTACCCTAGATGCCAAGCTAGAGGTTTAAGGCCTGCTCCTTATGCCTTCCTGCTGAAGAATGGGGAGACTTTGCACTGCCTTCCTTTGACTGGGGTCAGGTCATTGTCAATAATCTGTCATTGTCCCTGGCTGGAAAAGGCTTCCAGAACCTCTTCCATGGATGCAGAATATGAGAAGTGTTGCACAGCCCAGTCCCTCTACATTCTGCTTCTGTATGAGGAAGGTAAAGGCAAAAAAAGGAAAAGCATCAGAAGACTTGACACTGGATAGGGATCACAGTAGGGATTGTTCCCTACCAAGGCAGTCTCTTGCATGATTCTTATGACATACTTCACCCTGTTAGAGGTGTCCCCTCTCCCAGTCAAGGACCACAAGAGACTTATTTAGTCCTCAGCAGCTCTGATTTGGTGCTTGTGAGCAGGGCACTGGGTGAGGATCAGTAAGGAGGAGATTCATGTGCACCAGCTACTGCCACACTTACCTCCATTGCTCTGCAAGGGTTAGAATACAAATTCTGGCACATGCCAGGAGCAGGCCTGTCTTTCAGAATTCATTTTTTCTTCATTCTCTCTTAAACTTCAGTTACAATTTAAGATCTTATGCTGTAAACTCATTAAATAAACCTATTCTTTTCCTTATCAGGTCTGGATTATGGTTGCATTTCTTGTTCTTTCTAGGCCCCTCAGAGGGAGATGGCTCGTGCTGTGGTGGATGCTGCTGTCAACACAGACAGCTGGTTAATGGAGACAGATCACAAGGAGGAAGCAGAGAGCAGACAGCAGGATGCTGAAACTGAAGCTAATTTTGAACATGAGCATGGTATTGAAACTGTAACTCTTTTACCCTAACATAAGACTTAGCACATAATATCAGTGCAGGATGGCATCATGTAAAAGATCTGTCACCATAATTCTTGGTGCTTTACAAAGAAATACCATAGTGCCATCTTTATATATAGGTATTAATGGTGCTATGGCTTGAGAAATTATTCATCTTCTCTCAAAGTGAAAGAATTTTCAGATGGAACTTGAGATTTTTTGGTTTTTACAGCTCAGTTACTGCAGTAGCAGCTTTTGGGGGTTTTTAACCTATATCATAGAGCTCAGTATAAATAAAAAATTCCTTACTTTCAAAATTAATCTTTAACACTAACAGTAACTGTGTATAGCAACAAAATTTCACCAGGACTTTTCTGCAAAACAATATTCTTATCTGTGCTGAAAAGTATTGTTTTATAATGTCACTGAATGGAATTTTGTTCCTTGAACAGCCAAAAGGGACTGGATCATGATTTTGATCCATTTGTTGCTGTTCTCAGCTTTGTGACAATTGCAGACATCTAAGAGAGGATCTGAAAGCCTGAAGCTTTCTTTTTTATTGCTTTGTAACACTGCTGGAAGAGGGAGAATGAAAAGTCAAACAGAAGTGCACATTGCTCCCAGCTGGTGTTCCAGCACCATTCCATGCAGCAGCTGCCTCTCAGGGCTGCCCTGTCCTTAGCAGGAGGGTGTGAGCAAACTCTGCTCCTGTTCTCACTTACCCAAAAGCTCTGTTAGCAGGGCTCTGCCCATGCTAATGTCTCCTGTCTCTCAGCAGGATGTGGAGCTCAGGCATTGCCCTATCAAAAGCTTTATCATTTTTACTCAGAGCAGTTCATGGCAGTCTGTGGGATAACAATCCTTTAGCCTGAGTAGCTGTAAGAAGCACCAGGCAAAACTCAGTTTCCCAGGCCAAACCTCTAGCCTAAATGCAATGGCAAGCTTGTTTCTGAAAAGCTGGAACCTCTTTTGTGAAGACTTAAAACTGGCCCACTTCCTTATAGGAAAATGTTATTGAATCCTTGCTTGAATATATTTCATATGAGCAGACCTTTTGTTCTTTTAATTTGATTTCTTTTTATAAGCTTCCCATATTCTCATATGTCCTTGCCCTATTTATTTGAAAGGCTTTTTTGAGTCCAGAGAGGCACATGCTCCAGTCCAGCATTCCCAGAAGAGCCCTTCCATGGGAAGCAGTGCTTTGGTTCCTTTCAGGTGCCAGAGCTTCTTTGCCCAGGTGAATCAGTCACTGGAGAAAGACAGCCTGACCATCAGATCAGCTCTTTGTGGGCAGAGACCCCACAGTGCCACCCCCCTGCTGGCTGGGAGAGCCACACATCTCCCAAAGCTTCTGAAAGACAAAAGCATCACAGTGAGTATTGAGGTTTAGTTCTTAGGATGAGGAGATTTGTTTATGTCATGTGAGAATGTTCTCTCCTTTGATCTTCCACAAAGGTTTTTGCTGCAACAGAAATTATGCCTGTGTAGAATAATGGTTATGCATAAATAGAAATTTAAGGACTCCACTTGGGAGCCCACATTGTGCAGGACAGGGCACTTGTGGTATTTTTGCTCAGCACTTTTGGCAGAGTGTTTTTGTATGTTAGATCTAATCCCTTCTAAATAAGCTTCTCAGCCAGCTCTACTAGATAGTAAAAAAAAAAAAAACCTCCTCTTTTACAGATACTGAAAGCAAAAAAGAGAAATTTTAGGCAGGCATCTGAGGCCCACAACAAAGAGTGCATGTTAGGGCAGGGGTGGAACTGGAAGTCTCCTGATCCTTAGGGTGGTACTTTACCTGCTGGAAAACATCATTTGTTCACCTCCCACCTACAAACCACCTTTGATTCTTTCTTTGATCTCTCCTTGTGTGTGTCATTAAACACACCCACGAGGTACATTTTTTTGCTAAGAATAGCAATACACTGGAGAACAAAGCTGTTTACAGCCCCTGGGAAGCCTTACAGATCAATGTGTTAAGAGAAACCAGTCAAAAGGCTGTGTAAGACTGGCAGGAACATTATTTGAAAGTCCTGTAGCGTTTTCCAGGTTGTGGTATTTGAGTTGTCCCCAGGAAAGCCCTGGAAGGAGACATTCTGTTTGCAGAGGAGCAGCTGATGGCAGAAACATGCTGACTGCTCTTGGGAATAGGAGGATGGAAGATGCATTTGACAGAGGGAAATATTTTGGGGGAACTCTGTGCCAGCTCCACACAGTTCTAGCAATGTAAACTGGAATACATGTCTAAAGGTCTGGTGGTGTTTGCTTGCACTTTCCTCATAAAGGGCACTGTAAGGAGTACAAAAACCAATAAATATTTCACTATGGCTGTGAAGAGAGGTCTTGTGGGTGCTCCTTCCTCTCTGTGCATGGTAAAGTGTATTTAAAAACACAGATCAGCAGCACTACAGCATTGAAATGAAGCTACTGCTGAAGAAACACAAAACTGCTTGAACATGGGTAGAAATCTCAGACAACAAAAGGTGAAGAGTTGGAATACCTGCAGAGAATTCAGGAATGTTCTGGGTTTGGCCAGATGGGGGCAGGTATTTCTCTTGCTAATAAAATCTAGTAAGGAATTTATAATGTTTTATGGTCAGAACCTGGATTTTCCATCCAAACTAGAAATTGACCCAAAAACTGGGGAGTTTTAAGCACTGGCTCAACACAGAACAGCACAACCTACTGACCTGTGGAGAACTCTTAGGACTGGATTTTCAGGCACCTGTTTGTTGATTAAGCCTATTGTTTTCTATAGGTTTTAGCATCATCCTCAGTACTTTTATGGATGGGAATCATCACTACAGTATTTGTGAGCCTTTGTAGCTTCTAGGCCTCAGGAATGGCATTAAAACTGGGCTGTTCTGGTTTTGTGTGCTTACTGTGTGCATTAGAAAAATACACTGCTGGGACTAAGGGTTCAGTTTGCATTTTATCTCACAGAAATCAATCCCTAGTGGTGCATCTCAGAAGAGGTGGAAGGAGCTGGACTTCAGCAGAGCCAAGACTGAGCACAGAAGGTGGCAAGAGGAACAGAGGCAGCTGAAGAGGGAGCAGCAGCAAGAGGCAGATGGCAGGGACAGCCAGAGGTGATGCTGGGCACTGACTGCTTTTTGTGCTAGAGGTTGGAAGGTTGGTAACATCTGCTCCCTGCTGCTCTCCTTCAGCCCCTGCACATCCCACCTGGTGCTTTTTGCTGGGCTCTGCACAGGGGTCACAGTGGATTCCTGCTGGGAATGCAGTTGGTGCTGGAGGTGTGAGGGGTGGGTACACAGCATTATCTGCAAGGGCAAATTCCCTTCAGTCCTGCTCTCAGGCCAAAAGTGCTGACATCAGACCCAGCCTGTTTAGGGCTTTTGCTACCTCTGTCCTGGACACAGGTTTAATCCTCATAACCTAACAAAGAGTCCTGGAATGTTAACTGAACACAGATTGCCAAAATATCTGCTTTGTGTCTTATGCACTGTCTTTCTTTTTTATTGCTCTTTCTTTATGAGAAATTTTAGAAATTTTGTTTTGGAAACAGGCAGCGATTGCGTCAGAGAACATTGCAAGGGCTGGAGAAACAGCTGGAGCACAAAGAGAGAGCTTTGCAGCACATGGCACTGCTCCAGGCTGCTGGGGCTGAGAGGAGCAGGAAGGAATCCTGCTTTCCAGAGGAGGAGGAGGAGGAGAGGAAGGCAAGGCAGAGGCTTCAGCTCCGAAAGACGCGGTGTTTGCAGAGAGAGGAGCTGCAGGCAGAAAGCAACAACAGGAGCTGGGAACAAGAGAAAGAAAGGCTGGTAAGGGCAGTTCCAGATGTTATTTTCTTCTTCTGCCATGTTTCCAGCAGTGGAAGTGTATATACAAATATCTGGAGTATTTGTATATTTCACCTGTTTTACATGCAGTATAACTGTATCATTTAGAGATAAAAAGGGGTAACCTTTTTTGGCATGTGTATAAAGATGAAAAGTGGAAAGTAAAATTCCTTATCTCTGCCACAAAAGAAGTCTTTCTGCATGCAAGAAATGAATTTCCATGGATTATATCCATTTCTGACTAATGAGAATCATAGTACTGTAGGATGATCTGGATTGTGTTCATCTAGTCCCGACTCCCCTGCCATGGGCAGGGACACCTTCCACTAGACCAGACTGCTCAGAACCCTCTGAACCCCCTGTCCAGCCTGCCAGGGATGGGGCATCCACAGCTGCTCTGGGCAATCTGTGCCAGTGCCTCTCCATCCCCACAGGAAAGAATTTATTCCTAATATCTGATCTAAATCTACTCTTTTTCAGTTTAAAGCCATTACCCCTTGTCCCATCACTCCACACCTTGTAAAAAGTCCCTCTCCAGCTTTAGGCATTGGAAGGTGCTCCAAGAGCTCCCCAGAGCCTTCTCTTCCCCAGGCTGAACAAGCCCAGCTCTCAGCCTGGCTCTATACAGAGGTGCTCCAGCCCTCTGAACATCTTTGTGATCCTCCCCTGGACTCACTCCAGCGGATCCATGTCCATGCTGGAGGCCCCAGAGCTGGGCAGAGATGAAGAGTGAGGATGAAATTTGGCATGAAGGCTGCCTGTACCATTCTGAATGTCTTTGTGTAGGAGTTGCTGAGGAGCAGAATGCAGTCACGGCAGGAAGTGCTGGAACAAGAATCCCAGGAGCAGGACAAACAGCAAAACCAACACCAGGCTGCCAAAGTGAGAGTGTTCCAGAGGAGAGAGAGTTCTCATCTGAAGATGGAGAAAGAAGGCCAGAAGCTCCGTGCTCTCCAGCAGTACCTCAGGGAACAGAAGCTCCTGCTGCTCCGGGCATCCCTGCTCGAGTAAGGAAGCTGCACAGAGGGTGAGCAGGGCCTGCTGTGGCACCTGTGAGTCAGTGTGCCAGAGCAGAGTGTGACAGGTGGCATTTGGATTCCTGGAGAGGTCTCTAATCTCCCTTTCACTGCAGCCAGAGTGCACTTCCACTGCTCTGTCCTTCACCTGCCTTTCTCCCTGAGAGGGAGCAGCAGGGCACATCTAGAGGCACTTTCTGCATCAGAAAGGAGGGGTTTTAGTGCATTGCACTGTGGGGAGTGGAGGTGCCCAAGGAGAGAAGGAGGTTAAGCTTGTCACATCCTGAAGTGTTCCCTCTTCCTCACTTCATCTGAGGTACAAAATTCCCTGTGGCTGTGCCACAGGAAATGCACTGATCAGCTCTGGGTACCCAGAAATTTCAGCCAGGTATTTAGGGAAGGAGAATGGACATGGCACAATTTATTTGCTGAAACAGCCAGAGCTATATGGAAATATCTTTATTTTACAAAGAATTATGCTAAATTACAATGTATGTAAATATATGATCATATATATGATCAGCTCTGGGTAACCAGAGATTTCAGAGGGGTATTTAGGAAAGGAGAATGGGGCATAGCACAATTTATTTGCTGAAACAGTCAGAGATATATGGAAATATCCTTATTTTACACAGAGTTATGCTGAAATGAATACAATATATGTGATACCTTATTTCAAGTAATGCCTAGAACCAAACCAGATACAAAATTTAAATTTGGCCTGACATTCTGTATACACTTAGAAACATGCTACACATTTTCTGGCACATTATAAAAATTTATGCCTCCTTCTAGAATATAGCAACAGTGATAATGGCAGTTTCTTAAAAAAAAAAAAAAACAAAGAAAAAAGTAAAATGAAGAAAACTTGTAAAAGGGAGCTCCTTTGAAATCCTGCCAAATCTGAATGGCCAGCAGTTGCCAAGCAGTGTCAGACTGCATTCCTCCAGGGATAATAGAGAGGCTATGCCTTCAGCTTTTCCCTAAAAAGACCAAGTTAGGTCTCTCATCCAGATGTTTACAAACTATTCTGAGACCTTAATAGCTAAAATGGGTATTTTTAAACTTTAGGATCCATAATGTACATGCGTGAGCCATCCTAAGATTTTTGCTTAAAGGAAAAGAAAGGGGAAAGATGACTTAAATAGAAGGTGAAGGTTTTAACAAACAAAATGTTAAGGTCTGAAAAAATGTAACTTGCTTCAGATTATGGAAACTACGTGTGAGGCACAGTTTTGTGTTTTAGACCTGAAATCCCATCATTTGGAACAGTTTCCACTCTGTTGAGTGTCTGGGAAAGTTGGCTGGAATTTGCTCAGCAGGAACATGGATGGCTGTGCCCCAGACCTGGCACACACCCTGCTGAGGGAATGTGGTGCTGCTGGCACATGGAGATTTTCTTCAGGGTAATGTTTGGGGGGTTTGCTGGCTTCTCCTCTTGTTTGAGTTCTCTTTTACATAAAATCTTGTGCTGGTTAGGATGATGCTCTGCCTGCTTATGACTCTTAACTAGAGTTAAAGAAACAAGCCTAAAACTTAGAAGGTGTTAAATTCTGCTCCTGCTTTTATCCTTATGCACTTGGAAATGGAATATGCAGTGATTAAAGGAAAGTATATGAAATATACTGAGCTGAATCTAAACTTATTTTTCAGACTTCATTTATATGCTATCAATCATTGCTTTATAATCACCATAAAACAGCAGATTGTCTGCTTATGCACTTTCTCTTCATTGCTTAACCACCTGAGAAGACACTACTGCAGAGACCCTGCTCTACTGCTGTTTCACACAGGGTAGGTCTGGGAATATATTCAGTACCTCATTATTTCCAATCATTCATAGACTGTATTTCTCACTATTAAAATGCAGCCATAAAATCATTTTAATACTGCTATTAAAATAATTGACTGTAAATGCCACGTGTAATCCAGCTCTTCTGCTAGCTTTATTTGATTTTAAACATTTGCAGTGTGGTTTTGATCCATCAGGAAAATCCTTGGGCTCTGGTTTGAAACCTGCTGGGAAAAAACCCCTAAGTATCTGCATATCAGTTAAGGTTTTGAGTAGAGTGGGAAGGACCAGCAAGGGTAGTAGAGAAAATCACACAGAGCAGAACAAAGAAACCTCTTAAGTTTCAGAAACAGAAAAATTAAGACCAGGACAAATATTCCCAGAAGTTGTTTTTTATTATGGAATTAGGTTTTTCTGCCTAGGTAGATATTTTATTATGCTGTTTATAATTCAAACTCCTATTTTAATGTACTAGAGTACAGAAGTTTGAGAAAAAATTTAAATGGTCTGGTTTTGTCATCCAAAATGACTAAGAGCAGACCACTACATGCAGGATGTTAGGACACTTCTACAATAAAAGTAGAAGTTAAAAGTACAAAAGACAAACAGGTTTATTGGCCTTTTTCAGCCTGAATGTGCTGCTTAGATGCTAGAACATAATTTCTCATACCACAGTGCAGGTAAGTCAGTAAATTAAATATTTAACCTGATGTATTTTAAAACAGACTTGATCAGTTAACATCTTTCTGAAGATGCTTTTAAAAACTACCAGAGCACATTAGCTCTTAGACCTATGCAATGAGTGGGAAATGTCCAATTGTGCAAATTCTTCCTGCTTTCTGGAATAGACCTTCTGATCATCCCAGAATAGACCTTCTGATCATCCCATGCTCGGCTGAAATGACTGCAGGCAGCGTTAGTGGAGAGCAGCCACATCCCTGGGAACCTGTGACTTCTCACCTTCAGCCTCCTCCGTGGCAGCTCCCAGGCAGCACAGCACAGGGAAATCCCCACCACAGGGAGAGGGCAGCAGCCACAGGAGTCTATCTGAGGGCAGAAGCTGCGGTTTTGATGAGCAGTGGCTTGGCTGCCTCCAGGATGTCCAGTTCAGGGTCCAGTGAACGTCCCAGTCCTTCCAGAACCATGATGGCAAAGATGATGGAAGCAAAATTGCTCTCGAGCTTCACCTGGAACCACAACAGACTGGATGGACTCAGTGGATATTATTGTCTTCTGCACCCCTTCAACCAAGGTACCAGCTCTGCCTAAGCTGGAAGGGAAGGGAAGGCTGGGGAGCATTTGCACACCTGGAACTATAATGCAACTCCACCAGTTGGACTGTGGCTCACAACCCCAGTTCAAGCCACCACAGGTCTTTTGATTTCCAAAGTTGTTTGCAGCTGTGGAAATTTGTCCCCCAAATAATCAGTTATAAGGAGGTTTCTATAGTCTAAGGGACTATAAAAAAGGTAGGAAAAACTATGTGTTACAAAAATACTCCTTTTAGTATCAACCATTATATGAAGTATTGAGACAAAAAAAAACAAAAACACCCACCCCAAAAAAACCAAAACAGAAATTGGGCTTGGCAGAGTGCATATAAGACCTGAGAAACAGCATGCCTGCAACACTTGGATGCATTCCTGCTGTTCCTCTCCTAGCAGTTTGTTTCAGAAGTCAGTCCCCTTCCTTGTTAGCCCCTTGTGTGCTCCCAGCAGTTCTCCCTCCCCAGATGAACTTCCAGCTATTAAAGGCAGACAGGGACAGGACCTCACCTTATGGGTCATCAGTAGTTTGAAGACACTGGAGAGGAGATTTCCCACCTGAAGCTGCAATACACAAGGAGAATTTTAACAGCTGATCAAAAACCTTTTTTGTTTCAGTTTTCAGTGCTGAACTGCAGGTAAGTGGGACTGTGACAGGGTGCACTTGCCTTGCCCAGGGCAATGGTGTTCCCCCGGACCTTAGTCACAAGCTCTGCCATCTCAGCCTTGAAGCGCTCGATGTCCTGGCACTGGTTGGCACGGGCATGGTGCAGGATCAGCTCTGCCACCCTCTCCCCCTGAGAAAAAACAGCACAACCAGGACCTGGTCACTGGTGACTTGCAATGAGATGCTTGCAGTTCTTGCTTTTGTTAGCTGAGAGGTGTCCCTGGCAGCACAGGATGGGCCTGGACACAGGTTTAGCAGGGATTCTTTGGCAAGCTTCAGCAGACCGAGACAGAACGTGTCCCTCTTGAGCTGTGTTAGTGAGCCCTTCACCCTGCAGCTGAGAGACAGCAACAGGCAAGTGGGAGCACAATGCTTGTTCCAGAATGAACAGGAGACACCAGCACTGGGTTCTCCAGTCCATCTGACAGTGAGTTTCAAGGCGGGAGGACGATTATGTAGTTCTCCTCACATGGAGGGGCCCAGCAGAGGTCAGACCCCTCCACACACCTGTTTTCCTTCCTCTCCTCTATAGATGGTGACACAACAGCAGAATGGAGGAAGGCATATGGGCCTTGCAGCAGCAAGGCTGCAGAGAGGAACATGTGGGGCAGATCAAGATGTGAACCCATTCCCCCCTCTTCTGTAGCAAAACCTGAGAGATCCTGCAACAGGGGCTCCCAGGCAGTCCTAACTTGCAGCAGAAGTACTCCTAACCAGGAAGGGGCAGCCAATACCTCCCATTTAGCACCTCCTAGTTCCTGGGGCACTGAAATTGCTCCACTCTGGCAGCCTCCTTGCTGCAGCTGAACAACTTATCCCTGTGTTTGAGGATAAGATGCTAGCAAGGCTCCTTTCAAGGGCAAATAGAAAACTGTCACTTTGGCCATCAGATTGCACAGCCACCTCCCTTCCCCAGCCAGCCCCATGCCGGAGAGGGGCCTCACCTGTCCCTGGACCACAGCCGTGAACACGGCACGGAAGTTCTGCATGTCGGCACTCTGCAGCTCCGCCACGATCCCTGCGTCCAGCAGCACCAGGCACAGCTGCTGCAGGGCTGGCTGCACCTCCAGCACCTGGCTGTCACACAGCTCTGGCACCCGGCTGTCACACAGCTCTGGGCGGGCGCTGCCCTGAACCAGGATGTTCCCGGGATGCAGGTCGGCGTGGACAAAGTTGTCAACAAAGATCTGGAGGACAGGTAATTGTGAGAGCAGCTCGTTCCAAGCAAACCTGGTGATGCCAAAAGCCCCCAGGCAAAGGGCAGAGGGTTGTTTGTCGTCTGTTCTCTGTCATTACCAGTGATGGGGCAGCACCACAGCAGGTGGCTTCTGCTGGAGACCAGCTCAGGTACTCGGGAAGTCAGCAGAGCTGTGTGAAGCAATCCAGTGTTTGCTAGAGGTCAGGCAGGACAGCCAGGAGTCCCAGCAGGGAATGGCACTGCCCTTTGGCAATTTGCCCTAAACTGGGGCACACTGGTGGGCCTTAGCAAAGGGCAATGCAGTAAGAATAGGCTGTTTGCCATTCAGTGACAAAGGTTACAGTGAATGGGTACGTTTGTCTAGTGCATGACACCACCCACATTACAACTCTATTGAAATGTAAGGAAAACAAGAGAAGAGGAAATAAATCTCTGTAGCTCTTCTCTGACTCTGCTAGCAGTTAGCACCAAAAAGGACTGGCAAGGGGACAAGAACCAAACAGTACTTCCCCTGCCCCAACCCTCCTGGTGACCTGGGACTGCAGGACTTCCTGTCCCAAGGAGATTAGCTTTGTATTTCATGGATTTCTCCTAGCAATTTGTTCAACTGCCATGTAAATAATTAGAGCTGTGTGAAAAAATATGGTTTTGCTGTTGCCTGAAAAAAATTACTTCTGCCTATGTTAGGTCCTCCTTATTGAGAAACCCTACACAATAGATCCACATTCATTCTTGTGCACTCATGACTGCATAATGTCTGACATAAGCTACTCATCTTTCTGCTTTCCAGATTTAAGAGTCCAAATTATTTCACCATTCTGGTATGGAAGCCATTCCACATGAGTAATCATTTATCTGCCTTCTGCACCTCTTCTAGTTCTACTACAGCCCTTGAAACAGAGGGTCCTGGGCACCAAGGGACTAGAACTGCAGAGTACTTGAGAAAGAATTATTTGTTTTGCTTATAGACATAAAGTTGTTTCTGCCCTCTAATTCTTTCCTACTCCTAAAATTTGAAACCAATCTTAGCATAAAACTATTCTAGTTCCAGCATTGCTCTTCTGAGTGGTAAAAGCTATTTCAGAGCCTGTCATACTACCTGGAGCCAGAACTGGAGGTTCACTATTGCCCTAGCACACTGCTGCAGTTAGCAGCAGCATTTCCTCTGACATGCACTGCCCACACACTCAGTACTGTCAGGAGCCTTTGCAACTCTTCCCTGCTGGTTCTCACAGCCCCTCACAAGACACTTGTACCACCCTCTCAACACTCCTTTCCAGACTATTTGGGATTATTTCAGCCACAGAAGAACTAGATAGCCAGAAGCTGAACTTGGCTACGTTTGTAAATCTTGACTCCAGATTTAGTTCTCCCTAACAAAAAGGCAGTTTTAGAGGAGTCGATAAATTAAGAAATCAGCTCATTGTTTTCCCTCTGAGTCACATCCACAGTCTCTGCTGAGCACATGGCATTTGCTAATAATGGTGCACTTGAAGGTACTTGGGTAATAGGTGAATATTCATTAAGTGGATTAGTGGGTGTCCTGAGCAAAGGCTGACCAAGGTGCACAGGCCAGTCCTACTGTGTGCTGCCTGCAGTGGCAGAGCTCTGTGTCAGAGCCTAAGCAGGCCTGAGTCCACCCCAGGTTTTACCCAGACTAGGTTCAGCTAGGAAGCAAATGGGTTCTCTCTTTAGCCACATTGTCTGATTATCCAAACTGAATAGCTTCTGCAGGAAAACAGCCTTCTCTTGCAGCCCCAGGCAGGTGCCTACCATCTTTAGCAGCATGTCCATGCCCATCCTGGCCAGCCTCTGCCGCAGCTCCGTGCCGATCCCCACGTGCAGGTAGTGTGAGATGGGCTCACTCTCCTGAAACAGAGACAGAGCTGGAGTCAAACACCCCCTGCATCCTTCAAACATCCCACCTTCCCACCTGGGTGCCACCTTCCCCACATGGGGAAGGTGATGATGATACCCTAGAAAGGACTTGGCAGAAAGAGCCTGTACCTAGTGTGATGGAGAACATGACAGAACCAAGGGTTTGCTTCTTGGAAAGACAGATGGTATTCCAGGGGTAGAAACACCCTTGCCAGGATCACATGCAGGAAAACTAAGCCTGAGAGTGGCTTTGGTCTGTGACTCAAACATCCACAAGGGAAGTGAGGCAGGGATCAAAAAGTGTCAGATTGCTGAGCTCCTTGCTTTGACCCAGCACAGAGGAGAGGTGAAGTGTGGTGTTGGTTTGCAAAGCACAGGGGGCTGCACCCACTGCTAGTCTGCCTGCTTTCAGGCCAAGTGATCACTTCTATACAGAGTTGTCTGCTACCTGTCTTTAGGGATGCACTGCTTGCAAACAAAAGAGTGGAAGAGACACTAAGGAAGGACATCAATCTTCTTAAGCAAATAAGAAAAAAAAGCATCCTTCTGCCTCTGATTCCTCCTTCTCAAAAAGAAACACCTCCTTGCCATGGTCTCCTTGGGGTTTTCTCACTGCTACCATTGCCCCCACACCCTGCAATTCTTACCTCAAATGTTTCCACTAGAACATCTGCTGTTACCAAGGGCCAAAGGGGAGTTGGAAACTTCACAAAATCGACATCTAGGAAATTCTGTCGGAAGCGCTCCAGATTTCTGGCTTCGTAGCGTAAGTCAATCTCAAGGGACAAACAGAAAAGCAAGTTGGAAAGGAGAATCAGCTGGGATTAGATCTTCAGGAGCCTGTGTGAGTTGCAATACTCAGTACCAACAAAACCAGTCAGAAAGCCAGAATGGAAGCAAAGTAAGAGTGGTTGCAGGCTCATAGGCTCCAGATGGAAGAGGAGCAGACTGGGTAATGGATGGTGCCCAGCCAGGTTCCAAACTCTGACATACTGGTGCCTTACTAGAGGCATGGTGTCTCAAAATAGACCAGGACCACGTTACATTCAAAAATACAAGAAGATCCTGAACTGAATCCTATCCTGAATGGAAGCTTGCTGTCCAAACAGCAAGGCAGGCAGACAGGGTAAAAGAACTGCAGCCACAACCTCACTTGACAGAGAGGCAGCTGTAGCAGGAAGAAATTTAATGTAATTCATACAAAATAATCCACTATGCCAAGTCCAGGCCCAGGTTCTTCAGTGATCCAGTGTCTTGACACAAAAGCATCTCTCCTACTGTCTGCCACAGCTCAAGGAGGCAGGATAACCTTGCCTCACCTCCCTTTTCTGGCAGTGAGGAATACCCCAGGAATATTTCCTGTTCATTCAAAGGGAAAAAGCCACAATGAGCCTATCAGATGTTCTCCTAACTCTCAGTCTTCTGCACATCCACCCAAGCTCTGCCAAACAGGTATGAATGACCTCGAATCACATCTGACCACAGTAACAGTTCCCAGCATGGATTTACTGTGCAGAGGTTTTGCAATTGTAGAGAATAATTAAGGTTTTCAAAAGCTTGTTACAAACTTCAGACATTGCAAACTAGACACAAAAATGAAATTAGCAGATAATGGCTCATTTCATAGAAACATAAGCCTAATTAAGCCTGCAGTGAGATCTTTGTAAGTTTAACAGTAACAATGTTCCAGGAGTGTGTCTTTAGAAGACATTAGTCAATCAGGATGTTTTCAGACCTTTTTAAAAAATTGTACTGACACTATGAGTCTGATAATAATACAGAGGAGAATGTGTGGAAACATTATTTATGCCTATATATATATATGTATCTTAGTGCTAACAAACATGACTAGTGAGTACAGACTGCAAACACATATGTAGAATTACAGAAAAAAACCCACATGCCTGAGTACTTGCTTGGAGATTCTTTCCTAAGGAGAGGTGTCTCTCCAGGGTTCACCTTTCACAATGCTGCAAAAAGGACTCTGACTATAGCTAGCTAGCTGTTCAGGCTGTCCATTAGAAAACACATTCAAAGTCTAAACATTATTCTCAAAGTCTAAAAAATAATTTTAGATCTAGTAAAGATGTTTTTTTTCATTGCTTTGCTACTTTGTGAGCACATAAGCTTTCCTAGAGTAATGTTATGTGATTTGATTAGACTAAAGAACAGAAGTAAAGAACAAGCCAGCCTTCACCTAACCAATTTTAAATGTAGTGGTGTGAACAGAGTTAGGGGCAGCCAGAGCAAGACAAAGGGCAGTTTTGTTTAGCTGGGGACCATGGCCTGGCACATACCTGCTGCATCATAAGCTTCTCAAACTCCTCCACAATCTCTGTCAAACTGAGCCACTTGAACCCGGGGAGGAGTCCAATGATGCGGCTGCCCATCTTCATGAGAAACAGATCCATCTGCACTTGGTGGACCAGCCCAGGGTGCAGCACCTGCACAAGAACCAGCAGTGGCAACATCAGCTCCCCAGACACTCCATTGCAATGAGCTCAAGTGATACATTTCAAACGTACAGAACCCAGTTTATTGGGATAGGAGGCAACCAGCTTCCCTGGCTAGTCCTCAGAAGAATTGCCATTTTGCCATTGATTAGGTCATAGAGAAACATTTTATCATTGTCAAATTCAGTGTATCAGTGCTGGAGGCTACAGTCTCACCCAAAGACATTTTGCACCGCTTTCAGTCTTGCCCTGTCCCTAACTAGTATTTGAAGCTGCTCAAATATAAAGTTTCTTTAAATAAACTTTGCTGGAATGCACTTATACATTCCAGATTTCTTCATGTGAGCAGAGAAGGAGGTTTGCTGTCTGGAAGGTGCAAGCAACCTTAATGCTAATTAGTTTAATGCAAATTGGGCCCTTGGAGGCATTCCTAGTAGCCACATGCGACATCAAATCTTGAGCTCTCCGTTTGGCAAGAGCTGGGGATTGTGGCAGGTTGGAACAAAAGGACTGATAAAGGACACCAGGAGAGACAGCATCCCTCCTCGTTCTACCTGGCCCTGGCCAGCTATGCCTCTCCATGGGATGGACCTCATCCAGCACACTCCATGTTCATACCTTTACCATTTCTGCACAGGACTTACTTTAATGGCTACAGGCACGAGATGTCTGGCTGATGACGGGTCTGCGTTCGGGAGTGGCTTGGCCCTCTGCTCCATAAGGGACATCCTACTCCCGGAACTTCCCTGGGAGCAGCCTGCAGAACTCAGTTCCTCCCTGCTCCTCTCATCCCGCATCTCCTTGCTCTTCCTCCTCCTCAGCCACCCGAGGAGGCCTCTAAAGCCTGACACTTGCCACGCTTCAAAGGCGGACCTGAGCTCCGAGCGCTGCTCCAGCTCCTGGGCCCGGGAGCCGCCGATGGCGGCGAGGTCAGCATAGGCTTTATACACCTGGGCAACGCAGCCCGAGCCCACCGGCTCCCGGCTCGGGAACTTGAGGAAGCCCGTCCAGCCCTCACCGAAGGCCTTCCTCAAGAGCTCGTCGGTGTGGCCCCAGGGGTGCGGGCTCACCTCGACGTGCAGCTTGGAGAACTCATCACAGAAGGCCTCCGAGAAGAGGTCCCTGCGGGTGCTGGCCCACTGGCCCAGCTTGACACACGTGGGGCCGGCGGCCTCGGCCGCCCTGCGCAGCAGCCGCAGCCAGCGGGCGCCCAAACCAGGCCAGAGCCGGCCCAGCGGGTAGAGCAGCAGCAGCGGCCCGAAGCGCAGCAGGAGCCCGCAGGCGCGGACACCCAGCCGCAGCACCAGCCCCAGGCGCCTCAGCAGCCCCCGGGGCGGCCGCTCCGCGCCTCGCTCCGCCGCCCACGCCGGGCCGCGCTGCCCCGGCCTCTCCTTCCAGCCGGTGCCGGCGGGCACGGCCGCGGGCACGGCCAAGGCCAGGGCGGCCCAGCGGCCGGCGCGCAGCCCGCAGCGCCCCGGGCCCGCCCGCCCGGGCAGCGCCGGCCGGAGCCGGAGCGCGGCGGCGCGCGCGAGCAGCGGGAGCGGGAGCAGCCGCGCGGCGCTGCCGGCCACCATCGCGCGCGCTCCCGCCGCCGCCAGCCCGCGCGCCCCCGCCGGGGGCAGGGGGCGGGAGGGGGGCGCGCCCAGCCAATCAGCGCCCCGGAGAGAGGCGGCGCCCCGCCCCTTAAAGGGCCAGCAGCGAGAGCCTGGAGGGAGCGCGAGTGCCGTGAGGGAGGCGCGTACCCGAGCTGTCCCCTCAGGATCGGGCTGTGCTGGACGGGGACAGGCAGGAAGGGGCCGCGCTTGGGCCGGGGCCTTCACCCCTCAGTCAGTTCTGAATCATAGCAACAACACTGAATATCCTGAGCTGGAAGGGACCCGTCGGGATCCTGGAGTCCTGCTCCCGGCCCCGCACGGGACACCCCAAGTGTCATCCCGTGAGAGCGTTGTCCCAACGCCTCCTGAGCTCTGTCGGGCTTGGTGCTGTGCCCACTGCCCTGGGCAGCCTGTTCAGTGTCTGACCAGCCCCTGGATGAAGCACCTTTCCCTAACACCAGTCTCAGATCAAGGGACAGAACTCGTGTTGCAGGTTTGAGGCATTGCTGGCCAGGTGCTCTCCCAGGTGCGATGGCTCTGTGACCCCATCGGCCTCAGGAAGCCGTGCCAGTGACGGGCACTGGGGTGACAGCAAGTCAGGACTTTCTACGTTTCCCCGCAAATCTTTCTGTGCGCAGCCAGGACGGCGGCTTTTCGCTCCGCTCCGGTTTGCCCCGCTGACACTGGCAGCCCCCGTCCCCTCCCCCGGGCGGGCAGCACAGGCGCTCCATGCCCGGAGCGAGGGGCGGGCGCGGCCGCCTGGGCGGCGGGGCGGGACGGGACGGGACGGGACGGGGCGGCGCTCCCGCCGGAGGGCGGCCGGGGCCGGTGGCGGCGGGGGGCGGGCGGGAGCCCCCAGCCGCGGGTCCGCAGCCGCCAGCCCGGCGCCGGGCGCCGCCGCCGTCATGCCGGGACACGGCCCTCTCGCTCCGCTGCCGCCGCCGAGGAAGGTAGGCAGGCGCCGAGGGAGAGCTAACGCGATAGAGCAGCGGGCAGAGGTGCCGCTCCAAAAAAATCCCGAATTCCCTCTTTCCTTCCGCGCCCCAGTTTGGCTTTTCTTCATCCCGGCTGCAGGGAGGGAAAGCGGGGGCCGCCAGCCGAGTCCCCCCGCGCTCCCGGGCACCGGGAGCCGCTTTCCCGCCGGGACGGGGCGGCTGCTGCCCCCGGCGGGCGCGGGGGGCCGGGCCCGCTGCCGGAGCGGGGCTCGGCCGGGGCTGAGGGGCCGAGGGGACCGGGGCCGCTGCTGGAAAGCCGAGCCGAGCGGGCCGGGAGCCGTGGGGCGGAGGAGCAGCGGCAGCCCCGCCACCCAGCACGGGGCCCCTGAGTGAACTCAGCCCTGCCTCGGTCTCCAGCACAAAACAGAGGAGGAAACGCTAAGCGCATTCTTTGGGGGAAGCCCGGGCCCTGCCGGAGCAAACAGCCAGAGTTCTCGGTTCCCAAAACCCTGAATCCCCGTGGATATTAGCCCTGCACTTCTCTCTCTCTGCCCTGGATAGCCTGCTTTCCTCTTCCTTTGCTTTCGGCTGGAAGGAGCGCCTGCAGTTGTGTGCAGCCTGTGGCTTATCACGGTGGGGATCAGTGGGAGTATTCACCTGTCCTGGGCAGAAAAATGCTTTCTTGCCTTCCCGCTCCTGTACCCAAGGATGATGGGTGCTAATGGACAGAGAGTTGGTAGAAGGGAATGTTGTTTAGGAAGGGAACAAGAAGTTACACTTGGCTGCTGCTGTGGTCCCAAGGTGTCAAATGCAAACTGGGACGCAAAACCATGCCAGGTGTATTTGGGACACTTTTAGAAGTTTTGGCTTTTTGAGTGTCCTGTAAGCATGTCTCTTGATGCTTGGTGCTGGGAAAGGGATGGTCATGGGGATTGCGGCTTTCTGACTGCTTGGATCTGCCCTGGAGCCCCTCACAGGTGCAGGGACTAGGTGCTAATATGGACCCTTAATTCTGCTCTTTACAAGAACACATCTTGTTTCCAAGACAGGTCGGCAAGTTGCTCCTGACCCTGAGTTATTCCCAGCCACCTTTGCTCTTGCCATTTAAGTAGTTCAAGTTTTTTGCTTTTGGAGAAAAGCATCTCCAGCCTGGAGGTCATCTGGGAGGACAGAGATGACCAAAGGGATTTCCATGGGGCCTTTATTTGCTGCTGTGAGGGGAGCTGCTGGTGTTGGTGGTGGATTAAAAAGCTGTTTTCTGTGTTGGCTGCCACCTTATTGACCACTGGTTCTTGGTATGTGGTAGTGAGGTCCAATAATGTGTACTGAACCACCAGAAAGGGAGTTGTTACTGCATCCTGGCAGAGGAAAGGAATGCATTTCCTCCACCCTTGTGTTGTGCTCTGAATTGTTGTCATTGGGGTAGTGTTTGTGGGGTTTGGTGCATATTGGGTTTGAGCAGTTTTGCTTGGTTGTTGTTTGGGTTTTCAAAATAATCCAGGCAGTGTTTCAGCCTGTGAAAATGGATAACTACTATGTTGGGTCAGGCTTGGAAACAACTGAAAATGCTAAGTATGGAAAAGAGAGGAAAGCCACAGGATTTCCCAGGGTAAAAAGGCGCCTTTTTGAGAAGCGGAAGAGAAGGCACTGAAAACAAAGGGCGCTGGAGTGGCCAGGGATGCAGAAAGCAGAGGGAAGATTTATGGCTCTGCTGGGACCTCTCTGCCTGCGTGGGTGAGAAGGTTGTGTGCTGAAGCCTTCAGCACGTCCATGTCCCAGCAGTGCACGCAGAAGGTTCTCCCTGCTCATCAGCTCACATCCAAAGTGCAGCATTCCTTGCAGAGCACAAGTGCATGTGGAGTGTCCCAAAGTGCTGCTGCTTTCAGTGCTGCCCCCAGCTCGCTGCCCTGGGAAAGCTTTTAGGACATTTTGTCTGCAAAGACAACTTCTGTGTGTGCTTTCTGTTCTCCAGAAACAAGAACATCATTTAGATCCTTTGTCAGACACTTACAATAGGCTTGTCTTTCTCCCATGCCTGTTGTATTTACATGTTAGAAATGTTCATTTTGACAAGGAGATAATAAATAAAGACCCCATAAACTGTGTTTTTCAGAGATGGTCTTAATCCAGGAGTAGCTTTTCCAATGAGTTAGTCTTAATATCAGCCATGACAACTAATTCATACAGACAGGACTTAAAATCTCTATTTTGCTGGGCACTCTGGGAGCACAGAAGCAAGCGTGATCCTTCCCCAAGTTTAAGAAATTTGCTGATGAAATCATCACACAATAGAGCGAGTCTCTTAAAGATGGAGAGATGCAGATATGCTGGGCATTTCAGAAGTGTCTGATAAGTGCCATGTTCTTTTGGATCCCCTGAATGCATCGTTCAAAGCAGCTGGTCCTCCCTTCCTTTTGTTACACCTGACATTTATTTCCTGACTGGAGCTGTGTGAAAGCTGCTCCTTCCTAAGTGGGGGCCAGACCAAGGGGAGAAAAGGCTGTGTAGTGCCCCATTAAACCCATAGGAGTGGGGAAGAACCTGTGTTAAACCCTTGTTGAGGTTGGTTAATTGTGATGGTCTCAGGCCTTCAGAACTGGGGTGCAAGCTCTTCAGGGAAGTGTTTTTTAGCAGAAGGATTGGAGTACTAGTGGCTGATATGTCTGTTGGCAGGATCCCAAGAGCTGGCTGAAAGAGGCCTCTAGTATGAAAGAAATGCTGAAATAGGACTTTTAATGCACTTGCATAGCAGTTCCTTTCAGGCTGAGAAGACTCTCCCGAGGGAAGGAGGGAGTGGGATGGAGCTGGAAAGCAATTTCTTGTTTCATTCAAGTCCTGACAGTAAATGAGTGATCCTGGCTTTGCTTAGATACAGCTCAAATAACATTGTGTCTGAGGTATCCGTGAGCACTGTTTCACAGCACAAAGGAGGAAAAGAAACAGTGTTTGCTTGACTGTTCTCTGAAGTGCTGTGGAAAGGGCAGCAGCATGTTGATCTTGCTTATGGGATTTTTTTCTGGTCTCTACCTTGGAGATGCTTTATCAGCTCCTGGAAATTGAAGCAAAGGCTGACATGTGAGGATATGCATAATGTTTGGGGTTTAGTGAGGGTGACTGTATCACTGAGCTCCCAGCCTCAGGAAGGCTGTACTTTTGAAATGGTGTTGAAATGGCTGTGCTACATTGAAATGTGGCTTCTGCAGGGGCCTTGGGTGGCCTTGAAGTGGGTGCCTAAGACAGTCCAGAGTCCCTGGGATCTCTGACCTCTGTGTCCTGGGATTCCACTGAGGCCTGTGCCCTTTGGTGGAAGGTCAGCACAGAGCAGGCTGAGGGTCAGTTCAAGGTTGATATAAAACACTAAAAGGCATCAGCACTGTCTTACATAAACAAATAAGTTTCTATAGGCTGATCCTGTTCAAAATCTCTCCCAGCCTTTACATGTTTCACCACCCAGTTGGGTCAAGGTGCTCTGTGTCTGTGGACATGGGACTGATGAGGTGAAAGCCATAATTCCCCAGGCCTTTCCTGAGGAAAGCAGTGGATTCTTACAGCCACTCCTGTGAGTCTTCACCAGTTTATGTCTTTCATTGAGCTGGGAGCTCATGGCAGCAAGACACCTTTGGGGCTCTGCCATCATGATGGTCTAGCCTGTGCTGTGCTGAGACAGCTCTGAACACTGTGGTGTAGTTCCAGCATGTCTTCCTTGGAGCTGCTCACAGGGACTGACTGCTCTTGGGATAACCCTGGCATGATGGCTGGGGTGATCCTGTGCTGAAACCCTCTGAGTTTGTACTGCTCTGAGGTAAATACATTGCCTAAACATCTGCTGAGCAAATGTGGGGTGCTCTGTGTGTGCAACAAAAACCCCAAAAAGGGGTTCATGGGAAATCTTCCTTGCAAGAAGTTTGAAACCCTGTGACTCCTTTCTTTAATGCAAATAACATGTATTGAGGACATAATTTCTATCTTTTTTGAAAACAGTACTACCCCATGGTAAAGCTGAAGGAAGTCAAGCACAGTTGGAAGGGCAGAGGCTTGAAAGAGTAATGTCCTGCTGGAATGAATGCTGTGAGTGCTGGTATAATCTTCATTCTTTGCTTCAGTGCTTTTTCCCCTCCCCAGGTTAGGGAAACCAGCTGCAGCTGGCAGAATGTTACTTTCAAGGATTTAGCAAAGTAGATGCAAGAGTTAGTGGTGATTTAAGTAGTGATTTAACTGACTGATTAAGTCAGTTTTTACTGACTAAACTTGTTAGGAGCTAGCACACCTCTGAGGCCTTCTTAGGGCAAGATTCTCATCCCAGTGCTGGGGCACTGCCAGTCAGCTTTGCTTGGGGTCTTTTGGTTTCCTTGTTTTTAATGGCTGACACAAACAAGAATTTGGCTTGCCTGTTACCTGCATGTGCTGTTTGTTGCACATGACCTTTGCTGAATGTGAGATGTGTCTGTGTCTGCCTCCTTGGCTGGATAAGGGCTCAGGCTGCTCACTGGAGCAGGAGGGCTGGGAGGGAGATGTTTGCCCTGCAGCCGAGCTGCCGTGTCCAGCCTGGGCAGGACTTGCTGCTGCTCAGCCCCCTGCACTGCAGGCAGGGCTCTGGCTCAGCCCCTGCTCCTGGGCTGGGAACTGGCAGTGTTTACGTGATGAAAGGGAGCAGAAGATGGCTTTTCCTGAGCTCTGCCTTTCCCCATACATGTGCTGGCCCAGGGCCAGCGTGGAAACTCTGTCCTCATGAGCAGAGAGAGGGAGATGGGAGGAGCCAGAGATGAAGAGGGGCCCAGAAGCAGAGGGAGTTAAAATAAAAACACCAGCTCACAGAGAGAAAAGCCTGTAACAGATGGCCCTGGCCATCCCCTGGGCTCTTCATGCACTTGGCTCCACGTGCAGTGCTGACAAGATCTCATCTAGAAGCGTGAGTAAGGAGCCTGGACCATTTTGGGAAGTGTGATGGAAGAGCAGAGTAAAAGGCAAAAGGAAGGAAGCTAGACAGGTAAGGCAGCTGTGCTTCAGCTCTCTGTGATGCCTGGAGTGAACTCTGGGACTTGGGGCTGCTGGTGCTGCCATGTGAGCCATTGTAGGGGCACTGCTTTGTTTTCATCCTTTAACTGTGGCCAGTCTTGCCTCCTTTGTAAAACAGCATGGCAAATGCTGGTGGAGGTTTGTTCCACTGCTCTCATTCCCTCTAGAGTATGTACAGCAGAGAGCTGTTGATCTGAATGGAGCCTAGTTAAAGATGGATTCTGTCAGGAGGTGCTGGCAGCTGTGATTTCCAGTGCCCATCTCCTCATCTGGCATCATGGTAAGTAATCAGACTGGCTGAACAGTTCAGCATGTGGGGTGCTGGCCTTGCTTGGAAAGGCTTTGCCTTGGTATTATATCTGTGCAGGAGACTGTGCCTGGCAGAAAAGCTGGTCTTGGAGAAGCACTCACAAAAGCTTTGCTCTGAGCTCATTTGAAAATCTGGCCCAGACACTTAAAATGTCAAGAGCTGGTGATGGTCAGGGGCAGCTTGAGTGGGGAAAGGTGCCACCTCACTTGGAAGTGGTTGAAAGAGTTCTGGATGAGACCCTGCCAGACCTTGAGACTCCTGATCCTACAGATCCCAGAGAGCAGCTGGCTCCTGGCCAAGTTCAGGCACGTAAGTTGTGTTTCCAGAAACTTACTGGGGACTCTGGCAACCCACTGGAGAGACTGTTTCAGGGAGCAAGATTTGCTGTTTCTTTGTAAGCACAATAACTTTAAATGGTTAGATGCTCTGTGTTTTAATTAGATTTTCCTTTGGGAATAAAAGTGGTGAAGTGTTTCTGTGCTCCTGCTACATTTAAATACTCTGTACTGTGTTCCCAGTCTGGTGAATCGTTTAGGCAGACATGTAGGTCAGGCACATGCCTCAATCCACCCAGTGCATCATTCCTGCCCTGGGAAGTTTGGAACTGAGCTTCACACAGTCTGATTGAAGATAGTGATATGCTTTGAGCATAGATTTAAAATCAACTATGTGCTTAGGTGTTCTCCTCTTCACAAGTGGTCTCTCACTCACCCACTGTATTCTGCAGAATCATTTTATATTAGCAGCACCCTTGAACGTGGATTTTCTCTTCTTACCCTGCAAGGCCTCTTGCTGATCAGCCCTGTTGCTGTGAGCAGTTCAGGTGAGATGCAGTCACAGGCCTGGTATTTTGGAAGCATTGTGGATAGGCATGCATGTGTGAGTGATTAAATCAACCCATCGGGGTGTCATCTGGAGAGGAACAAATGCTGAGCTTGCTCTGCAGGCGGGGGGAGGATGAGATCCCCCTGTAGTTGTTGCTGAAAGCTTTTCCCCTCTGCAGATGTGCAGCTGCTGCAGCTCTCTGCCAAGAGGTGGCCGTGACTTTCCGAGCTGGGGAACGCGCACACATCTGTTTGCAGGGAGAGCAGCACAGGGGCTCCTGTCCCAGGGTTTGTGTTCTCGTGACAGATAGTGCTGCCTGTCATGGAGGGAAATGGCAGATTTTACGGGACACTGAGAGGGCACTTCATAAATATGAGGTTGCTTGCCAGTGTCAGCCCAACACCACCTTTCTAAATTAAAAAGGAAAGAGCTCCCAGAGACTTTTCAGACTATTGGAGATTTCTCTTTAAAAACATTAAGGCCCTGCAGAAGATGTGTGTTTTCTACATACAAAAATAAAATGTGTTTCAGCTGCAAAGCGTGCTGTGATCCCAAAGGCTTCCCCCTGTGAAGCCTTTTGGGTAAGAGTTGAGTCTTGGGTTATCCAGAGCTCAGAGTGTCTTACTAGCAAGGGGAAATAAATGCCCCTTAGTAAAATTGAGAAGGAAGTCTCTGCATCAGCACATGTAGCCTTCAAAAATCAACATCTGGCCAAAACCAGACCCTGGGGCATCCTCTACAATCTACTGGGCCATGAGAGCTTTTTCCTTGAATTCAGAGAGCTTGGGATTAAGTAACTGAGAATCTGCTTTTCCCTGCCTTGACATGCTAGGCTGCATGTTCAGCAATCCCCAGTCAAATTCTATGAGACAATTTGTTACTCTAAAGAAATGTGTAAGATGTTGAGCTTTTTCCAGATGATGTCACAAGCCCTGATCTATCTGGCTCTTGTTTCTCAGCTTTGTCAAACTCTGAGAGAAGCCTGAGAGGTTTCCTACTGGGAAACCAACACATGGTAACTGGTTTTGCATCAGATTTCTGTCTCTGTCCCCTGAGATTACTGTGAGTGACTCCATGTAGAGGTTTTGCCATGGTCTCACCTCAATAACAGCCCTGTACCTGTGGTGGTGAAGGATTCTGACAGCTTTTGCTGCTTAGTCTGTGCTAAACCTTGTCCCATCAGCATCCTCTTGTTTGCACAGCAGGAAACTTTCCTTATAGAATGATTTCCTTTACTCAAATTCTGTGGGAAACCAAGGGTTTTCCCTGTTAAATTCATAAATTCCTCCACTAGTCAAAGACAATTTGGGGTATGTTTCAAGGAAAATTAGGATCACCTCTAAAAGTCACAAATTTCATGAAATGTTGTCAGAATTTGATGAGGTGGTGTTTTGGTTGCTTGGGGTTTTTTAATAACTTACTCTGACATGTAATATATTGCTTCAGTTCCACTTGCTTAATGTTTGTTTGCATGGGGTAAAATCATTTTTCTCATCCAAAGCAATCTGGAAACATTATCAGAAGCAGAAACTTGGCGTTTTAGAGCAGTGAAGGACTTCAGCTGACCAGCAACCACGCAGGAATACAAATTCTGTCTTTTTCTGTCCTTCAAACCAGTGTTCCCAGATGTCTAACTCAGTCCCTCTTGCTATTCTTATGAATTTCATATGGCAGCCTTTCATTAGAATACTATCATTTTTAATATTTTTGTCATTATTATTATTATTATTTTGTTATTAATAGAATAAACTAGACTAGACTGAGTTTGGAAGGGACCCACAGGGATCATCTTGCCAAGGTGCCTGACCACTTCAGGGCCAAAGTTAAAATGTATTATTAAGGCCATTGACCAAATGCCTTTTACACACTGGCAGACATGGAACACTGTCCACCTCTAGGAAATTCCAATGTTTGGCCACCCTCTTGGCAAAGAAATGCCTCCAAATGTCCAGTCTGAGCCTCCCCTGCTGCAGCTTTGAACCATTCCCATGTGTGCTGTCACTGGGTACAGGGAGAAGGGCTGAGCATCTCCCTCTGCATCTTCAGGAGCTGTAGAGAGCAATAAGGGATGTTTTATTTTTACTTCAGGCTCCTGATCAAGATCTGCTTTTTGAAAAATCAAGCCTGACCACTGAGTTTGTTTTCTCTCTGTCTCTCTGTCTCTGTCTCTCTGTCTCTGTCTCTCTGTCTCTGTCTCTCTGTCTCTGTCTCTCTTTCACTCCCTCTCTTTCACTCCCTCTCTTTCACTCCCTCTCTTTCACTCCCTCTCTTTCACTCCCTCTCTTTCACTCCCTCTCTTTCACTCTTTCACTCTTTCACTCTCTCACTCTCTCTTTCACTCTCTCACTCTCTCTTTTTCACTCTCTCTTTTTCACTCTCTCTTTTTCACTCTCTCTTTTTCACTCTCTCTTTTTCACTCTCTCTTTTTCACTCTCTTTTTCACTCTCTCTTTTTCACTCTCTCTTTTTCACTCTCTCTTTTTCACTCTCTTTTTCACTCTCTCTTTTTCACTCTCTCTTTTTCTCTCTCTCTTTTTCTCTCTCTCTTTTTCTCTCTCTCTTTTTCTCTCTTTTTCTCTCTTTTTCTCTCTCTTTCTCTCTCTCTTTCTCTCTCTCTCCTTCTCTCTCTCTCTCTCTCTCTAGAAATAGGTAATCATTAACCCATTCTTTTTTCCTGACACGCCAACAGCAGATCAGCTGTTTCACTGCCTCTGTTCCACATGTAACTATTTTTTTTTAACATGTAAACAGTGGGGTATTTTAAATGTAGGAGATTTTGGTGCAATTTCCTGTGAAATCCTTGAATGCAGAATTAAGCAGAACAACGTATAACAATGTCTCTTCCTTTTGTGAAGTAGAGCCAGCATGACTTGGTGATGCAGTGATGAAGCACAGTGAGAGGTGCATGGATGAGGTTACCCAGCAGAACAAGGTGATGGCACTGTCATTGCTCCATTAACTTAAGCTGAGCAATGACCTCAAAGTGAGGTCAGGAGGTTTTTAGAAGAAATTTTGCGGTATTGGTTTTTCAGTTTCATGATTGAATAAAAGAAAATTATAACTCACTACTTGGAGAAAGGTGGCAGGGTAGCCCCATTTATTTTCTTCTCTCCTTTTTTCCCTCCAGTAAAATAAATAGGAAGGAGAGAAAGCCTAAATAGTATTTCTGCTCCTTGTAAAGGGAGGGTTTAACACACACCCCCTCAACTTAGCTAAATTTTGGTAAGCAATGTCATTTCAAAGAACCTGACTCTTGTAAGCTTCCTTCAGATTACCTCAGATGTTTTCTTGAAAGTTTCTCTCCGTTGGGTTTGGGGTTTTTTGGGGGCATACTGAATTTAGATCAAACTTGGCAAAAATTATTTAAGTTAGTCAGAAACCAACTAAATAAGTAATTTACTCATCCAGCAGCACTTTAATCTGTTTGTGATTCATGCAAATTGAATTGCTGAGACCATGCAGCTGCATTTCACGTATGTGAGTGCATCTTGACCAGATAAGTTATTTTCTGCAGCATTTCTGGTCAGGTAAGAGAAACAGGCATTTTTACCCTGTGGTTCAGAGTTTGTGAGATGCTATTTCAGGAGGAGAGAGTACTTTTAGAGCACAATCACCTCTTGGGAGTATTCTTAGTTTTATATGATAATTATATTTGCAAACACTGTGCATCTCTAATATTCTTTTTGCTTGGGAAGACATATAAGCAAAGATAACTTCTTGCTAACCTGTTTTCAGGGCTGAAATTTCTCCTGTGTCATACTTACCATTTTAACATCAATGCAGTGAACCCACTGAGGAGATTTTTATTAAGTAGATGCTATGCAGTCTGAACATTTGAGTTATTACATGCTGAAGATATGGGAAGAAGAATGCCTACTTGAATGCCAAACATTTTTCTTACCAACCCAGAAGTAAATCAAGTATAGCATTACTTAAGCTCTTCTTGTTCCTCTTCTAATAGAATAAAATGTTTGGGGAATTTCTCCCTAAAATATCAAGTTTAGATTTAGTTTTCCAGTTATGTCTGTAGGCATTCTCTTTTCAGTACAGAAAACACAGTTGTTATTAAATATCCATTGTATTCAACTGCAGATAACTGAGGCAGCATTGGGCAGCTTCTACCTTTGTATAAAGAACATGGTTCTGGTGAGGAATATCTTAAAAAATATAATCCAGAAGAGAGGAAATTTAGAAGACATGTTAGGAGGAAATTCCTCCTAACATGTGAGGCTGGTGAGGCTCTGCAAGAGGATGCCCTGCCCCTGGATGTTGGGGATGCCCCGTCCCTTGAAGTGTTCAAGGCCAGGCTGGACGGGACTGTAAGCAGCCTGATCTGGTGAAAGTTGTCCCTGTCCATGGCTGGGGGATTGGAACCAGATGATCCTTAAGGTTCCTTCCAACCCAAAGCCTTCTGTGATCTAACTGGCCTGTACATAGAGTATTTAATCTATGGAAAATGTGCATTTGCTGCAATGGTCATCTTCTACGGAGGGAAAAAACCATTTACAGACAGACCTCCTTCCTGAGCCAGATCTTCAAAGCTGAGTGTGTAAAGCTGTTGCTTTTGGGACACTGGGGATGGGAATTTCACAGAGGAACTTGCAAATCATCGGGGTGTTACACCAGGTGGGTCACTCTAGTGCTGGCCCTTTACTGTAGGAGACCTCATCTCTTGCCCTGCAGGAAACCTTTCTATTCTTTAAACATCAAATGAGAGCCTGTAAGAGTTGCCCCATCCCATCCAAAGAGGTTTTATGGACTTGAGCAGAGGGGGGCTGTGCTTGTGTGCCTGTAGGTACCCCTGTGCTGGGGCTGAGCAGAAATGAGGTGAATGTGGAGGGTGAAATGGAAGCCACCCCACAATCACTGCAGTCACCTTCGGTGCAGCTGGGATTTCCCCTGCATTGGACTGGAAATGGCATCTTTATGAGCATTTAAGATGAAAGGGGATGATGTTTATTGAACAGTTCAGGGGACAGTGCTTCTGCAAAGGGTTTAACTCCAAAAGATTCCTACTTTGATATTTTGTTCTGGGTCCTGTAAAAGGTTGCCCTGTGAAACACTGTCAGTGCTTTGTAGTAATGAGTTTTTCCTGTGCACAATAAACAGTATCAGAGCCCAGTCCAGCACAACATCCAAACATCTTGGGTGGAGTATGCCCTAGTGGTTACCCTGGAATACAAAACTTGGATGCACATCCTCTGGCTTGAAAGCTTATGTACAAACAGCTCTGCTTCACTTGTGAGATAAGGGCTGATGGAGACAATTGTACACGGGTGCTCTGCTTTTGCTCCATTACCCAGCAGTGAGATGTGTATGTGAAAGAAAGTAAACAATGGAAATTAAAGTCCTTTATGTGTGTATTGGCCTTAGCACATCCCTTGGAAGAGAGTAGTGAACAATATGTGCTTGTTTGATAACTCTCCAGTTTCTAGGATTTCTGCTGCAAGAAGCCCAAAGGAACATTTCAGCAAAGGAAGTAAACAAATCTCCAAAATATATGCTTTCAGTATTTCTTACTTTTCTTTAGTAGTTGGTTGGTTAGTGTTTGATTTAATTAATAGTTAAATACTTAAATAACTATTATAATTAATAGTTAAATAACTTTAAGCTTTTGAAAAAATTGTACCCTGATCTCTGAAAGTGGAATGAACTTGGGAAGAAAATATTTTTCCTTTTCTAATAGTGAAAATTTACAGCACTCATCAGTATTTGCCAAGGCAGCATTATTGGTGGACTCATGGCTTCCATGGAGCTGTTGAAGTTTGTTAGGCACTGCAGAATGACACAGGACAAAAGTCAGTAGAAATGTGTTAGGGATAGCATAATTATATATCTTGTTTTGGCAGTTATTTTTTACTGCTTCCTTGCTGATCAGTTGGAAGAAGGCAAAAAGGTATCACTTGGGGAGGAAAAATCTAGTAATAATGTTTTGAAAGGTACTTTTTGTTGTTGTTTTCCACAGAGAAAATGAGAGTGATTACTCACTTTTACAGTAATTAATGATCTGTTATCATAGGATAATCCAGATTTGGAGGGATTACAGGGGGGCTGTACTCCAGCCTCCTTCTCAAATAGGTTCAGGTCTGAGCTCAGATTGCTGAAAACCTCCAGTAATGGAGACAGCAGGGCTGCTCAAAACAGAGGTGTTTTCCTCATGGTGAAAAGAGCTCTTTTATCCTCATAGTAAAAAAAATAATTTTCCTTATATCAAGTCTCTGTGTTCCCTCTCATTTTGTCTCTCATCCCACCAAGAGAAAAACAGCCAAGGAATTTGCTTCAGGTCACACACTGTGCTACACCAATGGTTTTGTTTTTATGAGAAAAAAAAGATTAAAAAGTCACAACAGAATGTGGAAACCTGTGTCACATCTCTGAAAGGGACAGGGCACACAGGTGTCAGTTCAGATCTGACCTGGACATGCTTAGGTTTACAGCATCACTGTGTCAGTCTATCCTCCTGATGTGAAGAAGCTCTTTAGACATATGTAGAGTAATTATTTCTTCTGGAAGTTCCCTTTTCAGGGCTGTGATCTGTTATCTGAGACATCTCCCACATGAGCAAGCTCTGCCAGCTCTGTGGAGCTGGATCTGGCTCGTGGTGAGAAGCAGAGTTTGCGTAGGTGCACGAAGGTGCAGAGAAATGTGCTCCTGATTTCCCCAGCCATACCTAGACCTGTCTCCTGTTGCAGTCAGGAAAAGAGGAATGTGTATTTGCAATTCTTTGAAAATGTTAGCTGCTTCTACAGTCACAGAGTCATTTGGATTTGCAGAGACTCCAAGATCATGGAGTCCAACCATTAACCTAATGCAGCCAAGGCGGCCACCACACCATGTCCCTAAGAGCCACATGAATACAATGTGGAGCTAATTCAGTCAAAGCTGGGACTTATTTGGGAGTTAAAATAAGGAGATGGAATTGCAAGTGTAAGTGCAAGCCTAGTAGGAATGTTTGTTTAAAAAAAAAAAAATCTGATCCTCGGTTGTGAAAATGGGTCTTAAACTTCAAAGTCATGTAGTCACTTTTGAAAATGTTACCCTTCTCTATTTTATTTCTTTCTTTCCTTGGGGATTTTCTACTACAAAAAGTAGCAGAAGAATGTGCCACCAAGCCATCATGATATTTTACCAGCATTTTTGCCTGACAGTAGCAGGAGATCAGATCTTTCCCCCCCGTCTCCTACAAAGTTTTTTGATCAGAAGCTGTAGTGGAGCCCCTGGGGCAGAATGTAGGGATGGTTATGGATGGTTACCTGCAGCACACTCCTCCTCATGCTCTGCCCTTTGCTGGGCTTCTGCTGGGGCTTGGGAGCCTTGAAAGAGCAAAGGGTCGTTCCTTGCGTTGTTTTGTGCTCAGGTTGCCAAATTCCTGGTTATGGAGAGGGTGTGGATGGACAAGCAGCACAGTGATGTGGGTTGATTTTCTCTCTGTGTCACTGTCCTGTCCAGGTGCCTGTGCTGGGAACCCTTGTGCTGCTTTCCATCTCCCTTCAAACCCCTCTTATGCCTGGGATCGCCCTGCCAGGGAGGAGGTATCAACCACATGTGGAAGGGTGGAGGAGGAAAGCGATTTTTCCCTAGGATTTGGGGTTTTGGTAGGGCTTTTTTCCCCGCTTTTATTGGCCCTGAGTGCAGTGACCGCTTAACCACAGGGACCGGGCCGGCTCCCTCCCCCACGCTTCCTCTCCCTGGCAAAGCAAAGTCGCTCAGGTTTCCTCCCAGCTCTCAGCTCCATTCCTCTCCATACAAAAGGAAAGGAAAAACTGCTCTGCACGGGCAGATGGCCGACTGTTTCCTGGCAGCTCCACTCCACTGTCTTTTTCCCATTGTCCCGACACAAACACACGCACGCACACACCCACCGAGAGCGGCTTTCCTTTCCTGGAAAAATAAATAAATGCAAGCTCTCTTTGCAGAGGTTTATTCCTCCTTGGAGCTGGGTGAGCTTCCTCCTTGTGCTGGCCAAATCTTGGGCAGCTCCCGTGCTGCCTGGCCCTGCTGTCTGCTCAGGAAGGCTGGGCGAGGGGAGGATGTGCTGTGCTGAGGTTGGAAGGGTTCCATACAGAATAAAGTCTGCCATAAACAGGTTCTGCCTTTGTGGTGGCCAAGATACGTGGGAGAGTGAGAGCAGGAGCAAAGAGGAGCTTGGAGGAGACAGAGGGAAGCAGGGTCTGCTGAACCCAAAAGCAATCTGTGGGTGACACTTTGCTTGAGCTCAGAAGGTGATGCTCGATAGGGACAGACTGAAGTGGGAGGTCATGGACCTGGGGTGGGTACAGGAAGGTCTCATGGAGCATGCAGATGATGCCCCAAGGTTGTGGTGATGGACACTTCAGGAAGCTGTGTGCTAAATCCACATCAGGAGGGACGAGTCAGCATCCTGCAGGGTGAAGGCCACCAAAGGAAAGATTTGCTGAGTCTCCATTTGTCTCCCTGATGATAACTTATTTTGGAAGAAGTTGAGGTTCTTCTTTTTAATGCTCTCATTTCCTTTCTGAATGTGAGACAATTTGTCTTCCTGCCAGGAAACTCTTTGCAGAGTTGCTCCTTGAAGGGACCTCTTTGGGTCCCATTTATGTTAGAATAGCAGAGATTATCTCACCACTTCAAAAATGAATTCCAGTGTGGTTCATGAGCAGAACACTATTTTTTAGTGACAGGTTGTTTCCTATGCTGTCAAATGTTTGGGTTTCTTATAAGCATAATAACCCTGAATTCTTTCCAATTCTTTTATTTACTGGTGTAGTAGGACTGGTATGTTTGTAACACAGCACTGCAATCAAAGGAGGGAAAAGCACCTACATCATGCACCTGCACTGGTAGAAATGAGTATTTGCCAATTTCTCTTTGTTCCAGTTCCACTGCATCTGGTGGAATCCTGTCTGCCTGTGTGGCTGATAGATGATTCTGCTGGCAGATGTGTGCTTGTGTGAATCTGGTCCATATTTCTTTTGTTTTATTCTGTATTGACCACTGTCATCTTCTGTGTGGGTACTTTCAAAGCTAAACAAACCAGGTATTGATCACCATCTCCACTGATGTAATCTGCAGGCAAGGGCACACCACCAGTGTCTTCTTCAGCCTTGACTTCAAGTAACTGAATTTTCATTTATTGGGCTGCAAAGCAAAAGCAAATATTATCACCCCTTCAAAGGGGATGAGCAACCCCCCTGTGTACACACAAACGCTCACACAAAACCTTAAACACAGGGAGATGATCTAGGTATGCCAGGAACTGTCCCAGAAGGGGTGTCCTCTACTCCTGCCCTCACTTCCCAGGGTCTTGATTTCCTCATCTGGAATTACAGGTTTTTTTCAATCTTTTTTTCATTGCTTCCTTGTAGAAAGCATAGCCTGAAACACATAATTCCATTAAGCATTGCAATCATTTTAGCAGCCAGGTTGGAAAATACTGAATCATTCTCTTCCTTCCCGTGTGAATTTTTTCTTACTATTTGTTAACCTACCTGCAGGAGTTAAGACTCATCATGTCTCTAAGCAGTCATACAAACCGTCCTTGCCAGGATGAAAAGCAGTATTTAGCTTCTATGCATGCAGGACTAAAACTGTGACTGGGGGCAGTGAGTTAGAGAAAGAGTGTTTCTGGGGTTTTTGACAGGGTCATGAAACATCCCACCACTAACCCTGAAAATGCTGTGTTTTTCAGCTGAGGGTGTGTCTGCCTGAAGGAAACTGAAGAAATGTTGAATACCCTTTCAGTTGTTCTTTTTCTGTCTGTTATGTGTTTAGAGGGAGGAACAAAGAGAAAATAAAACAATGGGAAATGTGGGACAAGCTTAATAATAGTGGATGCAATGAGCCCCACCTTTAACAGAAGACAATTCATATTGTGAACCCTGTTTTTGATTACTGTCTTCAGGTCAAGATTTTATTTTTGTTTCAGTCTGCACTTTTCCATGCTGAGCATTGCCTCTGGCTGAATCACTTTTGCAAGCCTTCAGCCAAAATGGTTCAGCTGTGTTAGTGTGGAGCCTGGGAAGAAAATTGTTGCTGCTTCCCCTGTGTTTGAAAAGAAAATCAGGCTTTTTTTTGCGAAAACTTATCTTCTGCTTTGAAACAGAAGTGCTGTTTGGGTCAGGAATTTGTCCTTTCCCATTCCTGAGTCATCTCTACCCTAACTTTTCCAGGGCTCTGTGGGAAGAAAGTTTCAGCTGGCACATGGTCAGCAGAGGTTTTTAGAGCTACACACCAGATGTGCTGTCCTTCCAGCTCCTGCTGTCAGGCAGGTGATGCTGGTGATGTCCCTGTGGAGCTTGACCTACAGCTTCAGCAAATGGTTGGTGGAGGGAAGTAATGGACAAGAGGTGAGAGTTGTTTCTCAAGGGTTCATCTGCTTTCCTACAGAATAAGGATAGTCTCAGGGTGAAGTTGAGACCTGGGCTAACCCCCTGATACTGTCCACAGCAGGTCCTGCTGGATCCCTCTTCTCATTGCTGAGGGTTAACTTCTTTACAAGCAGAGTCTTGTTGCCAGCCCTGGCAAGGAGGATTGGAATTCAATTATTTTCAAGGCCCCTTCCAGCCCAAATCATTCTGTGATTCCTTCCATGTGTTTCAGTGCTCATTAGGTTTTCCCAGACAGGTGGCTGATGTTGCTATCTGAGCAGAAAACTGTGCTTCCCCAACTTTTATTTTTGGTGGTTTAGGGAGCTGAATCAGGCAGCTTGTGAGCCCATCGTAGCTTGAAAAGACTTTACAAGCATGGGAGCTGATGCAAAGCAAAAGCAAGAAGGGAGGGAAACAGCAGGCACACCCTTAGTCAATGGCAGCCATCAGATGAAATCAAGCATGTCTTTTACCAAGGGCAGGGACAGGACCACCTTGCTGGCAGCCAAGGGAGGAGCAGGGCAGGCCATGAACCATGTAATCCTTTCAGCCAGGTTAAAGACATATAAGCAGGCAGAGTTTGTTCTGTATGCTCAGAGAGGGAGAAGGTCAGTAGACCAAATTATATCATAAAATTAAAGACATGTCCTAGCACCCAGCCCAGCTTTGCTGGACACAGCCAGTTCCTGCACTCCTGGCACTGCAGCCTTGTTCCCCTGACGTGGGGTGTTGCACAAAGGCAGAGGTTGTGGTACCTCCATTTCACTCGGGGTTTTTGAAAATACAGTTTGTTTTGACACATGGGGTTCTCCTGACCCCCTTGTAAGCCCTGTGGTGTAAGACATGATAGATCAAAGGGAAAAGTTAGGACAGAGTGGGGTGAGGGGAATAGGAGGCTGTGTGGAATCTGGCTCTAAAAGATACTGTAGGAGCATGTCACTTCCCAGTCCTTGATCCTTTATCAATATCTTTTGCATAAGTTTATCCTGCTTTTTTCTCTTCAACAAGTGTCTTGGCCCTGATTATCTAGAATTACCTACAATTAGGATCCCATTACGAGTGTGATGAACTGAGCAATCCTGCTGTTGGTGTCCTCAGTCTTCACAAGATTCACTGACCAGGACAACCAGTGTCTGCCAAGGGGCCACCTTGCCCTAAGCTGACTGTGCCCAGCATAGGATGGCAGAGTAGCTGAGGTGGGAAGGCACCTCTGGAGGTGGCAAGTACAGCCCCATGCTACAAGTGTGGTCATGTAGAGCAGCTTGTTTGGGACATTGTCCAGCTGGGTACTGGCTATCTCCAAGGGCAGAGCCCCCACCATCTCTCTGGTCTTGGTCACCCTCTTGGTAAAAAAACTTTTCTCCATGAGTAAGCTGATTGATCCTTTCTGAGAAGCCTTGCTGCTGTAGAGGCGGCCCACCTGCAGGACTGATCAGGAGAGGAAAGAAAACTTTGTGTAAGTTGTCTGAGGAGAAGCTGTTGGGCTGTCAGCTAGGGAGGGCTCATGGCACGGGGTGTGGAGCTCAAGTTTGAGGAAACCCGTGCCTTGCTGCTGGGCTGATGTTGGGCACCTCCAGTCAGGGACTCCTCTACTATAAGCATCTTGTTTCACCAAGGGAGCCTCTCCTGGTGCCCATCTCAGCTCTGGCTGCATCCCTGCTTGGCTGTGTCCTCCCTACTGAGCAGGGGCACCCTCCCTGAGATCACACTCTGCCATTGGCCTCAGGAAGGCAGCGTGCTCCTGCTGGGGACGTGGACACTGCTGGTGCTGGGGCTGTGTGTGTGTGTGAGCTCAGGCACGCATCCTCATGCCTGCTGCTTCCCCCAAAGGAAAACAGGCTGCAAACAGAGCAGGGGCTGGGGGAGGGAGCCTTGAAGGCTTTAACTGTTGGTTTCCCCTTACTCATGTTTTTCCTGTTAGTGTTTTGTCTTCTTGGCATCCTTCCTGTTCTTTATATGTGTATATATGTTATATATTGTTGCTGTTTCTATGCTGCACCCTTTGTTGTCTAAAGCACCAGAGCAGGGAGATGTGACTTGTAGACTTTAGCTGCTCAGAGTTACCCAGATTTTGGTAAAAGAAGAACGTCTGTTTTTCTTCATGGAGGAGAGTTGGACCAGCAGCAGGTTGTTCCTGTTGCTGTGAAGCCTTGCTATTCTATTCATCAGCAGCACATGTGGACATGGATGAAATTTTTGGGAGGTGCAGAGTAAACAGAGCAGAGGAAAGCACGAGATACGGCCTCCAGCAGGCAGCAAGGGTAATACCCAAACCCACCTTCGAGGAGTGCTTGGTTTATTCCCCATAAACAAAACTGCAAAGAAAGGAGGCCTGGGAGGTTTGCTGACCTCAGAGAGAAGACCTCAGGCTCCCTGTGTGTGACCTGTGCTGGCTCTGTGCATTTCCAGTGACATGGACTGCAGGGCCTTTGCGCTCCCTTGCCTTTTGTCATCGTCTGGTGGCTGTACCAAGTGCAGTGGGCAAAGCTGGTGTTTTCCCCTCCCTGGAGGTGTTCCTCTGGAAGCCTTCTCTGCCCTCTGAGGGTGGGAGTGTGCCTCTCTTTTATTCACTGGTTGCTCTGGAAACATCACATAGTATCCCGTGCCCTGAACCAGATGTGCGCGCTCCAAGAGCGTTTGGATCGGAAGTGGGGAAGAGGGCACTGGGGAAGGGGGGCGGGAGGAAAACTTAAATTAGAAGAAAGCCAAACAGCTATTGCTGGAGACAGATGATTACAGCTCATGTCAAGGCTGCTTCCTGCATGCCAATGATAGATCAGTAAACAAACGCCTCTCTGCGAACACAAAGCAGGCAGGAACTCTGTTTGGAAGAGAGAGGTCGGGGTAGGTCTCCCTTCACTTGGTAGCAGGAAGCCCCTATCACATGGCCCTGGGAATTGTGAGGCCGGGTGCATGTGGGAGATAGGCCGAGAGGCTTCTGCTGGGAGACTTCACATCCTTCCCAGGGCCCAGCCAACAGGTTTGAGGGCTCCCTCCCTCTTTCCTCCCACCTCCTCCCCTGTCCTTCCTTTCCCAGTTTAATTTTGAAACACTATCAGACGACTGCTTTGTTCCCCCAAACAATGGCAGGGAATAAATTGCAGTGGCAAGGTTCTCCAAATGGGGCTGAGTATCTTCTCTCCCCTTCCATGGCCTTGATGTCCTGCTCCAGGATGTAGTGCCAGGTGCAGTGGCCTCAGGCTCTGGTTCTGCAGGGCTGTGCCTCCCATGGCTGGTAGAAAATTCTTGTGTGGTTTGTAGAGAAAGGCAAGAAGTACCAGCTTGATGAGTGTGTGCTTGTCCTCCTTGGGGCTCCTGCTAATGAAACTCAGCCCTGCTTGTTTCTTTTAGGCAGTTTGTAGGGCTCTGGTCACATTGCTCATGAGGCAGGAAAGCAAAGCATTTCAGATAACACTTCTCAGCCCCTGGCAGGTCTCCCTTCCCCAGCCTTGCACAAGCTCTTTTGTGCTCTCTCCCCTCTGCCCTCCTGTGCACACAACCTCATTACCTCCCTTGTAGCAGACTGGGTTTGTGCTGGGCCCCTTCCTTGTGCTGCTTTGTCAGAAACTCTCAGTAAGCTGTAGCAGGTCACAGAGATGCTCAAAGGGCCTGAGCCAGCACACAGGGTAGGGTGTAGTTGATTGTAGGAGAGATGTGGGCAGTCAGGAGGTACAAGAGTTCCCTTTGCCCTTACAATGAACTGTCATGTTACCTCTGGGTGTCTTGTGGAGCCAAAACTTGGAAAACAAAAGTAGATACTCTGTCTGCTGGAGGCAATTTTCCATCATTGCCATCACAGTTCATCTGCTGGGATGTTGGCAGTGCTTGTGGGTCAGGCCTGCAAGTTATTTCTAGTGATCTTATTATTGGGAGAGATGATCATATCACCTCTGAAGCTCATCTGGGCTTGTGCTTGGCCCCAGGAAATTATTTGATTATTGGACTTACTGAGAGGTACCATACTAATTTCTGCTGTTTTATTCCAGAGGTCACTCTTTTTCCCCTCTTGTCTTCTAATGTGTTTGGATAAATATTTACTCTTTTGAGTAGAACCAGCTAACATGCTGCCGTGATCCTCTAGGTGATGCTGAGGGCGCCATGTGTGCCCTGCTGCTCAGAGGGAAGGCACAGCTGCCCGTGGATCTCTTAGGGATGACTTCACTCCCTAAGCAGTGTGTGTTGTCTGTGGAGGTGTCAGCAGGTACCTGGCTGTTGTCACAGGCTTTGGAAGCTCCTGGAGCACCCTTTAATCTGCCTAATATGGGTGTGTTGCTTTGGTTAGTCCAGCCACACTTGTGCCTGGAGGGGACAGACGTCCCTCTGCCCTTGGTTCCAAGTCACGCTCATCTGCTGTTGGCTGTGGTGCTCCTTTCCCATGAGACTCTTGCAGCACTCAGCTGCTGCTCTGTGGCTCACTTCTGCAAACCAGGGCTGATGGAGTCTGTCCCATCCACCACAGAGGAAGAAACAAGTGCACCTCTTAGTCTGTATGATCTGCTTTTGGCCTGTCCCACAGGAGGCCTGCCAGGGAGCTGACTGTGCTGAGCATCAGCACACATCTGCTGGTACCCAGATGTTCCTTTTCAAACAGGGCTTGTTCGTGGGCTGTTGGAAAAGGCTGAGAGATGGAGTTTCCTGATGGGGAAACTGGGTGATCTCATGAAGACAGAGGAGTGCATCCCCAGTGAACATCTGATGTTTCAGCAGAGCCACAGGGATTGTGTGTGAGGACACAAGAAATGTATTTCTCACCACTAAAGGCAGTGACAAGGAGCTGCAAGGCACCATGTGAGTGCTGAGTGAAGAGACTGTCCCTGCTCTAGGGATGTTGTAAACCAAGTGCAGAGCAGACTGTGTTGCAGCTTTGTAGGAATCTGCTTTGGCTGCCTGGGTGAGTCATTCTTTGGCCTAGGCCACGAGTATGGTTAGTTTTTCATTATTTTCAATCCATAACAGTTAGCGGATGGATGAATAGATTTTGGTCCTTAGGCTGGTAAATTTTCTTGACAGTGTTGCAAAGCTGCTCTGTGTCTATAAGTGAAGTGGGTGCTTGTTCCAGTTACTAATGAGGGAGAGAAGCCAAGGGGGTTTATTGTCTGGGAAAAGAGAGTCTGCTAAATGGTTAGCAATGAGCTGCCCCGAGTGTGTACACATTGAGTTGACCCAGAGTTCACTCCTCGCCTCAGGAACATTGCCAGTATGGAATAAAAGGAGGGAGAGAAAACTGTGAACAAACAAAACTGATTCTCCCTGCCCCCCTTTTTCCTTTCTCTGCCCAAAAACTTGAACAGTGGAAACGAGAGATCCTTTTGCTCTTTCCTGTTTCTGGTGTGGTGGGCTGTATGTTTTTTTAATGACAAGAGGCATTTGGTCTTGTCAAATGCCAGGCATGGCAGGGCAGCCTCTGGCAGAGCAGCCAGTGAAGATACCTGAGAGACTTTTCCAAGTATTGCCTGCAAGGTGGTGAGCCTGTTGTCATTGCAATGCTTTAGAGCAGGCAGACCACCCTGATAAGTGAGCAGAGATGGTTCTGCAGAGCAACTGAGTAATTCTTCCATTTTCTATTTATCAAAAAGAGCATTGCAGCACAATAAAATGGAGATGGAGTCTGTTGCATTGACTGGGTAGCAGTGGCACTCAAAGAGAGAGACAGTCATTACAAGAGTGCTAGAAATCATGAGGCAAGGAGAATGACTCATTTTTCTGAATGATTTCTCTTATCCCACAAGGAGTTGTCCTCTGAAATGAGATCAGTAGCAGGCTAACGTGGCCCACCAGAGAGAAGACCAGTGGCTGCAGTGCAGTGTCTCTTCAGGCTAAAATGTTTTCCCAAGTTTTTCTTCAGGCTAAATTGTTTATCCCAAGCTTCAAATGTTGTGACAGGCTTGTATGTTCAGCAGCCACTTCAGACTTGTGGCCTTAGTGCAGGTTGTTATAAAATTGGTTTTGGCTTAGTCTTCTGCAAGGGGAAAAAAAATCTAAATCTGAGGAGATTTTGACAGCAATAAAAGCCTTCTTGAAATGTTCTCCATATTTAATTCAAGGTGCAGCAATTGATGCTGAGTCCAAGGCAATTTTTGCCCTCAAAAACTGTCAGCTCCTCACTGGGCTTCTGAGGGGTGTTGCTGTCACCCCTCTTCCCATTTAGCAGGGGAGGAAGCCTGGGCTGTCCTCAGACAGCTGTCATGTCTTGCTGCAGGTCCTCTCCTGGATTTCAAGGAGAAATATGTGTGTGTGTGTGTGTAGAAGGAAAAGAGAAGGATGCTGAGCAGAGAGCAATGCTTCTTCCTTGTGTCTCTCTGCAGGTGACCTGCTGCCCGGCTGTGTGCTGACACGATGACAGCGAGCAAGGTGGCCGATGTGAGCAGCACGTCTGGGGGTGCTCTCTGCAGGTCTGGTGAGAGGTGAGAGCTTGCCATGTTTCACTGTGCTTTGTTCGTCTTTATTGTCCCTAACACAAAGGAAACCAAAGGAAGGAACCCTTCTGTCCCTCTCTGCTCCCACATTAAAACACACCCCATAGGTTCCATCTTGTGATTCTGTGTGTTAAATCATCCAGTCAGGCTTCTAATGTTCCAGACTCAGTGCTGGAAAAGGTCTGCCCCAAGGTCTGCCCCAAGGCAAGAGCACTTGTGCTGATGATATCTCTGCCAATGTTTGTCCTGCCTGCACTGGAAGTCTTTAAGCCTGGAGACTGCTCAGAGGAGCCCCACTGTCCCCACCCTTTGCAAGGTCCCTTCTGCTCTGAGGTCCAACCACCGTGGCACTGTGGTGCCCATCTTGGGAAAGCTGGTGGTGCTCTCAGCACCAGCTCTTAACCAAAGCACAGTGTCACTGCCCAGCCAGGAGTGAAGTATCTGTGAGGCTGAGGAAGAGCAGGTGTGGCTCAGGTCCTGTTTCCTCTCCAAAACCTGTCCCAGACTCAGTTTGCACCACAGCCGAGTCTGCCATGGCTGCCAGCACTGCTTAGCTGCAGGACAAAGCTCCTGACAGCACACAGGGTATCCCCAGGGATGCTCCTGCAAGGCTGCTCAGTTCTGCAAGAGGCACAATTGACACGTTTAAGTTATTAGGACAATTTCCCAAGTTGAATCTTATTGTTGGGACTGTGATTAAATGGGACTAATTATAAGGGTTTGCATCCCAGTAATTACCTTTTGTTGTCTTGGTGCTCTTTCCCAAGCCCAGGTAAACCTCAAAGACTTCAGAAACATTTTGTGTTGGAATAACTGCCTGTTCAGCAGGATATTGACAAAATATCACAGCATTGATCCTGTGATATCACGCACTTGGAAATCTCTAGACTAAGTATATTTGGGATTTTTGTTGCACTTTGGCCCCAAACAGTGAAGATGTTTAATGTGAGAATGTTGAATCTGGTTTCTGGGTGCTGGGGGAGTGTACCTGAGTGCATGGGGGGACTGAGTGCATGTGTGGACTGGGATGGTAGAGCCCATACAAATGGAATCATATAAGTGCAGTCTTTGGGCATCAATATGCATGTGGGGAATATTAGGATGGACTGAGAGAGATCCTCTGATTCTCTGAGCAGGCACTACAGGAATGCCAGATGTACCACATGCTTTCTCCTCTGTGTAACAGCAGTAATTTTGCTGTTGTTTGCAGGTGGTCCATTTTGCATTTGTTTGTTTAATGCCTGCTGATGTCCAAAGCTCTGCTGCACTTCTGCACACACACACACACACACACACCACACACACACACACACACACACTGATAAAGCTCTCATTGGTATCAGCATGTCTGATGTACAAAAAATACCTCTCTAACCTGCAGCTTACTTGTTCCACAGATGAAGGCTCTGTTTCCAACCTCATATTGGTTTTAACAAGAGAAGGACAGTATGTTCTGGCTAGAAGGACCTTTCCCTGAGCATCCTCCCCTTTAAGCCCATGTCAAGTGCTTGGTTTGAGCATCCTCTACCATCACCTTTATGAGTAAAGCTTGAGAAACTGATGAAGTAAACCAAGGATGAGCAATGGCAGTGAATATTTCTTTCCTTTTTGCCTTTGATATGCAGGATCAAGCTTGCAGATAAAAACAATACAGCAGCTGTGAAAGAATTAGGAAAACCTCTGTGTGGATTTTTGAGTGAGAAATGTTCTGAAGGTTCCTCTGTTGCCCTGGGTTCAACACCTGAAGCTGAACAAGTTTCTTCTGTGGTGAAGAACCCACTGGGAGCCTTGGAGAACTTGATGCTGGATCCAAGGCTCGACTGCTTTCAGCAGAACATGCTTAGTCCTAAAATGATCATCAGTGACCCATCTGTGGATCTGAATGTCAAAGAAAACAATAAAATCATCAAGAGACAGATAGGAGGCACTCAGAATACACGGTCACCTGGAAAAATTGGCTGGAGGAATAAGTCCTTCAGCATCAAGGACAAAATTTCAGAATGGGAAGGGAAAAAGGAAATGCAGTCTGCTCCTCGCAGGGAGGAGGAGGCAGGAGTTAAAGAGGAGCACAAGATGCCTTGTGGAACTGAGAAGATGAGTGGGGAAGCACTGGTGACAAGGAAAGCAGAGGCCAAGAGACTTATGAGCTGGGAACTGGAGTGCAAAGGGGCAGGCAAAGAGAATGAGCGGAAAGCAGGAGCTCAGAAAGGCACAGGGCAAGCAGCAGAGCGAAAAGGGGAAGCGCAGAAGGATGAGGAAATGGAGTTCAGCCCTGGAAAATGCAAGGAAGTGAAAGGTGGGAAGTGGGAGGTCCAGAAGGAGAATCTTTCAGTGCTTAGTCAGGTCAAGAAGCTAGAGCAGGCTTTGAAAGATGGCTCAGCAGAGCTGCAGCCACAGCTGCCTGGTACTTACTATTCCCCACAGTGCTTGCAGGAGAAGGCAGCACAAGGGCACGCTGCTCCTGAGGGCCATGAGGGTGTGTGTGGGGCTGAGCTCAACAAAAGGCTTCTTGGCGTGGACTCTGACATCAGTGAGCCGATTTTTGGGACTCTAGAAGAGATCAGAATTTCTCATGTGAAATCCAAGCACAGCACGGTGGAGAATGTGTACACAGAGCCGGGGGTGCCAGAGAAGAAGCCCTTCATCAACCCACTGCCCAAGCCTCGGCGGACTTTCAAACACGAGGGGGAAGAGGACTGGGTGCCAGCAGTTAGGAATAAAAGAAACTTACCCCCTCTTCCATCCATTCCTCCCCCTCCTCTGCCCTCCTCTCCTCCCCCATCAGCTGTCAGCAGGAGGCTCTGGAGCGGGAAGCACAAGAACAACGCTGACCACAGGTACTGGGGTGTGTTTCATGGAGCTGTTGGTGTTCATGGTGGAGTGCCACCTTCCCATCTTTCTCTGAGAGAGACAAATCTTCCTTTTTTGCTCAGAATCTCCAGCATAATCAGCCCTCAGAGAATGTATTAGTGGCCAGCACTGCTCCACAGGGTAACTGTGGAGCGATAAGTTATGGCAGATTTAAGGTCACTGTATTACATGGCTTAACCTTCAAGCCTAAAATTGAGGGATTTGGGGTTTTGTTTTGGTTTTCTTAGGAGAAACTCTACTTAATTACACAATGACCACAGCTGGTCTGGAACAGTGTTTGGAATGATAATCTGTAGTCTCTAGTGCAGCATTTTCACTGCCCATAGCAAACCTCAGTGAATCTGATGTGTATATATTCTTCTGGAGTGCTTGCTTGCCTTTTATTCCCTCCCACATGATTGTCACACATTTTTGGGGTGGAGAACATAAAATACACAGCTTTTCTAATGCCCTCTGGATAAATTGTCACTTGAAAGTTCCTGGCTCCGTTGCAAAAAGGAAATCAAAACTTGCTAGGTTTGCTCATGGAGGGCACAGTTTTACCCTTCCTACCATTCCACAAGCAAGTTTTGTTTTTCTCTGCTGCTCAGAGAGCTGATTTTGGGGCCCTCTTACACTTTCTGTGGGTGGGATCTGTGCTGTAAATGGGACCTCTCACCTCCTAAGGTTCTGTGCAGTGCTCCAGGATGTGCCATTTCACACTTGCATCTCCACAGTGTGCTATTGCCATAACAACCCAGATTATCTGTGGCACCTCCAAGTGCCTGATAAAAACAGCCAATCTCAGTATTGCTTTTTCATGCTTTATATGGGATGATGCAGCCAAACGTTCTCAGCGATTTATTTTGCCAGCTGTGTCGCACTTTGGAGAAGTGAATTAGCTGTAATTTGGTTATAAATGCTGGTTAACTGCATCACTCTTCTCTCTGCCCCTCCTCCCCCTTCTGTGGTGCAGGAAATCCTATGAGTTTGAAGACTTGCTGCAGTCCTCATCCGAGCACGGCCGGGTGGATTGGTACGCGCAGACCAAGCTGGCCCTCACACGCACTTTATCTGAGGAGAACGTCTATGAAGACATCCTGGGTAGGAACCCTGCACAGGGGAGGGAGCTGCCTGCCAGTCCTGAGCAGCAGAGACTCCTGGTCAACAGGCATTCAGCAGAGGTGCTGAATAAAGTGTGTTTATTGTCCAAATGTAAACCAGGACACGTTTTGCGCATATTATTGGCAAGTAATAAGAAAAATGGACGGGGGACTTCAAAGCTCATCAGCTTCAAAGATAAACCTGAGGCATATGGGAAGCAGCTTTTAGTTTTTGCTGGCATATCTTCTCTGCCTTCCTTTTGTCCTGTGGATTAGTTCTCACAGCTCTGATCTGTCCATTGTGGTGATTTTGTCACTGCTGAGATAATGTGAGCAGTCTGAAAACAGCCTTGAAGTCAGCAGTTCCACAACTCAGGAATAGGATTGTGTATGGCTTCAGGTACCATTGCAATTAAGAAACTGGGTCTCATGCTCTTTGAAATTGAGTTTTATTTAGTTCTCTAACTTCAATGTCAGATCAATGCCATTTTAAACACTATTTCCTGTGACCCTCTCCATTTGTATAGTGTTTTTTAATATTGTGAGTTATGTGGCCTTTGATGGAGCATAGAAATGCCCCTCTTGAAAAAGCCTTAATGAGTTTTAGTAGCTGTAGGCTAGTGCTGTGTAAATCTCTTGGCAGAGGTCAGCAGATTAGGAAGGGAATAGCTGCATCAGCTCCATGCTGCTGTAATCCTACAAAGGTGCTCTGTGGTTGTTGGGCATAGGAGGAGCTGCACTTTCTCAGGAGCAGGCCAGGCATTATTATTTTGATATGAATAAAACCCAATCATACCTAATGACAGAGAGTCTGAAAGGAATTGTGTTCCCTTGGGGCTAATGGCAGACAAGGCAATTCTAATCCATCCTTTCTGACATTTTTGAAGCTTTTGGCCTAATTTGTGGAGCTAAGGGCCTTGTGTTTGCTTTTTTCTTCTCTTCTCTTGGGAGGCCAAAGGAACAGGGAGTGCCTAAGCAGCTGCTGAGGGGTTTTTGTGTTGGGCCATGATGGGAGGTCTCAGAAACCACTGAGTAAGGGTCACCTTGTCAGCTGGAATAACATGGATAGCATTACAGAGTGGCTGTGAAGGCAAATCCATCTATTCAAACACAAGCACACCCCCATGTCCCAAGTGTGCAGGGAACTCAAATCTCAGCCTGAAGTTCTTCTCCCCTCCAGCTTTTACTTGCAAAGATTAGAAGAAAACAAAGTAATAGGTAATTGTCAGCTAATAGAGCATGTTTGTTTTTTGTTTTCTTGCTGCATGTTAAGGCCCTGCCTGGAGTCAGTGATCTTTAATTGATTCCTGCAATCTTGGTGGTGTTACCATGGAAGCTTGGGAAAAGGGTGGATGGGGATAACTCAAAAGAAAAAGCTGCAGTTTTGTTGTTCACAGACAAGTTTAATCCACAAGAAAAACATCATGTGAAAACCTCACCAGTGGAGGGGGAATCAAGACTTCAGCCACAGGACAGTGCTGCTGCCCACTGACAATCACGTGTGCCCATCAGGACATGCAAGCACACACATACACACACTCATATGTGTGACTTGGGGGGGTTCAGCTGCTGCTGGAATAATGGTCCCAATTCCCAGCAAGTCACACAGATTTCCTTCATGCACCCTCTTTTCCCCTGTTCACCATTGCTTACCTGGAATGTTGGAAGCTGGCTGATGGATGACAAGGTTGATTTGTAAAAATGAGGGAAATTGTTTTCTTTCTTCTAGGTTGAAGCTAATTGGACTTGTTTAGCAGTTTGAGAATGGGACAAGCAGTAGAATCCAAGCTTGTTCTTTTTTTCTCCAATCTTCCCAGTTGCATGACAGCTGAAGTAGATTTTTAATACTGAAAGAGGCCATTGAAATGAGAAAGTGGAGCCAGTTTCAGGGACAGGAGAATGTTTGCTGACCAGGTGTGAGTGCAGCCTTGCTTTGCTGGTGTCACACCCTCTTGCCTTCTCCATGGTGAATTTGGGTTCCCTGCTGGAGCACTGGGTGCCACCAGCTACTGGAGAGGACAGTGCTGGGAAAGATTTGGCTTTCTGTCCTTGTCTGCAGAGTTCAGCTGCACTCCTGCCCCAGCTGGGCAGGCACCAGTCACACAGATCCCACAGCCATTTCTGGTCCTGCTGCAGGGTGTGCAGCACCCCTGGCTTCCAGTCTTTGCTCTCAGCCAAGCATTGTGTGACAGTAAGAGAAGGGCAGTTGCTTTGGGTCCCAGCTATCCACTGAGATGTGGCATGAAATGAGGGCAGTGAAGAGACAAGGCTCATAGCATGTCATTTGCCTGTGCAGGTCCTTGGGCTAAGCCTTTGTCAGTGGTTTCTTAGCGGCTTGGGTGGAGATGTCACAACCTGCTTTGTCAGAGTTGTGCTCTTTGTGAACACACTTAGGCTTATATTCCCTAGTACTGCTGAAGAGTGGGATATAAGAAGTTCATTACATATCATTTTGGGTGTTCAAAACTCAAATTAGTTGTGTGCCTCATCTCCAGAATTACTTGGAAGAAAGGAATCTGCATCTATGTCAGAGGTGTGGGCTGTGTGCCACATGCCCTCCCTGCCATCCTTCTGCAGGGGAGGAGCACCCTGACTTTGAGTGGCTCAATCCTTCCTTCTTTCTAAAGTACAGCATGTGAGGTTGAGGTCTCCATGATTGGTAGACATGTTTGGATTGTGTGATAGATATCCATGTTCAGAGTGTGGATTAAAACTTCCTGCAGTCAGCCCAAGAGCAGGGCGTCACTTAAGCCCCAAGTAAGTGGTGACCAGATGTCATGTCCCTAAATTTGGGGCTTAAACAGAGAGAGAACCTTCATACCATGCTTCAGCTCACAGTTTCATTGAGGAACTCCAAGCAGAGGACTGGAAAGAAGGAAATGTAGTTATGAACTAATGTTCATGAGAACAGCACAGTTCTCTGGATGCAGGAAAATGAACTTAGGGGTTTGCAGGATCTTTTCCATCTGTAATATCTATGATATGTTTCTATGGCTGCATTTGTCTGTGTCAGGGTTTGGACACTGCCCAGCAAGCAGCTGGACTTCCAGGGCTATGGAGAGAATGAAGCAATTGCAGGAATGCTTGAGAACAGGTCTTTATGTGTGATGTGGGAGAAGATCAGGGGGTCCCTAAACTGATTTTTATGGCAATCCTCAGATATTTTCTGCTCTTAGAATCTTTTGCTTTTGGCTTTTTGCTGCAGATCCACCCTCAAAGGAAAATCCTTATGAAGACATTGAGACCAACAGCCGCTGTTTGGGGAAGAAATGTGTCCTGACCTTCCCAGCATCCCCCACCTCGTCTGTACCTGGGACTCCCACAAAGGTACTTGGATTCAAGTGGCCACCTCTTCTGCTCCAGAAAGTATTGGGTGAAATCCAGGTGTTTTGTGGAAAAAGTGGATACCTTCATCATGTTAGGGATTTTTCCTTTACGTCTTTTGCCACAGGGTACAGTGTGATAAGAGGCGATTTACTGCCCTTCAGGGAGGTAAAAAAACAAACCAGCATTCCCTTACATAAATGGTTTGTTTGCTTTCACTTTTTTTTTCACTCCAGGATTTCCTTCCCTGGTGGTGTGGGAGCACCTTCCTCCCCTCAAAGAGGGCATGGAAGTATTTGGGCAATCAAGGCCTGCAGTAGCCTTGGTGTCTCAGTGTCCTGGGCAGTGCAGTCTGCCCATGCTGGTGCCCAGGTGCCTCTGCAGCACACCCCCCACCCCACAGGAGCCCTTTTTGCTCTCTCCATGAGACAATTTGGTAAGTCTGGCAGTGGTAAGCTGGTAAGTCAGGCAGTGCCAGTCCTCTGGGTGCAGAGCTAGTGCTAGAAGGGTGTCCCCAGCACAGCCCAGCTCACAGCTTGGGGCCTTTTTCCTCCTTGTCCGTGGAACCAAAAGAAGAGGTAAAGCTTTGATTGGCATCTCCTGCTCAGAGCTCAGGGTTTACCAAGGGCAGCCCTGCTACCTCAGCCTCCCAAGCTGCTTTGGTTGATTCATGTTGCCTATTTAGATAGTCCAAGCTAGGACAGCAGGGACAGCATGACAGCCAAAGTCGTCTTGGCAATAAATGGGTCCAGAGTGGATAGCAGGGATCAAAACACAGCTTTCCTGGCCAAAGGGTTTTCTCATGCTGTCCAAGTAACAACTATTATTAGAGCTGTTATCCAACATTTTGAGAAGTTTTATGTGCAGCATTCCTTGACATGCTGCTCTTTTCCAACCAGCTTAATCAGCAACTAAGGTGTCTTTGGGTAATTCAGTGAAAATGGTTCTGTGGTTCCCAATCCATTCTCCTTGTTGCTAGTCAGGTCTAGAGCAGCAAGGGGCCATGTGTGTCAGTGTTGGGATGAGACTGATCTCCCTCAGAGATTTGCAGTCACCTGTGCACCCAGATTTCCCACATGTGCTGTGAAAAGGGGGCTGCAGTTCTGCCCAGGAACGCCTTTCACCAGAGATACTGTTCCCAGCAGGAGAGCTGAACAGCAGTCATTGTGTTACTCTGCTGTGCTTTGGTGTCTAAAAGCCCTGATGTGCCTCAGTCAGAAAAGGAATTCTGCAGCTCTCATGGCAGCTGATGGGTTTGCAGCTGCAGCATTCGTCCTGTGGAGAGCCTGACCAGGCTGCAGTGGTGGGGAATGGGTCTGGAAGGACTTTCAGGATTACTATAGATGTAACAGCTCACATCCCTGGTGCAGAATGGGATTCTTCAGTGCAGAGAGTCCTTACAGCCTCATTTTTACAGGACTTCTCTGTAGGTGGCAAACGTTTTTGTGACGTGAGCATCTTCTGCCAAATCCAGAGACACCTGAGCTCACCTGAGTGGATTAATTGGTGTGACTAATAACTGCTGAGTGTGTCTGCTGGTGGAGGCAGATGGTGGTGCTGCCTCAGCTACAGGCACAGTGCTGCTGTGAATTGTTCAGAGCTAGGCTGGATAATTCTCCCCCACACTTCTTAGTGCCAGATACATCCTCTGGAAGTGCAGATTCTGTTCTCACAAAAGGTGCAATTTGCCTTGTCAGAACTACTGGGAAATTCTGTAGGAGAAGATAAAAAGTGTTCTTATTGAGCATCTTTCTGGTGAGAAGTGGTTTGCTCCCCTTTATGTGGAGCTTAGCTTCCTACTTCTCTGATGCTATTTTTGGTCAGAGACTTTAGGAACTTCACTCTGCTGCTTAAACGTCTTCTGTTGTACTCCCACCAAACTTGCTAATGAGTTTAGGAGGAAAGCAGTCTCCATAATTGTCTAATAGCATCTCTTGTGCCTTTTGAAATACCTGATTCTGGCTCCTGTCAAAGGCAGCCATCCTGACAGTGCTTTTTGCCTGCTCTCACTGCTTCTCTGTCCCTGCTGGCTAGTTGCTCCTTATCCCAAATGCCTGTGGTTGGTTGGTTAGTCTTGTCCTGTTTACAATCCCAACCTCTGGATTACCCAAATCCTGGGAGATTTTTTTCCACACTGGAGCAAGAGCTTCTTGGCCAACCCCTGAGCCTGTGTGCTGTTCTGGAATGAAAATGAGCTGGTTAAATTGCTGGCCAAGATGTAGCCTGGCAGCTGCATGGCTTTCCTGCATGTGTGCAAATCCGTGGGCACTCTCAGGCTGTTTTGACAACTGAGTGCTGTGGCTGGATTTACTGATATGAAGTGTAAGCAGTGGAGTAAAGACCCACAAGGTTCTGTGGTCATTCATTCCTTCTCCTCCATTTCCAGTTGCTTTCAAAGCCCACGTTTTTCCGGCAAAACTCAGAGCGGCGGAGTTTCAAACTGCCGGACATACGGAAACTGAGCCGGGATGGGACTGGCTCACCGTCCAAGGTCAGCCCTCCCTCAACCCCCAGCAGTCCAGATGACACCTTCTTCTCCTTGGGAGACTCTCAGAATGGCAAGAGGAGAAGGAAGATTCCCAAGGTAAATCTAGGGCTTTGGCTTTTTTGGTTTGGCTTCTTCCAGGCAGGAGTGTGAGTATGAGACCAGGTTTTCTTTAGTTTCCAGTGTGTGGCATCCCTGCAAGGCAGCTGCTGTCTTGGCTGTTGACTTGACTTGTGCTTAACCCCCTTTCTGCCTGAAGGAGAAGACACACAAACATGTCTGCGCCTTTCAAAGAAGTTATTTTTCCTTCTGAGGTTTCATAATAAGAAAAAAAAAAAAAGGCATTGTAATTTTGGGATAGAAATTGAAGTATGTCAGAGAGGAAAGAAGCAGTTCATATTTTGCAGAAGATGTACCCCATCATACTTCCTCCTGTGCTTCCTGGATGGGACAGTCAGAAATTGTCTGTGTGTTGTGTGTTTGTTTCCTCCTGGAAATCTGTTGTTCTTTGTTCTAACTAATGCACTGGCTGTTTATAATTTAAGATGTGACTGTAAGTGAGCAATGAACATAATGACAATTGGGTGGCAAAAGGACTTGTCTGCAGTTATGAGCATTTTCTGCAGCAACATTTCCTATTTCTTACTTGGATACAGCATTACTCCATTTAAATTTTATTTTCTTTCAGATCTGGCAGGATGTGTATTCAATCCAAATGAGGTTTGGCAGCAGTCTATCTATTGAATGTTTCAAAAACACAGTTAGAAAAACACAGTTGCTTATCCCGGTCTTTGCAGGACAAGCAGAGGCTACCAGGGACGGTCTGTGGTGATTTTTTTCCAAACCCACAGTTTGCATTTGGGGAAAAAGGGATGTGTTTGTGTATCTTCTTTGTTTCCTGGTTGCCAGATCTGTGTTCATGTTTGCATATCTGATTTTTGAATGCTCTCTCTGTGTGCCTCAGCCTTTCAGGAATGAGCCAAAGACTGCAAATGTTTAGCGTTTCTTTCCCAGTATGTCTTCACATCTGTGCATGGGCTTGAGCTCTGTCTGTGTGTTCACACATACTTTTATGTCAACTGAAGAGAGGATTCCAAGTGTTTATTTACCCCACAGTGCCACTGAGCAGTCTTGCAGGGCCAGGGCAGAACTGAGGTTTGCTTGTCAAGGGCAGCATCACCTGAGGCTTGAGCTGGGCATCTGGGTGAAGGCTGTACTTCCACAGCAGAGCATCCTGCCTCCCACTTCTGTATTTGTGCTCAGAGCTGCCTGACCAAGTAGGTGGTGGGCCTGTCTTACCCTGAGCTCACAAGACATGTGTGGATGTAAATCTGGAATCTGAATTTATTCCAATTATTTATGGAATAAATCTGAATGCTGTGGCCATATCCCAGTGCTCCTGTCTGGCACCCTAAGAAGGAGGCAGATCTGCTCAGGCAGGGAGCCTGGCATGGCTCTGCTGCAATTCCCCTCCCCTTCAGGAATAGACAGGGAGACCAGAGGCACTGAATGAGCCACTGAGCCCAGCACTGCCCCACACTGAAATGTCCTCTCTCTTGGCCAGCTGGGAGCACAGGAGTTACAGGATTGCAAAGGAAACCACTGGTGTAAAATATTTCAGCATCACTGGCCTCTGTCCTTCTCAATTTTTTCAGTCATCCTCCAGCCAGTTTTCTGCTTCCGAACCTGCAGACCAGCACAGGTTGCTAAGGGACCCTCTGGTGCTCCCATGGAGTATGGATCATGGTTTGGAGAGGTGGACTCTGTGTAGCTGATATAACTGCACAGAGGAAGTGCAGTCAGGTGTGGCCTTTCACACCAGGGGTTTGTTCCCCTGGGCTCTGCTGTACCAGAGTCAGCAAGGGCAGTGCAGCATAGATCCTGGGAATTGTGCCTCCTGCACCATCAAGGGAACAGTTTCACTGTGGCCAAGGTTGGGATAAAGAGCACTTTGCACTAAATTCTAGCTCAATTTCTTGCCTGGGGAAGAAATTAACCTTGTTTGTTTGTGTGTTTGCTGAGCAGCTGGTGCTGAAAATCAATGCCATTTACGAGGCACGGAGGGGAAAGAAACGAGTCAAGAGACTGTCACAGTCTACAGAGAGCAATTCAGGGAAAGGTAAAGGAGCTTCACATCATCATTCCTCTAAGACTTTCTGAGGACCTGTTCCGGACTTTAGGCTGCCTTAGTGGTTTATGTGACACTTTCTAGCACTTCATCCAGTCCAGACTAAGGTTGAGTTGGGGTTTCCGCTCTTTTTTCTTTTTTTTTTTTTTGTAAGATAAGGGCTGTTCCTCTGCCCTTTGGTTAAAATGGAAGGTTTCTGTTTTTCTTGCTTCATTTTCAGTCCATGGCTTTGCATGATAACCTTATAGGTCACCCCAAACATGTCCCCTCTTTTTGATGTTTATTTCTGGAACATGCTGGAAGCTATGGAGAGGAATGTTCTGTCCAAAAACTCTGATTTGTTGAGTTCAAAATATTTTGTGGGAATGTGTCACTTCACTGAACTGTCCAATGGAAGACAGGAGATTTTGGAACAGCCCTGGTTCTGTCACCATCCCAATAAACAAATAGCCTCAGTTGGGAATCAAGGTTTCTGCAACTGACTGTAGGACCATCTCCATCATAGCGGGATTGAGACTCTCAGCCTCCCACTGTCAATTAACAACTTGCCCAAAGCATTCAGACACTTCAGAGAAATTGCTTTTAAGCATCTCATCTCAATAAAAATTAAGATTGTGTCTTTCCAACACACAATGTTTTTCCAAACCACTTTAATATCCAGTAGAAGGTGACCACCTCTATTTGTTTCCCTCAATTATTTGTTAGTATTTATCCTATTTCATAAAGCATAGACAGCCATCGGGTGGATGAGTGTTTATATGAACTTCCAGGGGAAGCACCCCAGACTTTTTATACCCCTCCCTATAGCATGATTCAGAGAAATAGATCATTGGACCATATAGACCTTGAATCTGATTCAGTCTGACAATTTTTTTGTGTTTGTTTCTTTCTTTTCTTGGTTTTATCCCATGTCCCAGAAACTACTGTGTTTTAATGAGTATTTTACCTTGGTGTTGTGCTTATACAGAACTTGGATAAAATACTGTTCTGGCATTTTATTCTTTATGCAACTCTTCTGGCTGTGCAAAATTGATTTTGTTGTTAGTTTGGCTGTTTTATCCCTTTATGAATGGGAAGATACCAGGGTTGGTAAGCATAATATCTGTGGGTATGTGCACCCTTGAAAAAAACAAGGCCCTTGGGACCTAAACTGCTTCCCCCTGAAGTTGCCAGTCCCAGCTTTCTCATGCCAGTGATAAGAAATGCACAGCTATAAATAGATTTTCCTTAATTCATCTTCCCCTTACTTTCTTTTTTTTTCCTAGTTACAGATGAAAACAGTGAATCAGACAGTGACACTGAAGAGAAGCTGAAAGGTAAGGCAAATGTGTGGAGAGAGCAAATGGCTCCTGATGAACTCTGCTCTGAGCTCCTAGGACAAGATCTCTCCTCTGTGTCCTACCTTTGGAGAAGAACCTTGTTTCTGCATGGAACACAAGAGAACATGGAGATCTCAGTGCTGCAGGAGAAAATCCATGGACAGAGGGCTGCAGGGGCCCAAAACAAACATCTCTTCCAGCTCCCATCAAAGCTCCTTGTTGACTGACTTTCCAGGAAGAGTTTTGGACACTGAGGAAATAGAGTGAGATTTCTCAGAGTGCAGAGTCAGAAATGTGTGACCAGAGTGGCAGAAGCATTGTTGCATGGCACTGGATGTCCAGACACCTCAGCACATGCTTACTGTGGGAGAAAAGCCACCAGCCAGACTGGCTAGCTAGGAAAACAGAGTGGCACTGTGTGGCTGATTGCTGGTTAAACTCTCCTGCACTGGCTGGGTTGGGATAAAGCACTACATTTCTTTCTTCACTCTTGTTTGTAGGATTATTTGGTGTGCTGGTCTCCAAAATACTCTTCTGAAACCTTGTACTGGTAATTAGCCCCTGCACATTCTGGGGACATTGCTGTCTTTTGGGAATTTGGGGGGCATATTTAAAATCCTGGCAGGGTTAGAATGGAAGATGGAAACTCCTTCACATTCCAAAGTTTCCTGACTCACCTGCACATCAGATCTGGACAGCAGGTCAGTTCAGTTCCAAGCTGAAAAGACAGGCATGAGCTGTGTCAGCCACCGTGCACTGTGAGTGGGAGTGCTCATTCTCACCCTCTTGCAGGTTTTTAGAAGTGAAAGCTCAGGCTGAGTTCCCTCTTGGGAACACAGCTTCCCATTCAAGAACTACTGTATGCTCTTGCTTTCATCTGCATTGAAATCTTTTATCTGTATTGCTATGTTAGCAAGAGCAAGCTGAAAATTGCTGCCAGTGCCTACCTTTTGACAGGTTCTAAGGCTAGGCTGGAGACAGGAGAGAGGGTTTGCTCCAGGATGGTGCAGAAATTATATTCACAGCCCTCCTGAAATGTTGTGAAAATACAGAGCATGTTCACATTTAGCTGAGACAGGCAGTGTAGATGTGGCCAGGAAGACTTGAACTCTTGCCTGCTGCTGGTTGCCATAGTGAATCATGTGCATCATCCTGTGTTTCTCTGTAACTGCAGCTCAGAACTCCCTGGAGAGAGGATGATGGAGATCATGTGAAGTCACCTCAAATCCAACAGCATTGGGCTCTGGACAATATCCAGATCCCAACCTGGGGCTGAGTGACTATGCAAGTCTGCATAAGTGTGAACAGGAGCTCTGGCACTTGCTGTTTGCTCTAACTACAGCTGAATTCTGCTTTATGCCTTGTTGAACTGTTGACTTCCCTATTTTTAAATAGGAAAGTGAGATGATTGAAAGCAAGTCTCTTGTATTTGGGACTTCATATTTTGTGTAATAACATCAACCACACCAGCCAGGTACCTCTGCATGCAAGTCACTGTACATCACCTGAGACACAGTAAATCATGAGGTTGCATGGCAGAGCTGGAAGTGCTGACCCTTGGAAAGGAAAAGTCTTGGAAGACAAACTCTGCCATGATAACAGCAGTAAAATTCTGTTATCTTCAGAATATAAACAGGGCAGATCTTGAGCAAGCTTTTCAGAAGCACTCAGCATTGCTGTGACACTGCTCCTTTTGAAGTCCCTGGTGAAACAGAAAGCACTTCTGAAAGCTTTACAGCCCTAAAGCAAATAACATAGTAGGTGACAAGAAAAAGGACTCTAAGCCATCTTTCTAGGGCCTTAACTGCCCAGGGTTTGTTACACTTTCTAATTTGAGAGGCACCTCAAGATTGCCTTTAATTTCATTGTCTGGAATAGTCCCTGAGAGGCACAACTTTACCAGACAAAAGATGAACAAGTATATCCCATCTCTCAGGAAGTCCTATCTCCCATGACATTTCTTATGTATTGGAGTTCCTATAGCATCTCTGTGGTGGTTGTTTCCATCAAAAAGTTGCATTGCCACCCACCTTCCCAAAAAGCAAAGCTGTGAGAATGTGCTGTAGTCTCTACTTGTTGTTAATTCTTTCTTTCTTTTGTAGCAGGGATAAGGGACATATCATGGAGATTTAATTTGGGATGCAACTGTAAAACTAAGCAGGGGGTGGTCTCAGGGAATTTCATCTGGTCTCTTCTCAGCAGGCAGCTTTTCATTACTTTCCATGCTGGAATGTTTATTCTCCCATGGCTCATGTGTGTGTTGCAGCTACAGCTTGCTTGTTTTCCCATTGTCTTGGTGAACTTGTAGAAGCATGGCACTGAGAGATTAACTTTAGGCACAGGAAGAACTGGCATGAGCCAGCATTTTTCACTGGCACATCTTTTCTCATGTTTTCTGTTGTTGGCCTACAGCCCAGCCTGTGTGCTGGAGCTGGGAGTCCCCAGCATTACTCAGACAGCACAGCCCTGGCCTGACCCAGGTGCTGGTCTTGTGAAACCCTGGGGATTGCTGCCCACAGTCTCCTCTGGACAAAGGTGGTCAATCACCTCACTGTGCTGGCTTTGCAAAGTGCATAAATGAGTGCTAGGATGAGTGGCTGGACATTATCTGATACATCATGTCCCACATGGATCTCAGCTTGGCTCAGCTTGGGCTGTAAAAGCTATCCATGAAATCCTTCTGCTGCCAGAGTTCTTCAGGGTAATGGCACAACATTATGGCCCATCTCTGTCAATATTTATAGTGCAGCTTCCAAAAGAAGCTTTCCACTGAGAAAGCCATGCAGTGAGGTGATTTCAGGTTCATGCCCCAGTCTGTGCAGAGGCAGAGCAAGCCAGGCTCTCTGTGTGTTGCTGCAGCTCACAGCCAGCGCCTGGTGCACGTGAAGTCACGGCTGAAGCAAGCGCCGCGCTACCAGACCCTGGAGCGGGACCTGATCGAGTACCAGGAGAGGCAGCTCTTCGAGTACTTTGTCGTGGTGTCGCTGCACAAGAAGCAGGCTGGGGCTGCCTACATCCCTGAGGTCACCCAGCAGTTCCCACTGAAGGTCTGTCTCAGATTGTGTGGGGCACTTGGATCGCTGGAGGAGCTGCAGCTTCTCTGTTGAGCACGTGTTGTGTCAGTGACCCTCTGCTGTGTCAGCGCTGGGGGACACTGAAGATGTGGGAGGGCTTCAGTCACTGCCTGAGAATTGTCATGGTATTGCTCACTCCTGAAAGAGCAGCTGATTTAGATCTTTTGCTGCCCTTGGCTATGACTTTTATGTAGCTATTCCCTTTCTCCCCCTTTCCTCTTTAAAGATGACTGATGGTTGGGAGAAGATACATGTTCTGAAAGGGAAGGAACAGCTTTCAGTGATAGCCTAGCTCAAAATGGGGAAGGAGGAATGGGAGAAACACAGAGCCAATGTGATAGAGTGTTTGTAAATGGGATGTGACCAGAGATCCCCTCAGACTTCAGTTCTCTTTCCCCTTGCTAGAAGGTGTGTCCCAGATTGGAGGCACAATATAGCAGAGGCAGGTGCTGCAGAGACAGGGCTTGATGGAATTGGGGGCACAGAGTTACCTTGAGATATCTAAAGATTAGGTGAGCCAGAATCACAGAAATTTTAATATCTTCCAGGCAGAAGCTTAGCCTCTGTCATCACCTCTTCATTTGTCACAGGAAAAATATTTGAAGTCATTCCATCCCCACTTGACTAATTGGAAACATTCCTTCTCTCTGTTCTGCTAGCTTGAGCGCTCGTTCAAATTCATGCGTGAGGCAGAAGATCAGTTGAAAGCTATTCCCCAGTTTTGCTTCCCTGATGCAAAGGACTGGGCCCCCATCCATCAATTTGCCAGGTAAGTAGTGTACTTGGTATCCTGACTCATGAGAAACAGATTTCTATATCAAGCTAATTAAATGCAAAAGCTGTTACAGTAGAAGATTGGGCAGAACTCTGAGAGGAGTGTATAGAAAATTCAGAAATACTAGGGTTTTATTGGATTTGTATGTCTGGGACTGGTAATGAGGCTGATGGGTATCTTGTCCTTCTGGTTTCTCTTTCTGCAGTGAGACATTCTCATTTGTCCTGACGGGGGAAGATGGAAGCAGGCGATTTGGGTATTGTAGGAGGCTGCTGGTAATTATCTCTGAGTTTTTTCCTTTTCCTAGTGGTGCAGCCTTCTGTGGGGTTGGTGTTACTGGCACCCATTCTGGAAAGTGGAAGGCTGCTGCACTTCTCATTCAGTGTGGACTGAAAAGAGTGACAACAGAACAGCTTTGCTCTCTTCTGTTCAGTGCCAAAGTCCCTCTCTGTGTCCATCCTCCACTCCAGACATAGCTCTCTTGCATTTTCCTTGCACCAGCACTTTACCATGGCCATGGACTGTTGTTTCACCCTTGAAGCTGAAGACAGGGTTTATCCTCTTTAGGTTTGGATTCCTATTAAACAGTTTTCTAAACCTGTGCTGGTCCTGTAGGTTCAGAGTTGTCTCTGTAGATCAGTCTGCTCTGCCTTTGTCATTGACTTAGGTAAGCTGGGACCACACTGTGGATGTGCCCATTTCTCCTCCCTGTTTGTGGTGTACCAGGGTTTGAGCCAGGCTGTCATCATCACCACACTGTCAAATGCCTGCCAGTTTCTGAGCCAGCCAGTGAGATGCACAACTAAGAGAGCAGTCACTCTGTCTTTGCAGTAGATATAACTCTGACATTTCCTTGTTTTGTGTGTGTGTGTGTGTTTGTGTTTGTCTTGAAAGCCCAGTGGAAAAGGGAAGCGTCTCCCAGAAGTTTACTGCATTGTGAGTCGCCTTGGATGCTTCAATCTCTTCTCTAAGGTGAGGGGGGAGAAAGAGGGGGAATTTGTGCTGTAGGTGAAGAGGGATCTGAGTGAAGCCAGCACTTGAATGAATGGGGATCAGGGAGGCTGATAGCTGAAGAAAGGATCTGAAAGATTTGGTGAGGCAACCACATGCTAATTCCAGAACCTAGCAAAAGCACAGTTAATAGGAAAACTAGATTGTCAGCTCTTGCCTGCTTCTTTCAGCACAACCTCCCAGAATACAAGAGAGGTTAAAAGGTGGAGTCCTTTTAACCTCTGAGTGTAGTGGGGAGTTTGGAAATTTTCAGCTTCACAGTGGCCTCACTGGAGCTGTGTTTCTCCTGATAAAAGAACTCCAGGATCTTCATTTGCACCTTTTGCCTTCTTTCTTTTGACACACAGCTCCATGTCAATACTGGATTAAGGAGTATCTATCTAGATAGATACTGGTGCACTTAATTCCTGGTGTTATCTCCCTCCTCCTGATTTGCATGTTTTTGTGTCTTCATGCCTTTATTTCAGATCTTGGATGAGGTTGAGAAGAGACGGGGCATTTCCCCAGCCCTGGTGCAGCCTCTCATGAGGAGTGTCATGGAGGCACCTTTCCCAGCTCTGGGCAGGACCATTACAGTCAAGAACTTCTTGCCAGGCTCAGGAACAGAGGTAAAGACGCTTCCTAGAGAGAGGGAAACAGGCCAGTAAATGGTGCAGGACTAGCAAGTGAAGGTTGGGACCATGGCATAGCACTGGGGATTTTCAAGAACAGATGATCTGTCAGCTGTGGGCGGGAAGCTGGGGTGTAAAACTGGGCACCAGAGGGGATGGTATGGAGACTTCAGTGACTCAGAATCAAAATGGAAATCCTATGGTAAAAATGAATGTAAGCACAGAGCCTAATATAGAAAAAGGAAGCAGGACATTGGCCTTGAGGCCTGGAGGCACAGACAGCAGGTCCTGTGCTGCCCAGCATATGACTTGGATCTGCTCAAGGACACCACACTTAACTTCCTAATGACATGTTTGAACAATGTGCTCCAGCACCTTAATATAGAATCTCTGTTTGTGTGGATCAGGTCAAAAAATCCTTGAAACCATACCAGGCTAATATTGCAGCCTTTGAGAATGACATTTTCACAATGTGGAGGTGAGGATCTGTGTTGCATCTCACAAGATGCCGTGTGAGGACAGCAGGAGGGTTTTAAGAGTACAGAGCTTTAGAGCATGGCATTGAAGGACTGTGGGGGGATGGAGGGAGACAAATTGAAGGTAGTTTTGGCCATACTTGGTATGCCTTGAATGTGAGAGGGAGGAAGGAGAGCAAGTTGATAAAGTTGTGTCTGCAGGCTTTCAGGCAGAGCACTACATGATGACATTCTCCTCAACCCAACTGGAAACAGTCCCAGCTAAATGACATTACTGCAGAGAACATGCAAAGCTGGTTAAAAATGTGTGCTGGAGGAGCAAAGTCCCAGTGGTGTGCTGTGAGAATGTTGTGGCTGGTTTGTGTCTGGGATTCTGTTCATTAATTATCAGATTGATGGCATAAACTCCACATTTACACAGTACAGCACTGGGATGGGGGCAGGCACTTTGGAGAGAAAGGGATTAACAGTCAAAGTGCCCCACTCCCCCGAATTCAAGAAACATATTCAAGTGTTCAAGAAATGACTGGATGTGGCACTGTGGTCTAGTTGTCATGGTGGTGATCACATGGACTCAATGATCTTAGAGATCCTTTCCAGTCTAAATGATTCTGTGATTCTGTAAATGGAACATCTGGTGGGAAAATCAATATGGACAAAAGCAAAATGCTGAGAGGAAGAAAGGAGTGGTCTTATACAACATGAAAGTAACTGAGTGAGCAGTGGTACTTCAGAGGAGGATCTGGTGGCACAGTGGGCCCTAAAGTGAGCAAAAGTAGCAGTGTGGTATTATTTAGACAAAATCCTTCATTGTGAAAGCAAGTGAAGGGATGAATAATAAAGGAAAGCAAATTTTCTGCTTTCCAGTGTTGATGGTATTTTCTTTGGAGTATTGTTTTCCAAAGCATGCACCCACTAGGAGAAAGCCCCAGCAGGGTAGTTCTGTTTACTAAGTGGTCTAGAAAATGCAGGCAAAGCTTGAGAAAATTGTTTACTTAATATAGAAAACAAAAAGGAAGACACATGATAACCTTTCAATACACAAGAAGTTTCCTGCAGAGAGGAATGTGACCAGTTGCTCTCAGTGTGTACTGAGATTGAAGTAATTTGCCACTGACATGTTTCAGCTGCAAGCTTGGTGTTGGTGAGGGTAGTTCAGAACTAGAGTAATTTTCTTGTGGGATTAATGAAATGTGTGGTGTTGGAGACTTTCAAAAACAATTTAGATAAGCATCTGTCCAAGATAAGGAGTATGAAGTGCTAAGGTGCTATGACAGGCATTATTTAAGTAGATATGAACAAAGAAAAATACCCACAGGCTGCTCTAGTCTGTAACTGATATAAAAAATTTATGGTCAGGAGGTTAGGCATCCAGATTCTTGCAGTAAAAAATAAATAAATCCTAACTGTAAAAGTCAGAGTGTAGATTTGCAAGGCTCCATGACATTCTTCTGCCTGAAAAACACTCCTAGCTGGACACAAACTAGTTTTCCTCCTTATGAAGAGCTCGCTGTCCTCAGTCCAGTGGGAAGAACTTGTGGTTGATCTCATGCTGTGCCTATTGGAGTGGACTCTGGATCCTCTTCATCTGGAAGAAGGATTTATGGGAGGCCTTTGGAAGGACTGTGGTTGAGGACTTGCTGCTCTGTGGTGCTCACCAGCAGTCAGTGAGGGCTCTGGCAGTGGAAATACCTGCTGGGTCCTTGCTTGGCATGCTCTGGGTGGCACCAGTGTGCTCTTTGTGTCCCCCAGGTCATTGAGCTGCGGCGGCCCCTCGACTCCAGGCTGGAGCACGTTGATTTCGAGTCCTTGTTCACCTCCCTGAGCGTGCGGCACCTGAGCAGAGTCTTTGCCTCCTTGCTGCTGGAAAGGAGGGTGATCTTCATTGCAGACAAGCTCAGGTACCCTCTTGCATTGCCCTAAAGAAAATGCTGGCAGGGAAGGGAGGCTGGGAAGGCTGCAGCGACAGATCCCTCTGCTTTGTTCTTTTTCCTCTCTGCCCTTCTCAACCTCATAACGATGTGAATAGGGCTGTTCTTCCCAGGAACTGGGAACTCAGGCCATGAACCATAATTTCATTTTGCAGCTTGCAAAAAGTACTGCTTCTCGTCCCCAAGGAGAACCAAATTCCACTTCCTCTAGATAATTTCAGATCCCTGGTGCTAAGGAAGCAAAACCCCTCCCTTTGCTTCATCATGCTGCACTGTTCCCTGCTGAGCTGTGCTGGGTTTGTAGAGATCACTGTCCCTTCTGAGTTCCCTGATGTCACAAAATCTTGATTTTTCTGCTTGTATTTTCATATTGGTTTCTAAATACTTCTTTCTTCTTATGGGGATGAAAACAAAGGATGCAGCGAAATGGGGAAATGAGGAGGGGAAATGAGACAGAGGAGTTCCCCCTTCTATTTTGAATCTGCTCAATTTGCTCTTTTAAAAATATATTTGTTTGCTCTCCTAAAGGATGAAAATAGGTCTGGGTTTCTTTAAGATCTTGTGCAGCTGGTGGCTGGCAGCTCTCCAGCCCTTGAAGCACTTGAGGATTCAGGGAGGAAAGTTCGCCAGGGCTGGGGAAAGAAAAGCTGCCTGGATGAGTAATGACACTGAGGAGCACGCTCAGGTTTCAGGAGTGTACAATGCCCCTAAGCTGTCTGTTTTCACAGCTTCCAGTCAGCAGCCTGCAGCTCTGGGACTGAGCACTGGGGCACAGAATGGAGAGGCCCCTTCTAGAGGAAAATGAAGGGGGGAAATTCATTCTGCATGGATCCGGGGCTCTCTGCGGGCAGAGTTCAGGCAGTCTCATCACAGGAATAGAAAGGCTGGGAGAGGGAAGCTGTAGCACTGGTTGCTTGCAGATGTCTTGGTTCAGAAAGGGGAAAATTTGCCTCTTTATAATTACTGATATGTTATGTGTGTAGAAACTTGGTGTTCTGGATACTTAAACCACACATTTCATGCAGAGCATTTAGATTTGTATTGAAAGTGAGAGAACTCATCCAAACACTACATCTCTATGTAACATATATGATTCATGACATCATCTAGGATCACAGGCTCTCAAATATTTTTCTTTTCTTTTGTAGGATAAATTTTACATTCTGGGAAAATTTTTTAAGGACACAGATTGACATTGTAATCTCTACAAGAGAGCTGGGTGGTATCAGGAAATGGCAGGGAACTTTTTGATGGGGGGTTTGGGACATCACTTTAGAATGAACATTTTTTAGCAAATCTTTTCTTATCACGTCTTTACATGACAGCACAACACTGTGTATTCTGAGCATGGGGTATGATATCTGTAACTGAAAGCACCTTGATGGGTTTTGGTGTTCATTTCCCACTCCTGTCTCTTTTGTCAGCATATCTAGGGTCCTTAGCAATGAGTCCAGCTGTACAGGCCTTTAAAAGAGTGGGAGAGAGCTATAGAATCATAGCTTCTAGAATCTCTGAATATCTCATAAACAGCTTTTTTTCTTTTTCCTGTGAAAAAAGAATTGTCATGTTTAAAAGGTCCAGGGTCTGTTAGACCACAGGGCTCAGATTCAAATATTTACCATAGGTGCCGCCAGCTCTCTATGAGACTTTTAATAGTTGATATTTCTGAGAAGACCTTACTCTGAGCAATTTCAGGAGTCTTTTTCTTTTCCTCTTACAAAATATGAAGTTTCTCTGGCTTGTTTTTGTGGAGCAAAAGCTTGGAAATTATCCCAAAGGGCTGTAAAGATGTGAAATACAGAAAACAAAGAAAATATCCCTCAAAATTAAGTAACTGCTGTATTTTAATCCAGTTCAGTGACTTGAATGGACTGGCATTGTGAGCCTTTCCTGAGGTGAACAGTCTCTTCTACTCATTGGTGGACCTTCCATGTTTTGAAAGCTGATGATATTGGAGATACAGGATCTTCTGTCCAAATTATTTTTTTCCTGGGACAGGAACACATCGAACTCAAGTTAAGTAGCATTCACTCTAGGAGTGAAAATGCCAATTTGAGAGGAAAGATAAGAAACACTACTTGGAAATAGCTGAAGAGAAGGAAAAAAACTATAAAAGCAGCTGTTGGAAAGTGCTCAGAGGTTAGGAATGCTAGAAATAATCCAGCTGAGATGAATTAATGGGAAGAGTGCAGGTGACACAGTGAAAGATGCACAATAAATTACATTTCTCATTAATCTTTGGGGCTCTTCATGTGGGTACTATTAATAACTATCTGTCCAAGTTTGAAAAGTTGTATCTGGGTGTGAGGGACAGAGAAATGATGTGTACAATTTATTTACATCCTTTAATTGCTATAAAATCAGTCTGTGGGAAAAGAAAGCTGCAAGGTCTCCTGCCAAATACTGCAAGAACTGTGAAAAGTTTTCAAGCTGAGCCAAAAAATGCATCTAACAAGTGTACAGCAAGTGAAATACTTTGTCTTTTCCATCTTTAGAATGAGCATTGAGTGTTTAAATACCTGTCAATCCACAGCTTGGCAGCGGAAAAGGAAAGAATTTGGTTTATTAGTTTTTGGGTGGGTTTTTTTCCCTGTCACTATGGGTACTGGGGTATACATTGCCTCACAACCCAGGAAAATGACTTTGTTAAAACTCTGTTGTGCAGTCTTCCCCCAGCTTTTGTTCATTCCTGCAATGTTAACTTTAGTCCCTGGCCAGTGGAGACAGTGGCATGGGTCAGACACTACAACATGAGAGCTGCTTTTGTTTCAAAGGGATGTTGCCTGGCAGGCAGCTCCAGGCACTGCCAAACAACCTTTTAGAAGCCATCTTTCAGCTAAAATCACCTGATGTCACAAGGTACCTCAAGCTGGGCAGTTTTTAATGGCCTGAGCAGGAGATCTTGTGATTCAGAAGGCTTTTTAAAAAGAAAAGCTTGCAAAGGCTTAAAATCAAAGCCTCCTTTTTCCAGATCTCAAAAGCTTGTTGTGGATCTGACCAACTCAAGCAATTGCCTCTGTCTCTGCCAGAAACCACAGCTGTATCAACAACACAAAGTGGTCATTGTTATCAAAGGCAGATCTGAAAGAATTAGAGTAGACACTTTAAATGTGGTCATCCCCAGCAAAAGGTAATTAATCATCAGGAAGAACCCTCTACCATGTGCTACAAAAACAAATCTGGGACTGTGAATATCAGCCTAGCAGGTTTTTCCCTTTTTGCCCTGTGATTAGGGAGAAGAAGAAACCCAAGGATGAAGTTTTGATAATAGTGTTGTCTCTTCAGATCATCTTAATAATCATTTCTTCACCTGCACAAACCTGCCATGTTGTGGGAGTCAGTGAGGGTCCCCAGAGAGCTGGTGGAACTTGGCATCCTCCTGGTGGGATTTGCAGCAGTGCTGTGTGAAGTCATGGGACAATGCTTGGAAGCTGCTGTGCCTGCTAAATGTTGCAAACCAGAACTGTAATCCATCATAAGTAACTCCAGATGTGACACAGTGTCAGAAATCTGAAGGTGTTTGTAAAACAAATCCTACTGTGGCAGAGCTTATTAAAAAAAAAAAATTAAAAGATACATATTCAAATAGTCTTAAATTGCCAAATGCCAGCATATCTTGAGCAGTTTGGTTAGTGCAGGGACCACAGGACTTCCTGGCATTAAACTACAGCAGGATGTTTGATTCATTGGTGTGTTTCAGAAATCATGCAGATCCTAAACCCAAATAGGGTGTCAGCTTTGGAGGCTTTTTATCACTTACGCTTGCTTTTGGAGTGGAAAGCAACCAGCCTGAGCAGCCAGTGTCCCCTTGTAGAAGCTGTTGCAACTTGTCAAGGTGTCTTTTAGAGCAAGTCAAGCTAGTCTTGGAGCAGGCTTTCCCAGGAGAGGAAGAAGGGTTTCTGTGTAGTTGCAGCTCTCTGTATTGGCCACCTGTGTTCAAGGTGGCTCCCAAGAAGCAGCAGCTCCACAGGGTGCTGGGTGCTGGGAAGGTCTGTTCAAGCAAACAAGTGTCACAGGTTGCAGCAGGATCATTGCTCTAACCAGGGGAATGCTTACCCAGAGATCTGTGTGTCAGTCCCACCCAAATCAGGCCTTTAGGGAGGGGTCTGAGGCTTCTTGTGTGCTCAGTACTTTTGAGCCTCTGTACTAGCCTTGACATCTCAGTCTCAACTGTGAGCAACTCTAACTTGTTCCCTGCAGAAGGCTGAATGAACCCCTGAAAACGTGCTCAGCATCTTAACAGCCTTCTTCAAAGACCTGCAGCATTTTCAAGGTTACTCATGAAACCAAAAGCCTTAGAAAGTGGTGCCTGTGTCCCGTTTGAGCAGCTGGCCTGAACCTGTGTGGCCTCAGGGTGGCTCCTGACACACAGCACACTGCAGTCATGTGGCTGCTGCCTGAAGAGTCTCACAGGTGGCATAAAAGGGATTTATCAAGCTGGATTCTTTTGCAAGGCTCATCAGCCTGGTGTGAATCAGCAGTCCCTTAGTGCTTGGTGCAGTGCCAAATGCAAGAGAAAGAGATCTTAGGCTTGAGTCACCCTAGATGGCCACAGTTCTCCTGGGCTCCTGGCAACCTGCAGCTCCCTGAGACTCCTGCAGAGCAAGTCTGACATGTGCAAAAGGTACCTCAGTGATACCTCCTCTGTGCATCCCTGAAATGCTCTGCCTACAAGGGAGGCTCACAGACCTCAACCCTACCAGTACTGTTGCCTGGAAGGGTCTTCCACAGTGAGAAATGTTTGGGAGCAGAGATCACTGGGTTTCACCCTGGAGGCGTTGAGTCATGCACAGATGGAAGGGTGGAAGGGGAAGTTATCTTTACTTCCCACTGCCTGGTGTGTGCAATTTCAGACTTAACACAGCTCTGCCTTTGACTTGCACTCTCTGGAGCTGGGCCATCTCTCCTCCCCCTCGATCTCTCACGTACCATGTGTGCTCACTGGGCTGAGGCAAGAACAAGGCACCATAAATATAGCAGGAGACAGCTTGCCATAATATCTCACCATCCATAAATAACCACGTACTTCAGCTGCTCACTGCTCCTCTCTGGAGCTACCTGCACTCAGAGATGTTTTCCATGGGTTTTCACATGCTGTCTGTAAATTCAGGTCCCATGTTTAGGCAGAAAATTTGGATGCACCTTCAAAATAGAGGATTGGTGACAAATGTAAACCTCCTAACACTTCCACATTCACCTTCTGCTCAAAGAAGAGGAATGGTGGGTGGTGATAATGCCCCACTGCTGTGCACAAGTGATGAAAGGTGCAGTTCTTTCAGCTTTCACTATGCTGCTGCTGCTATTACCAGGTCTATTATCAGTCAGAAATCGAGGAGTGGAAAATATGCTCTGCAGTAATGGAGAGGAAGAGAAGCCCCTGCTTTTGTATCTGCTAACATGACCTGAAATGTATGAGTGGCACAGCTTTGAAGGAGATGGTTTTAAAGGATTTCATTAGCTTGGAGTGCACTTCTAAGATGACATACCCACTTTTGTTGCAGTTCCTTTCAAGATTATCTTGTATGAAAGATACAACAAAAATCATCTACTTTGATATTATTCCCACTTTTTTCTGTTTTTTTTTTAATATTTCTGTTTCGTGTAGCTCCTTGTTTTCTCATTATTTTAATTTTGCTTCTCTCAGATTCATTATCTGCCTTGCATTTGTGATAGTCATGGCAAGATGTGGGCTAGCTGATAATGGCAGGCACAGCTGGAGAGCAGCAGCAGAGGGGCAGCCTGGAGGAGTCAGTGCAGGGAGGGAGATACACTCACACCTTCCCAAAAAATGATGTGGAACTGAAGGGTTTTTTCTCATTTAAAGCTACCACTCTGTAACAGAGCCTTTGGAGGGTGTTGCTCTGTTTTTACAGAGTATCTCCTTAGAAAAGACAGTCCTCTGGGAGTGAAGAGAGAGGACACTGTCCCCATTTTGTGAAGAGACTTTCTCAGAGCACACATTTTTCCCAAGTGCCAGTTCTCTACCTGTCGCAGTCCCAGATGAAATTTTCAGGTTGAGCAGATTCCAGCCTCTCCCCTGGGATCTCCTCATCTCCAAAAAGTGTCATGTGTTTAGCACTGTTTGTTGCCTGATTACTTCATACCGTCACACTGATGTCCAGCAGCCACAATTTTGTTCTGCTAACCTGAGCTTATGTGATGGAAGCCAGCCAGCTGTCCCCAGCCATGTCACTCTGCTCAGCATGCCCTAGTGACACAGCTCAGGGATGCACATCCACCAAACTTAACTGGAGTGGGGAGGGAAAGCAGGCTGCACTTTTCAGAGCAAGCTCAAATCCACACACATCAAACCCTTTCCCTCTCAAGTCAGGAATAAACCCAGCTTGCTGAATGTAAATTCTCCCATGGAGCCTAATGGGAGCCAGCTGGGCATCCTTCTCTATCCACGTGGCTCCTGCATGCTGCACCAGCCTCCTTCCTCTCCTTTCTGTCCTTCCTCTCCCTTCCTGGATGCTGGTAAAACCAAATGATGTTATATATACAGGATTTACAGCAGCTAGCCTTCCCCCTCTCTTTACACATAAAAATGCTTCCAGACTCCGAAGAGATGAGTAACTGTGGCAAGCTCTGCCATGGCTAGCTGGATATCCTGCCTGACTCCTGCCAGAGAGCTGTGGCTAAATGAACTCATTTCTCTAAGGAGAGGCAGTGGCATAAAAGATGCAGTGTTTGTCTGATATTTTCCATCAGGGCACTGGAGCCTGATTCAGTGGAACCCATCTCTTCTCATAGGAGCGTGGGCTGGGATCATCTTTCAGAAGTCATTGCTTCTGAAGCTGAGAAATGAGGTCAGAAATGTGGGAAAGCCCTCAGTAATTAGAGAGATCAGTCAGGGAGCAGTTGATTTCTAGGAAGCGCCCCTCATTCCCTGCCTGACCAGCCGTTGCCCTTGGTTGTGTTTTGTCTTCCAGCACTCTGTCCAAGTGTTGCCATGCCACGGTGGCCCTGCTGTACCCGTTCACCTGGCAGCACACCTACATCCCCGTGCTGCCGCCCTCCATGATCGACATTGTGTGCTCGCCCACCCCCTTCCTCATCGGCCTGCTCTCCAGCTCCCTGCCCCGCCTGAAGGAGCTGCCCGTGGAGGAGGTGAGTCCTCATCCCACTGGGACTCAGTCCTGTATCCCCACTGGGAGTGAGTCCTGCATTCCCACTGTGGGTCATGCATCCCCACTCTGAATGAGTCCTGCATCCACACCCTGCTGAACTCGAGGTTCTTCCCTGTGGGCTGAGCTGTTTTCTGTCAGCTGGCAGTGCCAGGGAGCAGAGCTCTCATCCTCTGGCTGCCATGAGTGTGGGGTAAGGGCAGAGCTGGGTGTTCCCCCAGGCAAACAACGGTCTGTGCTCCACCTTGGCCACAGCTTGGGAAGGCAGGGGGCTGGAATCTCCAGCTGTGGGTAGGAGATGGTTTTATTACAGTTTATATTGGTTTCTGCATGGTGCTGTCTAGGAGCTGCATGCAAATCCTGTCAGTCTTCAGTGTGATTGCTGCAGCCTGGCCAGGACAGCTGCCCCTCGGGTTAACACAGGTGCCTCACAGTAGCAATAAATAATTAAGAATTGGATTTCTGAGGCACAAGGGTGAGCACAGCAAGGCTGAATCTGATCTCTGCCTCCCAGGAGACAGCAGTGCAGCACATAGGGAGAAACGATGAAGCTCTGACCCTGCTGGGTGGTAAAGGAGCAGAGGCCCAGGCCTGGAGCACAGCTCCTGCTGTCCAAGCTGTGCTGTGGTTTGCAGTGGCATCCCTAGGAAGCCACAACATGGGCTGTGCTCCTGGGTCATGCTGGGTGCCTCCTCCAGCTGCAGTGGCGGGTAGGAGGAGCAGGAAAGTGTTTCCTCCAGAGCAGTTACAGATTAGGATAAACTCTGATGGTGGAAATAATTACTTCCCGTTTTGATTCTTGCTCTTTCCTTCTTAGGTCCTCGTCGTTGACCTTGTAAATAATCGGTTTCTGAGACAGGTGAGCAGAGCTAATTCAGAGCTAATTCGTTTTTCTCCCCTTTTTCCTCCATAACTTACCTCCATCTGTGTTTGCTGACCTGCCTGGGTGGATCAGTTTCTCCCCACTCAAAAACTGAGGCAGGGCTTGCAGTGGGCAGCGTTACAGGGGTTGCTGTGTATATATGTAACATCTGCATCCCAAACCACAGCTGTTGAGGACTAAATCATTGCGAATTACCTCTTTCTCTTTTTTTTTTAGAGGGGAAAATGGTGGCACTTGGGCACTATAGGTCCTCAAGTGTCATCCTCTAAGGCAGAGGACAGAGCTGGAAAGCTTTGGCTCAGCACTGTCTGCTGGGAAGCAGTGTGGGTTCTTGCAGCCTGTGTCTGTCAGTTCATCTCCCACCACATACTCAGCCTCTGCCCTGAGTGGGAGGAGAGCCTTGATGGTTTTTTGAAATCCTTACTGCCTCAGGAGCTTGGGGTTCCTCAATCCAGTCCTTGCACTGGATGGGTTAGAGGCAGGAAGGTGGTACGTGGGAGCCTGTGTGTTGCTCTGCAGGCAATATTGCCTGCTGATTTTCACTTCCCTTTGTTGTGGAAGGAGGAGTGGGAAGAGGAGGAGGAAGGGAAGAGGATAAATGAGCAAACATACTCCTGGCCCAGGAGGCTCTTTTTTACCAGAGCTTTTTGGCAGATCACTGAGCAGTGCTGGCAGCGTGGGTCTGTGCAGGGGCTCAGCCCCCTGACTCAGCTGGGCTGAGTGCTCCTCCTACTGCTCCCCTCACTCAGATGGGCTGAGTGCTCCTCCTGCTGCTCCCCCTGACTCAGATGGGCTGAGTGCTCCTCCTGCTGCAGGGAGCAGCATGTGGGAGAAGGCCAAGCCCTCCCACAGTCCTCGCCTGCCAGCTGCCTCAGCTCTGGGGTAATACTTTACCTTGCACCTCTCTTCTGAAGGCTTCAGCTGAATCAGCCAACTCAGCCAGGGCTGGTAGGAGCTCTGCAGAGTCACTGGCAGTTCCTTGGCTCCTATGCTGCCTGGGAATTCCTTATGCCTGTGTAAGAGGTTTGGTGACTGAGCAGAGGCTCTGCTCATTGGCCATATGCCAGCATTGTTCACACACCTCCTCTTTGTGGCAGGGCCAGTGCTCATGGGCAGATGGTGAGGCCAGGGCTGAGCCCTGCCCAGTAGCCTCCAGGGTCAGACATGTAAAATTCCTCCAGAAAAGGGGAATATTTAGGAAAACACACCTCCTTTCTCCTTCCTCTTGTGCTTCTTGATAGTACTGCGCTGGGTGGTGCTGGGAATGTGCCAAATGCATTACAGTTACGTCTCTCCTCACAGGTCATTTCTAGTGCTCCCTCTGCTGTGCTGGGGACAGGGTAGGAGATGGTTTTGTCCCAGCCCCAGTCCCTGAGGAGGTGGCTCTGTCTTACAGATGGAAGATGAGGACTCCATCCTGCCCCGCAAGCTGCAGGCCGCCCTAGAGCACATTTTGGAGCAGAGGAATGAGCTGGCGAGCGACAAGGAGGAGGGCCCTGTCAATGGCAAGCAGGGTAAAGCACAGTGCCTTTCAGCTGAAAACCATGTCTTTTCCTGCCCCTTTCTTGTTTGTCACTTCTTAGAGGGGAACTAGGCTTGTACTGAATTTAACACCACAGGTGTTGGAGGTAGATCAGGATTTTGGTTAAGCTATGTAAAGTATTCCAGCGCACAGGGACAGTTCTCTGTGTGAAGGGCAACAGCACTTATTTCTTCCCAGCTCTGGCCATGTTTCCCTTACACTCCTTTTCAGAGGGGTTTCATAGGCTTTCATCCCACTCTGCTGCTGGCCATGAGTGATGCAGGCTCCTCTAGGGGACAGTCACCTGCAGAGCTGCAGACTCAGCAGTGACCATGTGGCTTATGGTGACTGGGCTGGGACAGCTCTCTTGGGGACAGTATGGGCATCTCCTTGGTGCAGAGGAGCCTGGAGAATGCGCTGGTTTTGGCTAGGACAGAGTTAATTTTCTCCATAGCTGGTGTGGGGCTGTGTTTTGGATTTGTGCTAGAAATGGTGTTGATAATGCAGGGATGTTTTAGATGTTGCTGAGCAGAGCTCATACTGAGCCAACAGCGTTCTGCCTCTCATCCCACCCCACCACTGAGTGGTCTAAAGGTGCACAAGGAGTCGGGAGGGGACAGAGACAGCTGACCCCGAAAAAACAAAGGGTTCCACATGGAGTCATGCTCATGCCCAATAGGTTCCACATGGAGTCATGTTCAGCATATAAAGCTGCAGGAAGAAGAAGGAAGTGGGGAGACATTTGGAAACAGGGTATTTTGTCTTCCCAAGGCATGTGTGCTGGAGGCCTGCTTTCCTGGGCAGGGCTGAACACCTGCCTGCCCATGGGAGCTGCTGAGTAAAACAATTATTTTGCTTTGCTTGCATGCAGTTTTATATTCATCCATTAAACTCTCTATCTTAGTCCATAAGTTTTCTCACTTTTACTTTTCTGATTCTCTCCCCCATCCCACCAGAGAAAAGTGAGCACCAAAATAAAGCTTGGTGTCTTTCATAGTAGCAATTTGGTCTACTTCCATGACAAGCACTTCCTAGGATGCTGTCTCTCTTGAGCAGCTTTTTCTTCTCAGGCTGGATCTGAAAAAAAAATTTTATCTAGAGATTTTCCTAGCACATTCTTACAGCACTGTCCTGAGCACTGCCTCTTTATTTTTTCCCTAGAAACCAGCCCTTTGAACGAGGTGGTGTCCGAGGCCTTTGTCCGTTTCTTTGTGGAGATTGTGGGCCACTACTCCCTGTTCCTGACGCCCACGGAGCGCGAGGAGCGGGCCCTGCAGCGCGAGGCCTTCCGCAAATCCGTCTCTTCCAAGAGCCTCCGGCGCTTCCTGGAGGTCTTCATGGAGACCCAGATGTTTGGGGGCTTCATTCAGGAGCGAGAGCTGCGGAAGCAGGGGGTCAGAGGTGAGGGGCTCCAGCTGGGCTCTGGAGGCTGCTGCTGCTCCTATGAGAGCAGGGACAGGCTCCCCAGCCACCACCTGCATGCCCAGCTCCGTGCCTGGAGGCTGCAGTGTCTGTACAGGAGCACCAGAAGGGAATCTGCTGGTTTCTGGATGGGGTTGGGATTGCAGGCATCTTTCACCCTTGCAGTATCCTCCACGTGTGCCACTTCCATTCCACGTTGAGTTCCACTGCTGGAGTGACATTTATTCTTGCAGTCCCTCATGCCTTCTTCCTGTGTCTGGGGGAAAAATGAGCTGGATTGGTCATGGTTCTTTTGTCTAGTAGAAAGCTTGGATGTTCATCTCCTTCCCACCCTCCCCTTCACACCTGTTATCCCACAGTCCCAAGGGCTCTACTGGCAGCTAAAATTTCTTGTCCCTGCTGCTACTGGTGCTGGCTTAGCAGCTTCCTGATGAGCATTAATAAGCAGGGAATGCTTGAATAGGTGGCTGAGTAAAAGAGGTAAATTCTGCATGATGATTCCCCAGATGATGTCACTCCCTGGGCTTAGCTGTGTTCATACCAGAATGAAGGGAGGTACATTCTGTACCCTGAGTGAGGTACAGCAGCTCCTCTTGAGTGGGGAGGGAGGGGGCAGACCAAAGCTTCTGTGCCAAATCTGGCCTCAGCTGATGGAGGAGGTGGGGTGAGTTGTTCTCTCTCCTGTGCAATAATGTGTGGGTAAGCTGAGACAGTACATTTTCAGGTGGGCATTCCTACTTAGATTTAGAGAGACACAAAATAAAAGCTGTTGATTTCTGTCTTTCTGCAGGTCTGTTTGAGGTACGGGCTCAGGAGTACCTGGAAACACTTCCCAGTGGGGAGCAGAGTGGAGTCAATAGGTTCCTGAAAGGCCTAGGTAAGGAACCAGCAAAACCCTTGGCTTCCCAAGGGCTGGGCTTCTTGTTGCCTTGCTGCCCAGGGGTGACAGAGCTGGTGACTAAGTGTGGCATCCAGTGCCTGGCCATGTATCCCTGTGCTGGCACGCTGTTGGCTCTGGCCTTGGTCAGTCACTGTCTGGAGGCTGGTGGAGAACCAAAGGCTGGGCCATGAGCTGAATCCATGTCTTCTAAAGGAGACAGGTGGGTGTAAGGAGGCAGTGGAGCAGCCAGGGACTTGGGGACGGTGAATGCAGGTCCTGATGGGGGCATTGACAGAGATTTCATTGCCTTCAGGTTTGCCCTTAGGGATCAGCAGTGGGAACTGCCCAGGGATATTCTAAGAGTCAATCTGTTTTCCACTGTAAGGAGAGCTAGCCAAGAGCTGAAGACTGAGGTTAGAAGTCTTTGATAAGACATCAGACACTGTGACTGAGTTTGATCAGGTGTTAAGATCACATCCCCTGATCCTCTTGTCTGTTCTTGGCCATTTAAGAGCAGCAGTGCCTGAGGGGCTGGTGTGCCCTGGACAAATGGGCTCTGGAGGGTGTGCCTGGGAGCTTGCAGGGTCTCAGCCTGCAGCACTGCTCCCAGGGAATGGGCAGAGTTCTGCAGGCCCCTGCTTCCAGCTTTGCAGAGCAGCTGGCTGTGGACAAGGAGCCAGGGATGGCAGCAGGGCCAGTGCACTGCACAGGACAGAGGTGGTGGAAAATGACCTTGTTTTGCCTGTTGCTGTGGAGAGTCCATTTTCTTTTTTCTGTCTCTTCAGGCAGCAAAATGAAATTCCTCCACAAAAAGTAAGAGCGAAGCACATCCTCATTCCACAGAAGAGAATGGCTTTACCACTTAGCAGCAATAAATCAGACTCCTCAACCATTCCCATTGAGCCAGCAGCCTTGGGCACAGCTGCACAGAGCCGTGGTGCTGCAGGAAGGTGGGATGGCTGCAGCTGCCAGGACAGGCTTCTGGATGTCTACAGTAGCAAGCACTGGACCAAGCACTCTCTCTGAACTCTGCACTAGCACGTTGCAGGCATCCCCGTGGATTGGATCTCTTAGCTAGCCAATTCTTTATTTGGTTGTATTTTTCTATTTATATTGAGGTTAGAACAGTTATTAACCGATGACTCTTGCCCTGCCTCCTCTCTGCCTGGTGCTGCAGGAGGCCAAATGGGGATTCCCATGGGACTGAGCAGGCAAAGAGGGCGTGGAGGGGAAGGACAGAGATGTCTGCAAGTAGGTCTCTGCAAAGCAAGGACACTGAGGGCTGCAGGGATGATGTGGACTGACCAGGAGGAGCTTCCAAGCAAGGGAAAAGGGTGAGGGGGAACCACTAAACCTACTGAGGATTTGATGGGCCAGCCAGCTCCCTGGTGGCTGTACCGAGGAGTCTTGGCACGAGGAGAGGCCTTTCCTCATGCAGTGTAATTAAAAGCCAGTTGTGTAAAAGGCACGTGGATCCATGGTGTTTTCATGGAAAGGGATAAGCTGTGTGTGCCCACCATGCCACCTAGCCAAGCATGAGCCAGAGAGGACATCAGGCAGCTGGACCCTTGCCTTGGCCAGGCCCTCAGCTTCCCTGTGAGTCTCAGAGGCTGGGTGGCCTCCATCCCTCACCTTACAGCTTTCCAGGAGAGCCCAAGGTGGAGCTCACCTGCAGGATCTTGTCTGGGAGAGCTTCCCAAAGGTCAGATGGGCTCCCCTCTGCTGTCATGGGTGCTGCTGCTGGGAAGCATAGCTGGGAACAGGCAAGGGCAGAGTGTCTGCTACTGCTGTCTTCTGTGCTCCTGCTTGGGGAGACCCCACTCCTCTGCCTGTGGGGACCTCCTTCAGTGAGGAGCTGTCAGGGGAGGTGAGTGGAGCTGGAGGCAGGGTGAGGGCTTTTTTCCAGCTGGTGTGAAGGCTGTTACACTTGCAGTGCTTGTGAGGGCAAGAGCACCTGGAGCATCCTTGAGTCTACTCTTGGGAGGAGTCTCTGTCCCAGCTGCTGTGGGGCTGCAGGCTGAAAGCTGCATATGGGTACCTTTGCTGCAGCTGTGCTGTGCTGGGCTGCACAGGACCCCCAGAGGCTTTGAAAATGATCCCTGTGGTCCATGGGCCTTGCCAGGTGAGACAACCTTTCTGACCAGCACTGGGGTTCAGAGGATCTCACCTGCATTCCACACCAGAGCAGAGCAGTGGGTCCAGTGCTGCTCTGTGATGCTTTTGAAGCCATGCAACCAGGCAGGTTGGGCAAATGGCTCTGGGTGGCCCTGCCTGAGCAGGGGCATGGCCCAGGTGACCCCCATAGGTCCCTTCCCACCCCAGCCTCTGTGTGGTGAGCACAGTAATGCTGGACAGCTGTGGTGTCACACCAGGCAGGAGGCAACACCTGCAGCTCTATGCCTCCCAAACCTCTGTGCAGGGACAGAGGAAGCAACAATAGAGGGGCTCAGAGAAGCCAGCAGCATTTACTCCCCTTCCCCAGCCAGGGTCAGGCTCCCTCAGAGGTGACCAGGTGTGGGGGCTGCCCCTTGGGTGTGCTGAACAAAACTGGTGCCACTTCACTGTCACAGGAGCTGGTGGTGGCTCACTGAATGAAACTGCAGTGGGGTTTGAGGTGAATCAAATGCTGTGCTTTGGTTCTTGTTCTAGAAGGGTTTTAAATGGAAACATGGAGCTTTGCAAAGCTGGGGTCACCCCCACACGTGTAAAGGTGGCCAGGATGCCTCCAAAGCTCTGTGGGATGCTAAATAAAGCTGATCTGTGGCTCAGCTCCAGCCTTCAGAAGTAGGTCTCCTACATGGCCCCACACTGCCAAGCCTCTCCTGGGGACTCCACATTCCTCTCCTCAGTGATGTTTTCAGCAGCATGGGACTTGGCCTTCCTTGGCAGGAGCTGTGGTGAGGAGCAGGGAGGGATCCCAGGCTACCCAACACTTAGCTCTGCTTGAACTGGTGTGTGAGCATGCTGAGATGCTGGCAGCTTTTACTGCACTATCTTAATGGCTCAAATTAAAAAGGGCTGTGAAATAGCCCTATTTGCCTCATTGGGGAGCTCCAAGGGGGCTCTGCCAGCACACGGCTCCATGACCACTCACTGCATTTATTGTCTGCTCTCAAGAAAGTGGGAATCAAGCCTACATAGTGTACAAAACCCAAAGGGGACGTTAAAAAGCAGGAACAAGAGAAGTACAATGAAAGAAGTATTTACAACTGTGTCATTAAGGATTTAAAATGCAACTTGGACAGGAAGTGTTGATCTCCAGCTGCAGGACAGCCTCTTCAGCTTTAGTTTGAGCTATGCTGCTCCAAGATGAGCTTGACTCTCCATCTAAGGGCTCTGTATGCTTTGGAGGAAGCCACCTGTAAGGAAAAGCCATAAGACCATCTGTGCTGGGTGTGCCCATGGGTCTGTGTGTCCTGTGGAGGCTGCCAGCAGCAGGTGACCAGAGAAGACCATGAGCAGAGCACATTCACTGGGGTATGTTGCCCTATATGCTATACACACAGACTGTACAGTACAAAACCATTAAACTTGCCCACTTCACCTGCCAGGGTGGTTTCCTGCACCAGAGCTGGGTCTCTGTGTTTAGTGGCCTTAGGTGAGTTTTTACTCCATGACCATGTGTACATGGGTGTAGGCAAACGTGCTGAGGGAAGGGGCCAATCTGGGGGCAGGATGGATGTACCAAAGGGTGCTTGAGAATCAGGACACTGGTTAAACATTAAAAGCTGTGATCTCTGCTCCCTAGCAGTTCTTGCCTAGTTAAACAGCTCTCACACACCAATGTGAGCAGCTCTGCAGGGCCCGTGATGTGCAGGACTGCACTTGCTCACTCCCAAGCTACTGACTAAATTCCAGGCTCTGTACCCCTCCTTGGTTTTCCAGCACAGGCTGTTGGTGTCCTGCAACAGCTCAGGACACCTGTGAAATCCCAGCCCTCCCTGAAACTTTTGGGAATGCCCCATCCACCATGCAGTTGATTCTGTAGCTACTGCTGGCAGGACAGACAGCCCTGGGCAGTCAGGAGACCAAACCCAGCCCTGCAGGGGCAGTCAGGCTTGGGCTTGGAGTGCAGCAGCCAAGGGGGTGTGTTTGCACTTTGCAGCACGTGGGGATCCCTGGTGCCCGTTGCCAGGAGATGAGAACTCACCTCTCTGCCTGGAGACAGCCTTCAGGTGGCAGGTGGCAGCGGGCAGCTTGCAGGTGTAGAGCCCCAGGCAGCCCCCGCAGTCAGAGGGCTTCTGGCAGGGCCGGGACTGGATGCTGGGGCAGGAGTGCTGCAGGGAGAAGGGAAGGGGTGGCTGCAATGCCTGTGGCAGCCAGGACCAGCCCAGTCACAGCTGCATCATCGCTCTGCAGTCACAGCACAAGCAGCTCGCCAGGGTCAAGAGCAGCAGCTTCACTGCAAGGAGCTGGAGTAGCTGGGGCCCAAGGAAGGGCTCCAGGGGCAGTTCATTACTGGTTTTGGCTGGAAGCACTCTAAGCTGGCCACCACAGCCACAACACACCCCTGAGTGCCTCTGCCCTTTTGCTGTGGTGGCACCCGCCCCAGCTGAGTGGCATCTGGCACAGCATCACCCAGCACTTGTGGTTAAGGCAAGGTCTACTTGTGTGCCACCAAAGTGTGGTTTGGGTTTGCTAAAGGAGAAGTTGGTTACTTGTGGGATGCTGTGCTGGGCCTGTGGAGCAGATTTCCCATGGGCAGAGAAGGGCTGTGCCTCCCTCAGGGCAGTGCTGAGAGGGGCTGTCCCCAGCAGGGCATCAGGGCATGGTGCCCCCATTGCAGAGCTGGCAGAGCTCTGTTAGCACTGCAGGGAGTGAACACTGTGGGGAGTGTTCCCCTCCTGTTCCTGAACCCTGCAGGGGCTGGGGCTGGAGCAGGACTGTCCCTGCTGCTCTGGGGGCAGCACATGGGGACAACTGCAGCCAGACCTGCGCTCTCCTCCTGAGCTGCTCACAGCCATCAGCTCTGCTCTAAGCTGTGCCAGGTACCAGCTGGGATCTGGGGGTGTCCCTGCCCCACTCCCTTCCCAGCACCCAGACCCACGCTGTGTTGAGAAGCCATGTTGTGAGTGGCACCTTTACATGCATCTTAAGAGGAATGGCCTCGAAAACACCTTTTCTACCTGGTGTTTGCAGGATCATGGCATGCTCAGCATGTCCTGCTGTCCTGTGTGATCCTGACTGGTGCCCCTCTCATCCTGCAAGCCCCAACCCAAACCCTCTCCCTCGCTGTGCTTACCGTGTCGCTGTTGAACTTCCCGTAGTCCTTCAGGTGCTGGCTCAGCCTGGCCGTCCTGCTGCGGGAGGGCTGCAGGGGGAGCCTCCAGGGCTTGCCAGAGGCAGCCTGCTCCCCACTGCCCAGTAGAGCCCCGGCCGTGGCCTTGCTGAGGGACCTGGAGCTGGGCTGTGCCTCTCTCATCACTTTCCATGCACTGGCCAGAGGGTGGCTCCTTCTCTCTGAGCCCTGCCCAGGCAGCTTGTCCCCTCCATGTCCAGGTGGCCAAGGGGCTTCTCCAGGGAGCCCAGCCTCTGCCTGCTTCTGCAGAATGCCAGCCTGGCTCCCCAGGACCCCAGACAGTGCTGGGGCTGGGCAGAGCAGCACCAGGAGGAGCGTGGTGACTGCCAGTGCCTGGACCTTCATCCTCAGGTCCTGCCTTTGCTCAGGGTCCTCCTGCCTGGACAAGGCTCTAGGAGTCAGTAGCAGAGGTGGAAGCTGCTGCTTTCCCCTGACTCTGGATGCAGCCAAAGGAGTTTTTATAGTGCAGGGACGTACCCTGGGGGCACAGCCCTGTTCCCCCGCCCCTGCTGTGTCCCACCTCCAGCTTGTGAGCAAACCCAGCTGCTTACATGGGCCCCAGTCCCCCTCCTGTGTGTTCCCAAACATCCCAGCACCCTTCTGCCACAGCCAGCCTGTCCCTGCTCAGGTACACACATGGGTGCATGGCATCTAGCACAGAATCCTTCAGCTGAACCACAGCTGCAAACAAGGTTTCAATAAAGGAGAACTGATGGTAAATGTCTGTATGTCTGATGGAAAGGTGGGAAGGAGTTGCTATGAGGCTGGTGGAGTAGCCTCAGGTGGAGGAAAGGCACCCAGTTAATGCCTCCATCCATTCCAGTGGAAGCTCACTGGTTAAACAGCAGAGCCCACCCAGGAGAGTGGTGTTAGAGCTGCTCTGATTAAGCTTTGGTTGACCTCAGTGCTGTGTCAGACACCAGGGAGCTGCTCCTCAGCCAAGGGGTCTGACCGTGGATAAAAAGGAGGGTGGGTCTGTACTCCAGGTTTACTACCAGTCAGGTTTAGGAACCAACCAGCATTGAGCCCCAGCTCTACTAGAAATCAGTTTTAATGAGTTTCAGTGTTCACCGATCTGTTGGCACCCACAGTTTCATCCTGTGCACATTTCAGGCTTAGAGAGAGAAGGTGGCTTTTCCTCATGGCTTCCATGGGAGATGCCTTGGCTCCCTTGCATCTCTTCTGCTTCAGACTTGATACTCAGGACTAAAGAAGGAGGAAGGAAGGCACGTGGAACAAGGAGCTGTCCTCTTTTAAAGGCCACCAGCTGGTCCCTGGTCACTCTTCTTTACTTTGTCTTGCTTACTTTCTCCAGAGGCATTGGACTTCAGAGCAAGAAGGTGTGGTGTGTGCTGGCTGGCTTGGGAAGATGAATGAGGTTATCCTACAGTGTCATGCTCCTGCCAGCTGCACCCTGCCACAGGTTGTGATCCATGGGACCTCTTGGATAGGAGAGAGTAAACAGCAAGAGCAGATGCTGCTGCTGGGCCCAGCTGAAGAAACATGGTCCTGAAGATCCAGGAGTCAATGACAGAGGAGCCACTGTGATAATGGAAAACAGTGATACAAGGTGGAGGAAGAGACAATTCCCTCAATAGAAAATCTAGAAGGCCTGGAGGCCAGAAAACCAGGAGGTCTGAAAGACCAGAAATCAGCTTTTCATTCCACAGGAGTTCCCTGGGTAGGGGCCTCCTTTCTTGAGGGTTTACTCAGGACTGAAGCAGATAAATGTTCTCAAAGCTCAAAACACAGTCCCGTTCCTGAAAACAGGATTGCTGCAAGTGCAATGAGGTGATGGATGAGAAAGGCACAGTGTTCTAGTCCATCTTCCATACCTTTGCCTCTGGCCAGCTCCTGCTCTTGACTTGCTCCTGGCTGACACTGGAAGTGCTGATTTCTGGGGAAATGGGCTCATAGGAACGGAGAGACAAGCTGGCAGCCAGCAGACCCATCCGCACACACGTGCCTGTGTCGTGTTTAGCAAGCACCCCTGCAAGGATTCCTGCCATTAAGCTGTGGAGGGAAAGAAAGAAGGTTTTGAGCAAGGGGAGAAGGGCTTTAAACCCAGGAATGTGGCTGTTCATTTGTGAGAGCTTTCATTTGGATCCCAAGCAGCACTTACAGCAGCAGGATGTATCACACAGGAACGCTGAGGTTACAATGAATGGGGTTTGCTTTTTCTGTATCTATTTTAGAGTACCAAATATTGTCATTTATTTGCATTTTTTGCTCTTCTCATCTGAGAAGTTGAGATACTTCCTCTTGTACCACATTTTCTCTTCTCCTCAGTTTTACAGGTGAGGCAGGAGAAAAGAAGAGCCTAAGAAGGGAAGAATCTAATTTTCCCCTGCTCTCCAGTATTTTGTCACTTATCTGCTCTTTGTTGGTGCCTCATTATGTCCTCGTTACATTGATGCCTCCTCTCCCCAAAGGGTTGGATGGGGTGAGAGACAAAGTTTCTGTATCTATGTGAGAGGGACAACAGGCCTCTCTTTTCTTTCTGGAAAAAGAAATTCAAAGCTGAAATTACATTGGAAAGTCAGATTTTTGGGATACATTTGCTCTGGTTTTTCATTTGAGATTTCCCAGTAAAAGTGATGTAAGTGCAGTGTTTGGGCTAGATTGGGAGCAACTACTCTATTCACAGCAACTACTGTAAAAATGTTCAGAAGCTAGGAGAGGACAGAGAAGGGAAAGAGAACTGACAAGACAATCACATTTTAGAGGAAGAAGCAAGGACAGGAAAAGGTGATGGCAGGGAGGATTAATAAGTAAATCCGTGGGCAAGGTAAAAAGAGCCCTTATTTTGCACTCCACCTAATTACATCAGCATCTTCTTATCTATAACAAAGACACAGACGATTATGACTTCCACAAAGTGTTCAATCTCTCAACAGCTCCAGGAGCTGAGAGTAAATATTTAGTGAAGCATCCCCTAGCAATGCCATGTGTGTGCCTGCGGTGTTGGGTTGTCATGGCAGCTGGGGGCAAGGAGCAAACAGCCCCTGCACACATGCTCAGCTCATGGGCAGAGCTCTGGAGCTGCAGGGGAGTCACAGGGTGGAGGGGAGGCATGAGGTGCCCTGGGTCACTGTTTCTGGGTTGCATTATCCCCTGACCAGTGCTTCTAAAGTGGGAAGGTTCATAGGGTCTAAGCTGAGAAAGTGTTACATTTTAGATATGGGGAAAAAATTCTTTACAGTGAGAAAGGTGAAACATGAACAGAGAGGTGCTGGATATCTCATCCCTGGTTGGATGGGGCTCTGAGCAACCTGATCAAGCTGCAGCTGTCCCTGCTCACTGCAGAAGGGTTCAAACCAGATGACCACTAAAGGTCCATTCCAACCCAAACCATTCTGTGTTTCTACAATAGTCCTTTGGAGGTGCCACCAGGCTGGGCTTGGGACACATAACCAGTTTATAGGCTGTGGAGATGGCTTGTATGGCATTGCAGTGTCCTGGCATTTCCAGTCTGTTTTGGCACTCTTACTCTGTAAAGTAGGGATTTCCAGAGTTCAGGGGAGCAGTTGGGTTATTAGAAAGAAAAACCCTGAATGAACAAGGGGGCTTTGAAAATTCCCCCACATGGCCTGTGGGGGACTCTGTGGAGAGGAATTTCCCGACCAATGTTACTTCAGGAATGGGCCCCAAGCTTTCAGATGGGTTTGGAAGGAAAAACAAGCTTCCAGGTTCCCTAGTGTAACTCAGTGGAGGTGGTTGGCAGTGGTGCATTTTGTCTCACCTTCAGTCTTCCCTTGAATTTTAAAACAGAAAAGGAACCCCTGAGAAGGACATTTCATTACATTGGCCTCTAGAAAACACCTTGTCCTGCAGTAAGGAGTACTTGTGTTTGAGCAGATGGTGCAGAGGGGAGGCTGTGTCCCTGGAGGGGCGGCTGGGGACACCTGCCCAAGGTGGTGAGCAAAGCTGAGCTTTCCTTAGGTCAGGCTGACCTCACAACACTCCTCCAGCACCCATTCCTCTGCTGTTATTACACCTACTGCTCCAAATAACCATTTGGTCTTCTATGGAGAAGAGCAGCTTGCAGCTGAGTCAGCTCACCTCAGAGGTTATCTGGGACACAAACCGCACGTCCTGGTGTTAAGTGGGCTCACCAGCTTGGCAAGAAGTTATTGATTAATTTTAAGTAAAATATTGAGGACTGTCTATGTTTTAACAAAGCCCAAACAAAAACCTTTTCATTCTGGACACTGAACAGAGAAAAAAATGTTGGTATGTTGAGTTATTGCTAGGCAAGAGTAGAAAGGGAAAAGGAAATATCTGTCACATACAGACTTTTGGTCTGGCCCAAGGCAAAGAAAGGACAAAATCAACCATTGCAAAATATGAAGCAAGAAGAAAAAAACAACCTGACTGCTACATACAGTTTGTCAAGTTAACAAGGAGCATAATAAAATATTACTCTGACAGACTGAGAGTTGATCACTGGGGCTAGGAATAATAGCTGTCATTTCCCACTTCTATGTATGGCATTGTGTGAACAGCCAGGCGAATTATACAGCAGACTCTTTTGAAGCAAGAGCTTCAAAATTGCCAGAGGCAAATGCAGAACCTGATGAAATGCTTTTACAAGGCCATTTTAGCTCCTGAGTGGCAGTTCCACTTCCATTGGAGAAGTGTGGAAGTAAGGCAGTTAGTTAGTAAGACAGCTTTGATGTAAGGTGGTTTACTTTGCTTTTAGCAGCTCAGCCCAGAGTAATTCAGAATTCTTAGATTGCCAGGAAAGGCTTGGATCTTGAAGAAAAGCAAAACTAATAATGGCAAGCCTGGCTTCTAAGATGCTTCAGGGGACAATTTTAGCAAGCTTTGCAAGAAATCACTGCAACCAGCCCTGGTCTCATCCTTAACATCTCTTCCTCAAGCAGCAGTTGCTTTTCCAGTAGAATTTCAAAGGAATCCGACTATCACATGGGGCTGGAGAGGACAAAGCAGCGAGGATGTACCTGTCACCAGCTCCTGAGACGTTGACAATCTCCTCCCTGCTGATGGGGATGGCGGGGTAGTGGGCAGCACAGAGCCTGGCAGCAGCAGCCTGTGGGGAGAGGGAAGGGAAGGGAAGTCAGTGGGAATTGCCCAAGCTGGTGAGGCCTGATGTGCCCGATGCCAGATCCGCGGGGATGGCAAAAAAAGAAAAGGCTGGGAAAAAGGCAATAATCTTTTTTCACACTTTGATCATTTAAATGAAGCTTCCTGCAAATGAAGCTCGCACTCATGAATATTCACATAGCACATTTAATTCTAGCTGACTCCAAACACTGCTGCTAGGAGCCAGCAGCACAGGACAGACAACTCCATTTGCTTTAGAGCTGTGTGTTCCACCCCCCCAAACACATACATTTCCCAGCAGTGATGCCATGTTTCCCAGGACTGCTGCCACCACACCAGAAATAGCAACAGCGCCATATGGCCCCAGAAAGAAGCAACTGAGAGCTCAGAGCTGGTTTTCCATGCCCTTACCTGTCTGTGAGCTCCTGGATGAAGGGAGATGCTCCCTGCCAGGCTCCTGCCGCACAGGAGGACGCCGTGAGCGCCGAGGGTCACCACCACACACTGCAGGTGGGACAGCAAAGGGCAGGCCAGGGCCGCTGCAGCCTGGACAGCATCCTCCAACCTGGATGGCAGCTCTTCAGAGAGAGGAGAGGGAAAAATGTGCTCCACTGTAAAGGTCCTCAGCCAGCCTGTCTGTGGGCTGGCAGGCTATTTATGAGCACTTCTACTACTATTTATAGGCACTTCTACTACTATTTATGGGTACTTCTGAAATGTGATTGGTAACATTTTTTTCCCTTTATATTATGGGAAGCATGGAATTCTCCAGAGTTGGCCTTCCATGCTGTATTCTGTACTGAGGAACCCAATTCTCAAGGGACTAAGCATGTGTCTGTAGGGATCAAAAAGCTGTCTTGAAGCATGGCTCCCTTGTTTCAATGCTGTTGGATCTCCATCTGCATTTGGTGGGGTGTGTCATTCCTGCAAAGGGTGGTCCTGCTGAGACAGGTGCCCTCTGAGCACCAAGCTTCAGGGACACATTGACAAACCAGATATTACTTCTGTTTAGGTGATAAGTGAGGCAAATGGGAGCCCTGGTTTTGGGCAAGGAGCCACCCCAGGCCAACTGTGCTCTCTGCTGGGTCATCAATCCATGCAGCCCAGACAGAGATGGCAGTGAGGTGCAAGATACCATGAGCACTTAGGAATCCCCACTATGCTATAACCCAGTTTGCCTGCATTAGAGGCTGAAGCAGAAAATGCTCTTCTCCAGGATCTAGGTTATCTAAAAGTCTGACTGATCCTCCTGAGTGTTCAATACCTGCTGGCACAGGGTTCCCGAGGGTCCGATTTATTGCTCTCAGCTCTTGCAGGTTGGGGGAAATGTATGTGAGTGCTTTCCAGCTGTCTGAGAGGAATGGCTTAGAGGCCTTGTTCTCATCTGTTGGCTCATAGCACACTTCAAAACAACAATGCAATTGGTTAGTTAGTTAATTAATTAATTAGTGGTTCGTCTCTGTGTCAAAGCAGGATGCAGTGGAGAACACTTAGCATAATCTGCACAACTAGAGTTACACCTTTAAATCATGAGATACTCCCCCAAACTTGGGACAAGGTCTCCCAAGCTTTCCTTCCCAGTGTCCAGCAATGAGACAGCTACTTCTGGCTCTGGATGATATAACCAGACCCCAATTTTGTTCCTCCAATTAGCTGGGTTTGGAGCCTCTGCCAGGTTTTTAGACCACTGTGTCCTTCTTTGGGATTTGCTTTTAAAAAGGAAGGTGTAACTCCAAAGGTTTAGGAAGCTTTGTGAAAGGTCCCCAGCATACCATTGGAGGGGAGCACTTATTTTATGGGAATGGAAGAGAATTCCTCTCAAAAGATGCTTTAGTGCTTTTTCTGAGAAGCAAACTATATTGCTGCTCAAACTGTCAGAAGTACTCAAATTGCCTCTTGCACTGAGATTAAAAGCTCAGAGAGCATTCCCTGGCCTTCTGGCAGTGCTCAAGGGCTTTACCAACTATGCCTCAGGAAATGTGGTTCAGCTGCAGAAAGAGGAAAACTGCAGAGAAATCCAAAATGCTTTTCCCATCTGAAGCAGAGTGGCAGAGTACAGGAAGAGGTGCTGAATAACCCAGCATGTCAGACAGTCAGTGGTTATGTGCAGCAAGCAGCAGGGATGTGCCTGCACTGTCTTGCACACATGCTGTGAGGGCAAGCTCTCCTTACCTGCTAGCTGGTGCTCTCTGGCTACTTGGCAGACGTACTGAATAGTGGAGAGAGGCACATTTCCATCAATGCAAACAAGTGGGGCCTGACACAGCTTCTCCTTGAACTGGGACACCTAGTTAAAATCCAGGACACACAGGAAAGACAGCCTGAGTCATTGCAGAGGGACAAAATCATTGCTGGTCAGACTTCATATAGGATTCTGACTTGTATTCCAGCCTTTAGGTGCAGGCATGAGCCTAAAAGAGTGATTCCCTAAGGAAAATGGATTTTTCCATCTGCCTCATCTCTTCCCCTTTCCCTGCTCCTGGTCATTGAGGGCTGGACTCAACTGGCAGAGCCCCTGCAGCAGAGGAAGATAATTGCTGATGGAGCACTACAGGGAAATGGAATGCTGCTGTTTAATGCCCCTGCAGGATTCCCTGGGCCGCGCCTCACTCACTGTGTGTGCCATTGGATGCCCTCTCTGTCCCTAAGACAGGCTGCTCAGCAGAGTGTTTGACTCCTGGGTCCCCCTGAATCCCACAGGAATGGGGTTCAGGGAGCTGCTGCTCTCTCCTGTGGCTCTCTGAGGTTGCACAGCCACTTGCTGGGATGCCAGGCCAGGGCTATGGGCACTGGGGCAGCATCCCCCGTGTCTCTGCCAGCCCTGGGGGGAACAGGGGCTGCCAAAATGCATTTTGCAGCACAAGACTGCTTCAGAATTTCCACTGATCACAGCTGCTCTGTAAAGCTCAGGAGAATTAATCCCTCATGTAATGGTTTTCTGTGCCAAGGCTTTGGGGAGGCAGGGTAAGGATGGAAGTGGGAGTAATAACCAGATTTTTCCCTAGGAAAGCTCCACCTCATGGAGATGCCACTGGTGAGTAAATTGCACTTAACTTCCATGTTGCTGTCAGTCATGAAGCACAAGCTTTTGTTCTGTCAATAAAAGAAGGAGGGTGTAGTGGTGGGGCTTTCACTGAATTACTCTTTAATCACTGCTGCCATTATGCTTCCCTGATGTTTTTGAATGTTTGGATGTGCTGAGCAACAGTTTCTGTTGATACAACTCACTGTGTAGAAACAACAGGGATGGTAGGGAGGGGATGGAACAGAAAAATTTGCTTTAACCAGTGTTCTGTCCACTTTTTTTTTCTGGTTTTCCCTAAAGGAAGAAATATGGGTTAGGGTTATACAGGTTGATTTTTTGCTGGCTTTAGGATGCAAAATTGTAAGTTAGCTTGGACAAGTTAATGAAGAGGATTGTGGCCTACATATCATGAATGATGGTAGTGGAGATATTTATAAACCAGAAACAGATAAAAACTCCATCTGGGTCAGCAGTAATAGAGGGCTCTGGTGGCTTGTTATTGGCTCTGGTGGCTTGTTAAGCTGCTGTGCCAGTGGCCAGTGACCAGAGTTAACCTCAGCATCCCCCATGCCCTCTGCACCCTTTCCCCCCGGTACAAACGTCACCAGTGGCCTCTTGTCACACCCCACACTCTTTCTCACAAGAAAAGCTCATAACTGTGAGGGAATGCATACATATTGCTCTGTTATCTGCTGGTGGATGTCCATGTCTCCCAAGCCAAGGCTGAGCTCCCCAGCACTGCTGATGACGGCACAGTAAGTGGCTGTGCTCTCCCCCTCCAGCCGAAGGACGCCGCTCATGTCCTGCAACAGGGAGGACAGGCACACACTGAGCACATTCCTGTTCCCTGCCACCCCCAGCTCACCCTTTCTGTGCCAGCTCACTGCTCTCCCTCGGGATACGCAGCCTGGCAGGGTTATCTCAATCTAGGCAATGCTGGCAAGAGAAGAGTGGTCTGCAGCCCTGCCTGCACCAGTCACCCATTCTCACAGCTGGTGTGGGATGGCATCTCCTGGTGGCACTCTGCAGACAGCAGTGACTTGTGTTGGCCACCTCACTGACTGCCCAGCCTGGTTCTGAGCACACCCTGGAGCCATTCCTGCAGCAGTGGGGCAGAGGGCTGTGGAGTGTCCTTCCTCTGGGGCTCCTGGCAATGATCTGCTAT